>NC_058081.1:494188699-494528511 GCF_014858855.1 Bufo gargarizans | reverse complement strand
CCAGATTTTAGTGAAAAAAATTAGGCTTGTATGCAAAGTGTTCCTGAACATGCCCTATATTTACCAGTTTATATGCCCTGCTGCCACAGATCTGCAAACACTTTGTAGGTAATTAACAAAGGGAATATGTAATCCTTTTAAGTGAAATAGCTGCAGCTGCTTTTTAATACTCACATCTGTTAGACATATTTGACAATTTGTCTTTGCTGGATTTTTTCAATGTTTCAAAATGTCAACACAAATTATGAGTGTATGCCTTGGAAATAAATATTAGTTTCTATCCTCACAGAATGCTAATGGCAGTAATGTTCACATTCTGTCTTTTTATAGATAGGGCAAATGGTTCTAAACTAAAAGACATATGGCACATAATAATTCAAACGCAAATGCCAGTAAAAATAAAAAATCTTTCATGTTTGATGATTTCTATGCCTGTATATGTTCAGGCTATTGTCTAGTAGAAAGCATGCATACAAAAAGATATATTCAATCAAATCTTCCCATAATCTCAATCTTTGATCTCACGACTGTAAGAAATATATTATGAATTTTCAATATGTCACAGGAGATTAGCCTTCCATCTCCTTTTTACAGATCTGTCTCTGACTGTAAGGCAACTGGCTGCAGCAGGAGCCCCTCCCCCTTCTTCTTGTCTGCAGGAGAAGTCAAGGAAGCGAAGTCCCATCCCATTCATAAATAAAAAGTCTCAGGAGAAAATTAACCTCTGTGTTCTCTGCAATATGATTTCTATCCCCGTCTGTTTCCTGCTGCTACAATAGCTTCCAGGGATGTTGGGTCAGTAATGATGTAATATCACCTGACTATGGCATTCAATTACTGTAGTCATGTTTTGCCCCTAGTAGTCTCCAATGGCAGCTGTTGGCCAGCTCAGCCAGATGACATTATCACTACAGAAATAACACTTCACTTGAAGCTGGCTTTTTGAAAAATGTCCACATCCTGGTGTCCTGGTGTTGTTTTCTATAAGCTGGTGTAGCTTCTACAATTGGGGACCAGACGTTTACGCAGTGGTTGTCCAGGTTAGGCAACTCTTTTAACGAAAGGTCTGCCCCTCTTGTTGGTATACTATTATATAGAAGCTTTAACATCACATCCATTGTCTCATAAGAAAAGCTGGTCAATTATTTTCTCCCACGTCCAAATCACTTTACAGTATATCTGGTCAGAGATCAGACGGGAAACTATATGGCGATGTTAATACATGTGTAGGGTGATTTGCGCCTTTAGTCTGGTAATCAAAACCTCCTTGTTCCCACATGGACAGCAAAATGAAAGCATAAAGTCTTTAACAGACTAAAAAGCTCTTTATGCTGAGAAAAAAAAGAATATAATTAAAAATTAATACTACGGAAGGACCCAAATAATTAAAAGACAGACCCCATCGGCATTGTTAAAATGAACAAAGTGATTTTTCACCGACTAATGCTCTAATGAAAGAAATTAGAGGAGGAAAAACAGAAAAAGCCTCTTAGCTCAGGGACCAGCATGGCGGATTCCAGACCATGATAATGATAATTCATTAGAAAAAAACCCTATCAGGGGATCACTAGAGTTTAATCTGTGCCTCATGCAAAGTTCAGCATAAGAAAATAAGAAACTCATCAACGCATCTCATGATTTGACTCCTTCAAAACGTGCTTTTTTTATTTATTTTTCCTGCAGGATATCAGACTTTGAAAATGGGATCACAAGACCATAGCTTATAGATTTAAAGGGGGAAATCCAGTCAAATGATCTTCTGCTACCTTCTTTGTTAAAAGAGTACATTTGTGAAGTCTGTGATCTCAGATCACCACTGATCTCCAGAATGAAGAGCTTAAACCACTTTGACACTATTCAGTGATTTATCTTCTGATTTATGAGAGTAGCAAAGGTTATTGTGGGTTTGCACAATAATGTGTACAGGAACCTATTAGGTCCCAAATGATCTACATGGTGACCTTAAGAATGGCCCTCTCCCATTTTACAGTATTGCTATCCTTACAACACGGTTAACAGCTGGGATCAGTGTTTTTTTCTTGTAAAAATCTTTTTTATAGAATTTTTTCATTTTGAAAGCATCACAATTATAACATAGAAAAGGAAAAAAATAACATTCTTCCAAGCATTAAGTATATAATGTGCATAACATAGTTTTTCGTACAATTTCAGTAATATTGGTAGAAATCATACATATGTATTGGAAGCAGAGCTGTGTATAGCAGGTAAAAGTTCTAATGGGTAGAGCAGCTTTCTGAGAGGATCCTTTCAATCTATATATATTCACTCTGTATAGAAGGGACAAGTTATATGTCTGTACATAATCTGCTGCTCTTGTCTATTTTTACCCTTTTGGATACTACAAATTTAATATTTATGTTTATGCTGCTCTACTTCACCATAACTCAGGTCAGCGAATGGAAACATCTTTACATGAATGCTCTGAAACATGCAATGAGCCTAACAGAAATAACTAGAATATCATTAGCCCCAATGCAAAATCTTCAGGCACAGCCAGAATGAACAATTCTGACCAAGCCCTCTCTGGGGCTTATGGTCTGGTCTCTGCCCCCAGGAGAAGATTGTAGTTTTGCTAGAAGTAGGTTAAGTGAGTATGGGCCTGGTGGAGGCAGGGAGCAGACAGTATGTGCTCCTCTTCTCAGGTATCCAGCTTCAGTGCTTCTGGAGACTAACAGATCCTTGTGTGTCCTCTGCCACCATCAGAGCGAGAGAAGATTTTGGAGAATTGTCATGGCTACAGCACAGGAGTCAGCAAGGTAACCAGCGTACAGACATCTGGTGTACCTCAGATTAGTGGATTCAAGAGCTACAACATTTTAATCAGCAAAGTGATCAGCTTACAGCATTCTGAGGCCCTAGTACAGTGGAGGGATAACAAATTAAGACACCCGGCACACTTCAGGAACGATTTGGGAAGTCATATTATTGGAATGCCATGGCAATGGGAATTGCGGACATTGTGATAGATTACAGTTGCTAGCCAGAGGTCCCAGTATTATAGACTGTAGCAATAGAAAGAGATCAGAGGACAATTTCTGCAAACTACTTGCTTGCTCATGCTTGCATAGCTGGGTGGAAATTACACTCTGTACAGATTTGCTGGAAGTATTACAACCCCTATTTGGTACCCAGATAAGAAAAACTTTTGTTAAGTTCAATCTGGCCTGTCTGTGAAGGTTATCATTTATCCAGGCCATGGTATATCTGTAAAGAATAAATCAAGGCAGTAAGACCAAATCTGTAAGTCCAGTTGCCTTGATTTATTCTTTACACAATCTGGCCTGGTTACAAACTCTTCTAACACCACACAGTGACCATTGCACAATTTCAAGCCTTGCCTTACACCCACATGGACATATTATATCAAGGGCACCCCCAAACTAGCAGCAGGCAGGGATACCCACATCTACAGGAAGTACCCCAAGGGAATATAGGGTGCCTCACCTTCACTACCCCAATTCCTGGGAGTGACGGTATGAGGGAGTGCAGTGACACATCGTCATCAAGGCCCCTACCTCTCCCATCCCCTGCTCTGGCTCTTCAGGGGCTTGCTGCATATCTACCATGTCTTTTTCTCATGTGGCAAGGTGGCATTTAGGCCTCTTGAAGAATTAAGGTCCACTTGCAGCTACTACCTCTAAACCCACTACCACTATGCCCTAGGGCCACACATAAAGTTTGTTTGAATCCCTCATTTTAGAAAACTTAAAATACCACCACTGATTCCCCACATTAACCTGAATGCAAATATTGATGCAAACTGTTATAAAACAACTCATTTGATGGTCGCACTGACAACTATAAACATTTTATTAACAGATTCATATACAGTACCTTGCCAAAGAATTCACCCCCTTGACTTTTTTTGTGTTTTGTTACATTGCAGTCTTAAGTTCAATGTTTTGTTAATCTGAATTGTATGTGATGGATCAGAACACAATAGTCTAAATTGTTGAAGTGAAATGAGAAATATATAAATAAAACTATTGTTTAAAACTAGAAAACAGAATTCACCCCCTTTGTTAGGAAGCCCATAAAAATCTCTGGTGCAACCAATTTTCTTCAGAAGTCACATAATTAATGTAAAGTATCTGTACATAGGACGACAATAAGCCATATGCTCCATAGAGTTTGGCTTTGTGGCAGAGTGGCCAGAAGGAAGCCATTACTTTCAGTAAAAAACTAAAAAGCACGTTGTGAGTTTGCATAAATGCATGTGGGAGACTCCCAAAATATATGGAGAAAGGTGCTCTGGTCTGATGAGACTACAATTTAGCTTTTCGGCCATCAAAGAAAATGCTATGTCTGGCGCAAACCCAATACATCACATCAACCAAAGAACACCAATCCCACAGTGAAAAATGTTGGTGGCAGCATCATGCTGTGGGGATGTTTTTCAGCAGCCGGAACTGAGAAAATAGTCAGAGCAGGGCCGGTGCTTCCATAGAGGCAAGGGGGGCAATTGCCCCCGGGCCCCCGAGTCCTTAGGGGCCCCCAAGCCAACCACCCGACACCGGCAGGTCACAGGGAGATGAATGCTTCCATTGTAGAAGAGCTCATCTCCATAGTCATCTGTATCGCTGTCCACAGCTGTGCTGTAGGGCAGGGGAGGGAGAGGCGTCTTCCTTTCCTGTTCCTCTGATAGGCTGCGGGTCTTGTGCCGGCAGCCTATCAGAGGCCGGTGCAGGTGGCGCGATTACATCATCGCGCCGCCTGAGCCATACAGTATGGGACACAGGCTGGAAGAGGCCTGCCTCGCATCGCTGTGTGATGGAGGTATTAATTTTCTTTTTTTTATATACCAGACTTTTACTGCAACATGGGGAGCGGGAGGCACTTGATCCTGGCACATGGGAGGGGATGGCATTTGATCCTAGCACTTGGGGGGGTTGGCACTTGATACTGGCACATGGGGGGGTTGGCACTTGATACTGGCACATGGGGGGATTTGGCACTTGATACTAGCACATGGGGGTTGGCACTTGATACTGGCACATGGGGGGTTTGGCACTTGATACTGGAACATGGGGGGAGGCACTTGATACTGGCCCATGGGGGGGAAGAGAGGCACTTGTTACTGGCACATGGGGGGTTTGGCACTTGATACTGGCACATGGGGGGGCACTTGATACTGGCACATGGGGGGGAAGAGAGGCACTTGTTACTTGCACATGGGGGGTTGGCAATTGTTACTGGCACATGGGGACATGGAGAGGCACTTGTTACTGGCACATGGGGGGACGTTTGACACATGATACTGGAACATGGGGAGGCACTTGATATTGGCACATGGGGGGAGAGAAGCACTTGTTACTGGCACATTGGGGGGTTGGCACTTGTTACTGGCACATGGGGGGCATAGAGAGGCACTTGTTACTGGCACATGGGGGGTGAGCACTTGTTACTGGCACATGAGGGGCATGGAGAGGCACTTGTTACTGGCACATGGGGGGCATGGAGAGGCACTTGTTACTGGCACATGGGGGGTGGAAGAGAGGCACTTGATACTGGAACATTATTATGGGGCACTATGGGGGCTTCTACTGAGGCCACAAAGAAGGGGTACTTTATATCGGGGGCTCTGTGTGGTACTAGTATTATAAGGGGTATTGTCTGTTTCTGCAGTATAGTATTGGGGAGCACAGTGGCACAGTATTGGGGGTAGTAGGATCATTTGTCCAGAAGATAGGAGGATGATGGAAAAGTAGCAAACTAAGATTTTTTTTTTGTTGTTGTCAAACTGCAGAGACGGAAATCGGCTTTAGGGGGGTGAATGGTTATTCACATTAACCTTTTCTGTTATTTTGTCCTATTTGTTGTTTGCTTCACAATAAAAAAATTAAAAAACATCTTCAAGGTTGTGGACATGTTCTGTAAATTAAATTATGCAAATCCTCAAACAATGCATGTTTAAGCTTATATACTGTATACCAACTAGATCCAAGAAATGTATACTGTATTATAACATGTTCTCGGAAAGACCTCCAGGTTTTGAGGTTTCTCAAGTCATGGGGTATGACCCTAATTATGACTCTTCTAAACACCTACTGCAAAAATAAATCCCAGTATTTAAGCATTGAATTTCCTCTAATACCCCCTATAAGTAAGTGCTATAAATATAGGTCTGAATAAAAACAACAGATCTAGATGCATTTAATCTGAAAAAAAAAATATATATCATAACACAACTCCATCGCCATAATGCTGCTCTGAATAGGTGATGGTGACTCCAATTACTGTGAAAGGTGAAGAAACATAGAAAATTAATTACAGTCTGATTATTTAGGCGAATAAGACGGGATCTCTTACCTAGGTAAAATTATAAAGTAGAGAACTTTTAAAACCTCACATGTCATTTACAAAGTCAAAACATTTGAAATGTTCATCCTTCTTACTCTCTTTCAGGGAATGTACGTTTATGTAGAAAATTAGAGTAGATGTTTGAGTTTCATTCTTTTCAATATGCAAAAATCTAAAACTCTACATAGGACAGGATGTCATTAAAATGTCAACCTTAAAAACGTCACAACTTCATCAAAGTAACATGTCTTTTAGATGTGGGATTGTCTACCATGCACAGCTGCAGACCTCAGTCGGGAACCAAGAAACTAAAAGCAAGAATCATAGAACCCAAAATAAATGTAAAATATTAAACATTGTATGACTACAGTTGGAACCAAAAGTAGTTCTAGAGGGCCACCAAATACCAGATCCAGACAAACCAAGGAGTGACATTCTAGTACCACCAGCACGTTTTAAGAAACCAATAACCATACTGAAAACAATACTAAGATACACCTGGACATGTCTAAGGAACATCTGTATACATTCCAATGTTATAGAACCTAAGTTGTTACTGGAATTATGGTTTGATTACACAGATATTTAAATTTATATTCCCACAACTTCCCAATTGGGTAGTCTGTATCTGCTCATTCAAGTGCACAATAAAAAACACAGAAACGCATGTTGGGGTTGGGCAATCCTGACTCGCACACTATCGATAATTACATTGTGTTACTTTAGTATTATTTCATCATCATTTGGGCTTGGGGTATCTTTGATTAAGGGATATGTGTTGTTGTATCTGGCTCCCTTTGTTTGTATCTTGGGGCCTTACATATTTTGTGAGGGGACCCAGGGCTAATCTTTATACATATGTACCTGATGGTCTATGATTCATTTATTGATTTCATCATCATTATATTCTGTGTAATTTTGGCCTCCTTACCCTCAGTCATTCAATAGTTACTGATTCATTCCCACTCGGTGTATGTCACCAGAGATGCTGCCTTTTGTCCTGCCTCTCATCCTTATTTTATTTTGTGTTGTATTTCTTAACTGATTATTCAAATTAATAAAGATCCTTTCATTTTTTGGTATATAATGGCTCCTGTTTATTGTAGGTTTGGTTAATTCTTTGAGCACTTACTGGTTCAACATTGTACTATGTAATGAGTTTTCATTTTTAGAATTGTTTGGATATAATATGCGTACCATTACTGTTTTGTTTCTATTTACTACACTTCTGAAGATTGGTCATCAAAATCAAAATCTTTAACAACCCATTTGTTGGAGTTAAGCTGCAATACCAAACACAAACCATGGATAAATGTGATGCTGATCTTTAAGAAGCTATTTGTGGATAAAAAAGTGTTTGATGAATATTCTACATCTCCCTTAGGCACTGAAATAATTGATATTCTAGATAGTCTAGGGCTGTCCAACCTGCGGCCCTACAACTGTTAAAAAGCTACAACTTCCATCATGCCTGGACAGCCTACATCTATCAGGGCATGCTAGGAGTTGTAGTTTTTCAACAGTTTAAGGGCCACAGGTTGGACATGTCTGGTCTAGATGGTCCTAGATATTGTAGAGTTCTATATGGCCCGGTGATTGAAATATTATAGTAAATGACCCCTATGTGTTTTTTTGTTAATGCACACTTTCTGTATATACATTCAAGAAAATGTCACATATAAAGTGTTCATGCAGTATTCCATGAGCAATTATACTGAACAAACTTCTATCTTCCATCACTTTGGACCTAACCTAGAAAAAAACGTTCTGTTCATAATAGTTTCAGAATTCCATAAAAGAAATGCAGAATAGTGAATTCAAAACAAAGAGCAAAGAATTCAAGTATAATTTCCCTCTACATAAAATGACATAATTTCTTAACCAAAATACAGGACACTGGTAATTTGTTCTGAAAGATAAAATGTTCTTATGAACTGCAGTGAGGTTTAATGATCAGTAGGTAGATGCTCATTAATGTTCTGCTAATAATGGACACCACTCTATCACTTAATTCAGCCTGCAAATAGCAACACCTATTAGCCTCAGTCTCTGAAGATCAAGGTTTAAAGGGAATTGAAAGTCATGGAAACTGGGGCTGAAATGTGAATATCTGAGTTCTAGTGGTATTTATTAACACGGTCAATTAAATGACTACAAACTGGATTATGAGGTTTTTAATGGGAGCTGATATTATGTGTGTTTGTAATACACACCATCATCATGGACACAATATCCACTGTTTTCATCCATGCATATTTATGACATTCTCTTATGATTAGTTTTAACATCAAGTACCATATATACAATTTCTATACCAGCATAAGCCAGTGGTTATCGAGCAATGGAAAGGTTATCGTGATACAAAATAAAAATAAATAAATAAATAATGGATTCAGTTTGATAAATTTAAAATGAATTAGAAAATAAAAAATTGGGGGGTACTTGTTACCAGTCTTAAAGGGGTTGTCCGGGTTCAGAGCTGAACCCGGATAAACCATTATTTTCACCCAGGCAGCCCCCCTAACTTGAGCATCGGAGCAGCTCATGCTCCGATGCGTTCCCTTGCCCTGCGCTTAATCGCGCAGGGCGCGGGCTCTTTTGTATATCATAACACACTGCCGGGCAGAAGCTTCCGCCCGGCAGTGTGTTCGGTGACTTCAACCGGCTCTGATGGGCGGACTTTAGCGCTGCCCTAGCTG
This sequence comes from Bufo gargarizans, assembly GCF_014858855.1. NCBI lineage: Eukaryota > Metazoa > Chordata > Amphibia > Anura > Bufonidae > Bufo > Bufo gargarizans. The sequence continues at coordinate 494,519,491 of NC_058081.1, read as the reverse complement.
TTGTACTGGCTAGGGAAGCGCTAAATCCCGCCCATCAGTGCCAGTGACATCACCGGGCTTCCCGGCAGCCCCATGGAGAGCCCGGTACGTCACCGGATCTCCAAAAAATGCCTTTGCCCTGCATGATTTAGGGCAGGGCAAAGGAGAGCATCGGAGCATGAACTGCTCTGATGCTCAAGGGGCTGCCTGGGTGAAAATGGAGGAATGTCCGGGTTCAGCTCTGAACCCAGACAACCCCTTTAAGAAGTGCTCTGGAGTAAGCACTCAAATTTATCAGGAAGCAAAGTATTCTTAATACAGTAAATTTGTCATAACTTTTGTGCGTTAGCTCATAGCTGGCACAGATTTAAACTACAATTCATGCCAGTTTCTGGCGTCAATTATATTGAATTTGCCAGGCTGTGGGAGACCACAACCCTCCTGCTATTGCCCCCACCCCACTTTTCTATAAAGTGTAGATAGTGAAGGAAAACATCAAGAAATCAGAAATTATGGGATAAAAATTACATACCAGATCCCCACTGTAAACAGAGCCAGACCTTGGTTTTCAAAGTGTATACGGACCACCAGACAATTCCTGTTCTTTCCAAAGCAGGGAGCTATTCCATATTGCAGATCTACCTTTTATTGTGAAGTCTCCAGTAAGCCGACAGTATCAGACTGAAGTCCCTTTGGCCCACCAGAGGAAATGATTTTGAGGGCCCACCCTCTGTGTATATAGGACCTTAAAGGCCCTGTTTTATTAGGGGTCCATTATTTTTAGATGATGGGCCCACCAGAGGATCCTCTGGTACACTGATGGGCCAGTTCGACCCTGAAGCCTGTCATATTCCTCCTACTGGAGAGTGCAATTGAGTATGTATGGACTATCTGGTGCAGGTCAATAATACTGGTTCCGTTTTTTACCTGCACCCATACCTAATCTGGAAACAGACATTTTCAGCATTCTTTCGTTTATATGTTCTTTGTGTTTGCACAGTATGTGCTTTGTGTTTTGACACTATATATAGCCCCCTGATTACAATTACAAAATGGAGAAACACATCAGGACTGTGGAATAGGGTACTTACTTTCCACAAATGTGTGATAAGTAACCATTCAATCACTGTACAATTGTGGTTTGTCCATTAAATGTTTTTTGGTTCACTACCTCATAGTGGTGCTTCTGTATTTATACCTACTAGCTAGGGCCTCTAGGTCTGGGGCCTTTTTACCTCCCACAATTGAATATTATACTTAGGAGCCATATTTCATTAAATCAAACTACATGTTGAGTATACTCCTTGTTGGAGATCAGTGATTTGTTATTTATTTCATACTTTTACAATGATCAGTGATGTGTGTGCCCAGACCAGACCCCACCTGTGTACAGACCCTAGCCCAGACTCCCTCATGTTTACATGACTCCAGTCCAGACCCCACCTGTGTACAGACCCTAGCCCAGACTCCCTCATGTTTACATGACTCCAGACCAGACCCTAAAGTACCCCTCTACAAACATCAGACCAGAGGTTAAGCTACTCGCCTTGTGCTTCCTTCCAGTCTCAGACATTTTGGGAAAGTTGGCAAGTATGACTGAGGCCCATTCACGTGGAACACTCAATAAGGCACATTTATGTGAGGATTACCATATATTATGAAATGTAATAGCAAACAACTTTATGTGCAAAGAAATATGCAAACATTAAAAACATTGATTATCCTGAATTGCGTTACTGTTGTACTTACTGTATAGTAAATGAAAATTGTGGGCTAAATTTTGTGGGTGGGCCCATCTACCAAAGACAATGTGGCCTCTTTAGATGGGAACTTATACTATCAGATAGTCTTATATGATCAGATATGATGAATTAGGCATATTCAGTATGAAAATGAAGTATAATGAATAAGTCACTAAGAGACACGCTTTCTATGAGGCTTTTTTCGGTGACCCCATAGAAATGAATGGAGGGAGGAACCCACACCTATCAGACAATGGGGGCATATCCTAGCAATTAAGACTGAGACAGTGATCTCACAGAAAAGCAGATGAAGCAGCATAGGCATTTTTCATTCATTTTTCCCTGATTTCTAAAGTCATAGAATTATACAGCTATATCTCTCACTAGACAGTGAAGAAGGACATTGAGGAGAGGCATTAAATACCATACGGCTTTTTAATAATGAAGTCGTTTGGACTGTGTGTAAGGGAAGAGGTTAACAAAACTGACTGCAATGCACTCCTGGTAGATGTAGGTGGTTGGTAGTTAGTGAAGAGTCCAGCGCTACAAATGGGTGAGTAAAAAAGCCAAAAAGAATATAAATTGCACTGGCTGGCATTTTTTTTTGTTGCATTGATTAAATGAAAATAATGGTGTGCATTACTCCATATTTTATTTTTATTTGTCTAATTTGTGGGGTAACCCCTTTAAGGTATGGCTTGGCATGGGAAATGCTTGTCTTCAGAGGAGTTCTCCCTTAGTAAGAATATGTTTTCCTTGGAATTAATTCTATGAGAAAAAAAGATCTTATGTGGTAGCTTCCCACTCCCTTGGTTACTCTTCATTCCAAATGCTGGGACTATTATAACCTTCTAATGGCATTTTTATTGCCATTTAGTCAAAATTACTGTATTAACTAGTGTTTTCATGGGCATGTTATAGATTGCATAATTTAAACGGGAATCTCTTGATGACAGATTCTCTTTAACCTCATTCTTTTAATGGGGAACTTTGTTGATAAGGAGCTTAACCTTGTTCTTTTAAAAAGGAGCCACTGAAAGTCTTAGATGCTTTTCTGGATTGCAATTCATGTATCACCTAAAAATCTATAGTGGTGCCCAAGTGGTTAATATACCCCAGAGGCCTTCCATTTCCCTTTAGTGAGAACTGGAATTCATGAGATCAATCCTATGAAGTATCCTATTTATCACACTGTCCCTTCAATTGAGAACTGAGTAATGGCCGGTTTAGCTATCTCAAGGGTCTCAACCATATTAATCATACAATTCTCACCCATTAAAAACCCAAGTGACTGAGCTTGACTGAAAAGGGCTTATTTGTTACCGGCATATGGTAGATTTCCTTTCTGGGGCATGCTTGGCTTTTATTTGCTTCCTACAAACAAAAAATCTCTCTCCAGCTGGCAGATGCCAGTGCATTTAATCAAATACCTTGGCTCACTGTCCACCGCCAGCCATCCTACTCAAACTTCTACTTAATAGGCTAATATCTGGAAATGTCATCCAGACATGCTGCGTGGTAATTAATATTGCGCTCTACATTTTCATTGCTCTTATATGATGCCTTATTATGTGACAAATACTCAGATGATTATTTTATTTCGGATACATTTGCAGCTCAGGATTTATAGATTAGTCTAAAAAGCTATCGTTAGAAATGGGAACTGAAATATCTTCTCGTTCTAACTTATATGGCTGTGTATTAAGATAAGACCCTTTCCTTCAAGTATTTAAAAAGCAAGCTGTAAAGCTTTAGAGAGCATATAAAGACAACATATAACAATAGGCAAAGTCTGGTTATTGCACCGCTACATGGCAAAAGAATGTCCGAAAACGAAAAGGTTGTAGGACTTATAAAACCCTATTTCAGTATGCTGGTCCATCACCTGATCATGGGGACTCTTACTATTGGAAGCTTTTCACCTAGATGGGAGCAACTTCAAAGAATGGGTATCCAAACAATAAGGGGCCCTAGATTATAGTTGATGGCCTATGGTAATCCACAAAGGACACACAAGGGACACTAAATCTTTATAACATTTATAATATTTATGTATAAATAAATACGTATAGGCAGGATTTTTGGATAATAGACGTAAGTCAGTTGTCATTTAAGGAGGGCAAAGCTCATGTAAGGAGAATGTATGTCATCTGTTAGGCATGTCTGCTGTTTTCCAAGAAACAGTGCTGCCATGTCCATAGGTTTTGCCTGGTACTGCAGCCAGTCCACCTTCAATTGAATGGGCCTGGGCTACAATACTAAAAATGGGCCATAGACAGGAGTGCCGCTGTAACATAGACAGTTACAATGTAATGTAGACAATGTAGATATGCCCTATACTAAATTACCTTTAAGGTCACAAGGTAGCTGCAATGATATAATCTAATGTGAGATGCTTAACTGGCTAAAACTGCATAGGATTAGAAGGTCTCAGTGGAGTGGAGGGTAATATACCCCACTCATAGTTTCAGAGGGAGATCCACCATTGGGTCTTCGTAGACAGGCCATAATTGTTAAGTGTTCGTGTTCCCACATTGAACCTATGCTTTAGAATATATTAGTGTATGTAGTGTTGTATAGTTCTATATTCCCATAAGTGTCTGAAGTGTCTCTGACCTACACTGAATGTATAAACTATGGTTGTGCACCTGTCATTAGCGATCTCGAGATCTGTTACATTGATATGTTCTTGTTACATTGTTTTACGTGACTACCTCTGGAACTTTGTATCATTTGTACTATCTGTAACTTACCTTGTTACCTTTCAAAATCGATTGCAAATTACAATAAACATTTAATGTTTAAAAAACAACAACTGAGGGGCAGTAAGAGGTTTAGCAGCACCCCACTACTATTCTAGTGGTATACTGGAAAAGGATTTAAAATGTGCTTTTGTGTGACATATGCATTTCATATATTTTATAGTGCACAAGGGGTTGATAGGCCTTAGTTGCTATCACTAGGTTGGGATGTTGTCACCCTCCCCATGAGGAGGAGTAATTATACCAGAGCAGATAGACAGTGTCTAGACAGTGAAGATAGCAGAAGAAAACAGAACATCCAGAATGAGGCAAAGAGTAAAAGATGTTTGAGGAACAGTCCAGTGTTGAGAGGCGGTAGGTGTAGAAGCTCTATGGAGATAAGCTGTCTGAAATTGTTCATACAGACTCTACAGCATACTTATTTAAGAGATTTAGCCTGGCCAGCTGTAAGAACAATACCATAATCAGCTGAAGACATTTTGGAAATCATAACTGTGAGAAAAGGTGTACAACTTGTGAAAAAGGTGTACAACTTAGCCCCGTAGTTGCACAGGGAGAATTGTTGCACCCCTATTTCTGGATGCTTATGCCAAATTCAGCTAGAGAAGTGCAATGTGAGCAAAATTGCTTTAAAGGGACATCTTGGCCTATTAGCTACATTTGCAACCATGTAACTTATGATATATGTTAAATTGCACAAAGCTGGGTAAGAATTGCCAGTCCATGCATGCTGAGAACAGTAACTGACATGCTTCATGTACTTTATCTGCAAGTAACAGCCTTATTACTGCTGCAGGAGACCCTGCCTTGCACCTCATAATTCATCACCATCAAGGACACCTCAAACCACCATCAGGCAGGAGAACCCCAAGACCAGAGTTTGCCCCAAAGGAAGATGTGCCCTTCCCATCACTGCATGGCACAGGGCAGCGTTAAAGTGAGTAACAACTATAACTACCATTCTACTACTACTACTATCCTTTCTATTCTCTCCTCTCCTGGGCTCGCTGCAATATACAGTATATATCAAATTTCCGTGGTTGCCCAGATTCCCTAGCAAGCTAAAGGCAGCTATAAGATTACTATCACTGTTCATCAGCACCAGAACCAGTGCCCTCATAAAAGGGCGACCATGAAATCCAGAACAATTATAACATATAAACCTTTCTGTTTTATTGCCAGTAACCTTATCCAACCCCACAGAACCATATATTACTGCAGATCATGTTTTATGGTACCTTCCTATTAATATAAACTTTGTCGGTCTGCATTACATGTAAGAGGCATTGGCTGGAAAGCAATATCTGATGGGTTGCCCTCTGTGTGTACATCTGAACAGGATCCAACTTATGAATTGGGTTTTGCAGAACAATATGACTTTTTATCACTAGTGGCACAAACTGTTCCCTAGTTTAAAAAAAAAAAACTAAATGAAGAGAAAATAGGTTTTCTTAGCTTTTGGCTGCATTCTTTATCGTCCTTATTTCACAGCTCAAGAATTCCCCTCTGGTAATAGATGGTGGCAGGACCAATACATAAAGCATGGTCTGCCAAGAAATTCATTCAAGTAGAGTCTTTGTTACCGTTTATAGAGATACTCCGCAGCAGAGACCGCAAATAAGCATGCTTTGATGTATGCATGCATTTACAATCAGACTGAAACAACCAGGGAGGAAGGAAAACGGGCAAGCAACATTTTATAGAAAATTTAAAGTAAAACTCCAAATTTACAGTGAATACATCAAGCAATGCCATGCTATCACTTAATGCAAACTGCTACTAAACTATGCCCTCAAGATCTGTTGATCCTCACTCCATAAATCCCACAAAAAATGCAAAGAAAACATGTATATGAAAATTACTTCTTATTCAAAAAGATACTTTCTGTTGTTACACAGCAAAATCCACAGGTATAAAAAGAACACCCATAGAGTCCATTCATGAGACTGTAGGTCATCCATGCTCGTATTATGAACCGCAAATGGCGGTTCCACAATATACAGGCACCCGCCGTGTTAATCCCGTATCATGGATGCGGACCCATGGACTTCAATGGGTCCACAATCTGCAAGATACAGTGCTATGTGGAGCAGAGGCACGGATCAGATGCCCACGAAAGCGTTTCCGTGGACTTTTTTGATCCAGGCCTCCACACCACAAAAGTTAGGACATCTTTTGCCTTATATTGCAGATCGAGGACCCGTTAAAGTGAATAGGTCTGCGACGCAATATGGGATTCACACAGCCGGTGCCTTTGAACGGGCAAGAATTACTTACGTTTGAGTGAATGTACCCATACTGTCAAACCAAATTCGCAAGAAGTCCAGTAATTGTTCCCTGGTAGTTGCTCTTTGGCATTAACAGTTACAGCTGCATAGGCAACAAAAAGTATCTTTTTGAATAAGAAGTAATTTTCATAAACACATTTTCTTTGCATTTTTTTTACGGGAAATTTATGGCAATTTGTCAGAGGCCTTATACACACATCAGAGAAAAATATATAGTTGCAAACTGGAAACCATCAACATGGAGCCAAGCTGTTCATGTTCTTACTGGGTTTATTAATTAAAGGGCTAGAAAATTATCTAAGCCTGTACATTGGCTATTTATGGTATCACAGTTTAGCTCTATTCATTTCAGTGGAGCTGAACTGCAATACCTGACACAACTCCAGTTCCAGGTGTCGAGCTATTCACAAAAAAGAAATGCAAGAAATCAAACATGTTTTTCTGATCCTGCACAACATATTTAAGTCACCTGAAGCATTGTTCTCAATGGGCTGTGTATTGTAAGGGTACTTTTTAAGTAGTGGTTGGTTCTGTCACTTTAATTCTGTTCCCTTGTATTATTACCATTCTGTGTAATGATATGCCTTGTAATTTAGTATCCACCCCCACTGTGCTGATAAAACCACATATCTGAGTGATCTCAGAGACATGCGTGCTGCACACTGGAGGAAGGATTAAAAGGTTTAAACTCTGTGGCACACATACATTCAGGGGACTTCAGCTGAAACGTCATCCTAGGTAAGATTTATTTGCCCTATCTCTTGTACACCCTGGGGTGTCGGTCATGTGTTTTAACATGGTAGACAGCATGATCAATTGAGTCTCACCCCATTTAGGCTAGTGATGTATTTACTTTTTATTATTCATTATGTGATTTGTCTGTGTTATCTTATATTTAATCACACTTAGTAAATATATTTTTATTCACTTAGCCTGCGTAAGCTTATTCATTCTCAAATCTTTTGAATTAATGTTACATTACAGGCTGTAAGTCTGACCTATTAAAGCCTTAAAGGGACACTGACAGGCCCAACAAGCATATTTAGGTATCTATATGACAGTACAGGTCTTATAAGGGGTATTAAAATCATCTAAGTATCCCCCCTGTCCACATTCTAAATACAGTAAAAATAAGTTTTATAACTTGCTTGAACCGTCTTCAATCTGCCCAAGGGGCGGCGTTTCACCTCCACTTGCGCCCAGCCAGCCGCTCCCAACTGCCGTTCTGAAGCGCCGCCCAGCTCATAAATATTCACTTCGCTGGGCGGCTACTACTGTCCCCGCTCTGAAGCGCTGCGCTGAACAGTGCCCGGCGCATGCGCCCGATCTTGTGAAGTCCGGTACAGTAAGCGCCGCCCAGCTCATCAATATTCACTTCGCTGGGCGGCTACTACTGTCCCCGACTTCACAAGATCCGGTGCATGCGCCGGGCACTGTTCAGCGCTGGGCGGCGCTTCAAAACGGCAGTTGTGAGCGGCTGGCTGGGCGCAAGTGGAGGTGAAACGCCGCCCCTTGGGCAGATTGAAGACGGTTCAAGCAAGTTATAAAACTTATTTTTACTGTATTTAGAATGTGGACAGGGGGGATACTTAGATGATTTTAATACCCCTTATAAGACCTGTACTGTCATATAGATACCTAAATATGCTTGTTGCGCCTGTCAGTGTCCCTTTAAAGGGGTTTTCAGAGATTGAGATATTCATGATCTATCCTCAAGATAGGAACCTGCATCTCCCTGAGGCCTAGAACAAAACAAACAAGCAAACAACAAACAGAAAAGGCAACAAGCACTTAGCTTTGGGATGTCTGAAGAAGCAGGAGATCCAAAACAAACAAGCTCTAGCAACTCCAACAGGAAATATCAATCACATGGTCAGCAGTGTGAGGCGGACCTAAATAGAGCCTCATTACTAATAACGAGCAGAACCTGAGGAGAGGTGAGATCCTGCCCAACAACTATGCTAAGAGGAAAACAGAGAGACCTGTCAGATAGCCTCACGTGCAGCAAGTCTATCCGATCTTCTCACCTCTGTCACGGGAAGGACCGTGACAGCAGGATTCTGATACCTAGGACCCTAGCTGATCAGCTCTTTGAGGTGTTAACAGCACTCCCTGCAGCTTACCAAGCACAGTGTCATCCATTGGATAGTGACTGTGCTTGGTATCATGGTTCAGCACCATTCACTTGAATAGGACTGAGCTTCTCCTAGGCCATGTGACTGATAAAAGTGACATTACTGGTCTAGGAAGAGGCCACGAACACTCACCAGAGTACCACGGCCTCCTCAAACAGCTAATCGGCAGTGGTTCTTTAGGTAGGACCCGCACTGATCTGATACTGATTACCTTTTCTGAGGATAGGTCATCAATATTTGAATCTTGGAAAATGCATTTTGAGGTGGTGGGTATACATCTTACTGTAGGCCAACTGCTAGGCACCTCTGGAGTTGGCTTATCTCACGTGAGAATCAAGAATGTCAAAATCCCATCCTCCACCCCCTGCCCCCCCCCCATGTTATCCATTGTTGGGTTAAGGTAGGACATCCCCACATAACAGACGGTTGTTCATTCCTGCCAAAATCTATGGGCTTGGCCAACTTTTAACTAATGTAGATGGTCATCTTTAATATCCACTGTATTCCTGTTCATTAACTCATGAATATCCAGGGTAGCTCTGCTTATATATACCAAATATCTTGGAAGCCAATGGATTTTCTATTCCTTAAAGGGGTTGCCAAGTTTGCAAAATCAGGCAACCTCTTGAGAATGGGTAGGAATATTTTGTAAAATAATGGTCACCTAAGCTTTGTAAAATCAACTGCATTAAAATACTGTAACTGCTTTGCTTTGGGTTTCACATTATTATGTTGTTCTAAAATTACATTTTGGATTCAGGCCCAATTTGTGATCTACAAGAGATGGAAGACTCTTAGTAAATTTGTTTTGACATGAAATATTTAGGCAGAGTAGGTTTGTGCCATCTAAGACCCTAATTGGCATCTTACTCTCTTTGGAAAATCAAAACAGAAAAGAAAAAAGCTGACTAGAGCCTGAGATCAAACATAGGCACTTAAAACAGGAAGCTCTTGCGGCTCCTCCAGCCATGTTAATTGCTGCCAAAAAAATACTTTGGGGAAAAATACACATCTTCCAAGCAGTGCACAACATAACTCCATAGTTTAGCATTTTTCATGTGTTTAAAGCATTTTTTCCGTTAATAAACCAAATATTTAGTTGAAGTTTTTTTTTACATATTTTACCTTTTGTAATTTTGCCTCCAGATTTATCTAAATTCAGACGTGGTAGAGAAAGTATTCCCTCATGTTAAACTCCTCAAATACTGCAATGAGTGGTTTGTCAGCTTATACTGTAGAGCCAGCTACGCACATAAGAAAACTGTTAGCCAAATTCTCATTTGACCAACACCTACCTTTCCCAACCCCCCCATACAAATACATTTTGAACTCGGCTAAGCATGCATGTGTTGTGAATGGGACAACAATCTCCACTGACAACAAAAGAATTGGGAATCCGATGTGCCCCACCCTTCTTTCCCACCACATCTGCCATCAGGCGGAACACCCCACACATATCAGAATATTTAACATTATTTTTTATTATAAAAATGTTTACTGGCTTCTCTTTTTATTACAATTTTATTATTCATTCGCTTAATAAAAAAACACAAATTCTCCAGAAATTTGGGGGTTGTGCTTTGCATTCTGTGTTGTCTGGGAGTACTGGGAAACTTGGTGGGGCAGGGGGCCAAACTAGATTTTGCTGTGGGGCTCTATAAGATCTGTGTACGTTCCTGGTGGGGCCCTTCCTGTCTTTGTCATGGAGGCCCTATAAATTCTATTTAGGACCTTGAGCTCACTCGTATTTGGCTATGACAATACCATACAACATTTATGATATGCCAGTACCCTCATTCTTTAAGCTAAATGTTACTCCATCTTTTTAATAATGCCACAATCTGCCTGTGACCAGTCATGTAGCTCATAGATCCTGTAAAGGAAGTGGCAATGGTGGCATTTTACAATGTCAAAATGTATAAGTAGTAGTAATTTCCTACAAAGGCTGAGAGCACATGATAAAGGTTGGCACAATTACTTGGTATTGAATTTTGGATAACTGAGTCTCGTGGTGCTTGTTGCCAAGCCTTATCTTGAGATCTTTGTAATAATGCACACATACAGGTCTACTGAGGAAGAATTAAGGGGGTGCCTACTTTAAAAGAAAGCTAATAACTTCTGTTTTAATTCTAGCACTGTAGAGACTACATGAAAGGAGCTAATAAAGTGATACATGTCCCTGCAGGTATTTTAATGTTGTAAGCACATTGATTTTGGCAGAAACTTCTTTTTTTTTCTTTAGACGGCCAAAATCTGAAATCAATTTGTAGAACAAGCAGTCATCAGTCATTAATGGATTTCTCATCACATATTCTCCAGGGGGTCAGACTGGGTTCCCCTTGGGGCTCCCCTGGTATACACAGCAGCTCTATAATAAAGAGGAGCTGCCAGGAGGCAACACGACGGTTGCATGCATCAAGACAAATCTTTAGCTTGGCCCGCAAGCTTTCTTCAAGGGCTCTTGGGACAAATAAGTATTTTATCCTGCTAAGAGTATGACATCTCTGAGGCCTGCACGAATTAAGAGTACGTGCAAAAGTCTGGTTAACCCTGTTGATATTGTTTAAGGTACTATTACACCAGCAGATGTCACGATCACGATACAGATCACGATACACGAACGAAGATGTAGGGACTCGTTAATGACGAAAATTTTGCTTATTATTATACACATAGATATTCGTTCGTACTTGTGGTTGTTACTCGTTGGCTTTTAAATCGTTCCTTGTTATTACATGTAATGATGGTGGACAGATGCTTAGTCAAAAGGCATGTATAAGATTGTTAGAGAGTAAACGACTCCTTATTATACGAACAGATTTATTAACAAAGAGTGCTAATTTTTTTAGCATGCCGTAAGATCACTATGGACGAGAAAGGAACGATCTATCGCTCGTCTTTGAATCGTTTATACTTATTACATCACACGATTCTCGTTCATTTTTGCATCGAATGCATGAGAATCTTTATGATATTCGCTCCATGTAACAGGGCCTTTAGGAAGTGTTCTAGGATATCCTCATAGATTGCAGCTAGTGGTGAGTGAAGTATTGGAAAATCCAATCCGGCTGCTTCGCTGAATTTTACAAAAAAATTTGCTTCATGATTAATTACTTTGTCATGAAGCACATTTCTTTGTAAGTAGTGGGTGCAATAGAGTGGGGATTGTGCTCTCCCCAACATTGTACCCCTCAGATGGCGCGCTCATAATAAACATTTGATTACGAAGAGCTGGCCACCGCTATCTTGATTGTAGATCCAGCATGAAATCTTGCGTGGCCCGTGATAACGTCCTCACGTCAGCCAGAGTGGTGACGTCATACGTCACCATGCACGGGATTTTGCGCGGGATCTTCATTGAAGATGGTGGCTGGCTCTTCACACTCAAACGGATGAGGTAAGTATGTTTTTTTTACTGCTATTCAGAGAAAAAGATTCGCTACCACGAAACATGAGGAAATTTGGCTTCATTGAAAATGTAATTTTCCCTGAAATTCGGGTTGAACACCACTTTGTGGCGTTCGATTCGCTCAACACTAATTGCAGCCACAGATTCCATAACAAAATCACCATTGTTAAATTTTCCACCAGGCACGTGCCTTAATGGCAGCATCTCTTATCAAACTGGGCCTATAGGTATGCCCATAATATGAATCCTGGATCATTAGGTTTGTCTGTATTTCGTTTTGCAAGTAATGGAGCCACAAAATACGGATTCCTTCCATGTGTATTCCACATTTTTTTTACTCATCAATAAAAAGTTCTATTCTTGTCCCCTTTGGTCCAAGGATCCACCAAAAAACTCCTTCAGAACACTTCCCACCAATGCAGCCAACTATCAAACACAGTAAACAAAGGCAACCACCCTATCCTGTAGTCTTCCCCTTAACTCCCATTTGAATGAAAAATGAAATGACTGCGAGGAGGACCTACTTCATTTGGATTCTGCAGCACTCCTATGTAAGACAACTGAAATGAGGAGCTCATTCTATTGTGTCCCATAGAAATAAGTGGGTCAGTATGCTATATGCAAAAAATGAGCATAGCACATAGATGAAAAACATAGTCATGTGTGTGAAGCCTAAATCAAATACCAAATCTAGAATGAAGACTGACAATTGCAGAGGCAAAGCAATAAGGAATAAGGATAAAATAACTCTCCATATAAATCTGTTATTTGGAGCATTTTTCCAAAATCAATTAGGTTTTTCCTTTCACACATGTAGTAGTTATACAATTATTGGCTTCCTGTTGCCACCATTATGGGACTGATCTGTGTATAGTTTTATAGGACTCCTACTAATCTAAATAAAAGACGCACAAAGATTAAGACCTTGTTGGCAGTAATCAACATGTATTGAGGAGTTAATTTAGCGCTCCCCTATCACTGAGATGGGAGGGGACTTTTCTTTAAAATAAAGTGGAACCTGGCTTCTGCCATCGATATTACCCCGATTGCTACTCTGTAAAGAGTCAATTTAAGTGCGAAACAAGACGGAGGAGGGGGATTCAAACTAGGAAAACAGTAGGAGAAAATCCAGAGTTAAACCCAAAGTTCCTGCATTGACTGAGGGTCACCCTTTTCAGGGCAAGTGCTCCAAGAGTGGGCAAACAAGTTAGGAAATTCACTCCTGACAGCTGCAAAACAAGGAAAGTGAACTGCTAGAATAGGCCACTGAGCATACACCTTCAGAGGATTGCCTAAGACAGGGCTAAATATCTTGCTGACAGTAAATCAATGAGTGACCTCCAAAGACTAGCCATGGGAAACCTCTGTTTTAAGAGTTGCACCCTCTAAGACCCTTTTTAGACAACTATAAGTTGTATATTAATTATTTTACTTTAACTAATAAAAATAAGTCTTATCAGCAATAAGATTTAAGGAAACAACCCTGATGACAGCAATGGTAAACCAAATCTGTCCACAGGACAAGGGGAAGTCCTTGAGTAGTACAGTAAAGAAACATTGTTCCCTTATCGAGGTGCACTAGAAGAGACTTCCACTTACATTTTTAACCCCTTCCCAAATAGATTTTTATAACTTTTCAAAATAAATTGACCAGGAGGATTAAAACACCCACCATAGGTACAATAGTATGAGACATTTATAAGGAAATTTTATAACGCAGCGCTGTAAGGTCTACAAGCCGGGCCTTTAGTGGTCCTAAAATAGATATTAGATCTTTGCCAAAATATGCTCCTTAAATCAGGGTAATAGGAATAACCTTGTTTTTACAGCAGTATTCTCCTCTATAACATCCATAAACCTAAATTGAAAAATCAAGTAACATCTATTTATATGACTTCCAGGTCCTGGGCATCAGGACAAAACATGGACACTCAGCAGAAGATGGACATGATGGCAATGGAATTTCTAATGTGAATCATTTGTAGAAGGAGATTTTAGTTTTAAAGAGCTATGGATATATATAGATATCTGAAAACTCAGAGTACTCCCAAAGCTATGATCATACACAGAACTAGCACAGTCGACAGTGGATAAGTATCCCCAAGAGAAAGGGCATGTACCTATGAGGTAAATGTACTACAGACCGACAACCCAGGAGCAGTCCCAGCCGTCGGACCCACACAATCTAATAGTTATCCCCTATCCTGTGGATTGAGGCTACTTTCACACTAGCGCTTGATCGGATCCGTTCTGAACGGATCCGATCATATTAATGCAGACGGAGGCTCCGTTCAGTACGGATCCGTCTGCATTAATAACTTAGAAAATTTTCTAAGTGCGCAAGATGCCTGAGAGGATCCGTTCAGACTTTCAATGTAAAGTCAATGGGGGACGGATCCGCTTGAAGATTGAGCCATATGGTGACCTCTTCAAGCGGATCCGTTCCCATTGACTTACATTGTAAGTCTGAACGGATCCGCTCGCCTCCGCACGGCCAGGCGGACAGCTGAACGCTGCAAGCAGCGTTCAGCTGTCCGCCTGTCAGTGCGGAGGCGAGCGGAGCGGAGGCTGAACGCCGCAAGACTGATGCAGTCTGAGCGGATCCGCTCCATTCAGACTGCATCAGGGCTGGACGGAGGCGTTCGGGTCCGCTCGTGAGCTCCTTCAAACGGAGCTCACGAGTGGACCGACGAACGCTAGTGTGAAAGTAGCCTGAACCATACTACCCGTATAAATACAGTAGAAAGAAAGGTAATCCAGCTCAATACGCAGACGGTGCAATGGTACTTGATGAAGAGCAGGTGAGAGCTGTTTCATCTTTTTTTGCTGTACCGCCATGAATATCAAAAGTTTTAACATTCTCATAAATAATATTGCTATACCAACACATAAGTGATACTGCTATACAGTATACATGAATCTTTACATACATATATACTGTACATACATGTCACACACACATATACACATTACATACACATAACACACACATATATTCATGAACATTGTGCACACACATATACACATATAGTACTGTATTACATGGCAGCCATGCAAATTAATGGCAGTCTATGTATTATATTCAAGTCCAGCCATATAATACGTTATGTCAAAATGCCCCAATAGGGGATATAGACGGCGACTGTCCTGATGGGACAACCCTTTTGAAATATATCCATGCCAGCAGAGTCAGATTGCTGAGGATTCACAAATGAGACAGTAATACTCATGTAGTCCCCTTTCCAGACAGACTTGGAGATATGAAGATCTTGAACTCAGAGGATGATAAAAAATTTAACCCAGAGGAGTGCTGGGCACATCGGTATAGCACAAACCTCCATGGATGACACTTTCTATGGTAACTCAGTGAGCTATCTCTATAATAAAAGACATAAAATTCTATTGGGCATAATACAGACCAGACAGTCAAGAAGGTATAGGTTCACAGCTATTCGCCTCTTACTTACCGCGTCACCTGTTTATTCTAATGTTTTTAAGAACCATATTCTGTGTTAAAGCGCTTACAAAGACCATAAAGGAAGCAAATTAACCACAGATGCTACAGAATGGGCGTATAAATGAAATAAGCAGGAGGCTTAAATAACTTTAAAATCTACCCATTTCCTTGGAGTCTCTTGAACACAATGTGCAGAAGGAATTGCGAGATCTAAAAAACGTTCCGGCGCTGATTAACCTTTTTTTTCCTAGCACTAAAATTAAGGGGATTGAATGGCGGCATTAATAATGCAGAGAGGAGTCTGATCACGGGAAGCTTTGTCGAGTTCCTATGGAGAGGAATGTGATCTCACCCGGTACACCGCTGAGAGGGCCCAATTGTCTCCTTCAGCTCTCAGTCTCTGGGTTACTGTGGAGAGGCCAATTAGACTGGATATCTGCTGCCTGAGAGCTCATTCTCCTACCCACGGTACAGATCTTAATTAAATGCAAATAATCTTTAATTTCAAAGACACTAATGGGTCATCAGGAAAGAGTTAACTCACACTGAGCCTTCATTTTCTACATGAAGGAGAAAAAAAACTATTTTGTTTAATACGTTTGGTTAGTCAAAATCTATAGGTTTTTTTTTAACCAGCGTAATAAAGATGCGTAATCGTCTATCGCCTCATTTATTTTTTTAAATCTGAAAACTGATTCAATTTCATTTTAAACAAGAACCTAATTTAATTTTCAAAAATACACAAAGCAGAATTTATGACATTAGATGTCAATCAGCAAATAATATATTTCATCTGTATGAGATGGGCAGAATGAAGAGCTGGTGAAGAGTTTCTGTGGCATTGTGCATAATATATGTTGCAATTCATTTTAGATTGTGCTTGTGTGGTGCGCTGTGGATGTACTGAGCTCCCATTCTGATTGATATTGTGATATAGCTGTTCCCTTTGCAAAGTGAAATATTTCACGAGAATGGGGATCATTACACAACAAATAATACCAACAAAGTTTGATGAACATTCGAATTTTAAAGTAGTAGTGACCTGAAAATATGATGACAAAGGAACCCCCATGCACAGCACTTGCAGTATATACAGTTAGGTCCATATATATGTTTGGACAGAGACAACATTTGTCAAATTTCTGTTCTGTACATTACCACAATGGATTTTGAACAAAACAATTCAGATGCAGTTGAAGTTCAGGCTTTCAGCTTTAATTCAGTGGGTTGAACAAAATGATTGCATAAAAATATGAGGAACTAAAGCATTTTTTAAACTCAATCCCTTCATAAGTAATTGGAAAAATTAAATAATTGTAAATAAAATGGTCATTTCTAATACTTGATTGAAAACCCTTTTGTTGGCAATGACTAACTAAAGTCTTGGACTCATGGACATCACCAGACGCTGTGTTTGCTCCTTTTTATTGCTCGGCCAGGCCTTTACTGCAGCGGTTTTCAGTTGCTGTTTGTTTGTGGGCCTTTCTGTCTGAAGTTTAGTCTTTAACAAGGGAAATGCTCTATTGGGTTCAGATCAGGTGACTGACTTGGCCATTCAAGAATATTCCACTTCCTTGCTTTAATAAACTCCTGGGTTGCTTTGGCTTTATGTTTTGGATCATTGTCCATCTGTATGCTTAAAATCAAGCATAGCATACCTAGTGATTTTCTTGATTTTAAGCATGCAATGTATAATGATTAATCCTTAACTGTGCATTTTTAGACATTATTGTTTACCTGCATATCCAGCTACAGTATACTGCTTATACTCGAAACATACTGAACACCATACTTCATTTGCCCACAGTACTGAGTATATTCAGCTCATCTAGCTATACCCAGCAAGCATCATATCTATATTTGTACAGCACTTAAGTATATTTTAGCTTATGGTAGCAATTCAATACATATTATGCAATAGCACTTTAGCATATCCAGACAAACACTAGCACTTTAGTGTACTCAGCTTGCACTAGCACCTTAGTGTATCCAGCCCGCATTAACACTCAAGTATAACCAGTTTGCACTAGCACTTCAGTGTATTCAGCTCACACTAGCACCTTAGTGTTTAGCTTACATCAACACCTAAGTATATTCAGCTTGCACTAGCACTTTAGTATATTCAGCTTGCACTAGCACTTTAGTGCATCCAACTTACACTAGCACTTAAGTGTATTCAGCTTGCACTAGCACTTTAGTGTATTCAGCTTGCACACAGCACTCTATATTATAGCTGACACACAGCATTTTTTGTATCCAGCCCACATTTAGCACATTCGCACTTCAGTCCACATAGCACTGTTGTGTATTCAGCCTATATACAGTACCGTAGCTTTTGGAATACATACCAAGGCAGTCTATTAAAGTGTTTTTATTATAAAAGTATAAATAAATACATTTTTAAATACAACAACCTATGTCAATCTATACCAGATGAGAGTGTGCCATCACAACTACTCATCTTCCAGAAGTGTGCTGCTTTTTAATATGTTTTTTTTTTTAGCCAAGTCCAATCTAGCCTTCTTATTCTTGAGGCTTATGAGTGGCTTGCACCGTGCAGTGAACCCTCTGTATTTACTTTTATGCAGTCTTCTCTTTATGGTAGATTTGGATATTGATACGCCTATATCCTGGAGAGTGCTGTTCACTTGGCTGGCTGTTGTGAAGGGGTTTCTCTTCATCATGGTATTTATTCTGCGATCATCCACCACTGTTGTCTTCCATGGGCGTCCAGGTCTTTTTTCATTGTTGAGGTTTCTTTCTTAGGATGTACCAAACTGTAGATTTTTCCACTCCTAATAGTGTAGCAATTTCTTAAATGGTTTTTTTCTGTTTTCGCAGATAAAGGATGGCTTGTTTCACCTGCACGAAAAGCTCCTTTGACCGCATTATTTCTCAGCAAAATCTTCAAAATGCAAGCACCACACCTCAGATCAACCAGGCCTTTTATGTGCTTAATTGAGAATGAAATAATGAAGGAATTGCCCACACCTGCCCATGAAACAGCCTTTAAGTCAATTGTCCAAATACTGTTGGTCCCTTTAAAAACAGGATGCCAGATATAAAGGAGCTGAAACTGCTAAACCCTTCATCCAATTTTAATGTGGATACCCTCAAATGAAAGCTAAAAGTCTGGACTTTATGTCCATTATATAACTATAACTTGAATATGTTTTAGTAAACAGGTAATAAGAACAAAATTTGTGTCAGTGTCCAAATATATATGGACCTAACTGTATAGCAGCCCACTATCTTCTGCCACAGTGTAGTAACATATAAGCATGGTTTGGTAGGTTATTTCATATTTACACATCTATCTTTCTGCAAGATACTGTACAAAGGATCTTTTGGCCCATGAATGATATGATCGGCTCCCCACCCAAGGGTGGCGGAAGGTAAGGGTAAGGCAACACGGTCTGGTTTCCTGATGCAGTTTTAGAGGCCAAAATCAGGACTGGATCATAAAAGGTGAGAAAGTATATGAATTCTCCTCTTTTTTTTAAAATGACTCCTGATTTAGGCTCCCAAAACTGCATCAGGAAACACAGATGCAACTGGGACAATGGCTTTACTAATCACATGTGAGGCCACATGCTTAGCGGTTAGAAAGTTCTTACAACAGGCAACTGGCTTGGTGTTAGATTACTGCCAAACTCGGCAGATATGTAAATTATGAAGTGTGGTCTGATAAGAAACTTTGTCTTGCCACAAAAGGCCATATAAATGTGCTTTCCCTGCTGCCCTATAAATAGGCACTCAGTGGTTACTTTTGGATAGTGTACCTCTTCGTTAGAGATCGTTCACTGCTAGATATGCCTCTAAAACGCACTTGAAGACATTTTGCTCAGTTGATAGATTTTAAGAGGGGGTGTTTCAATAGACTGGGAGAAGTAGGATGGCTGTTTTGATGAACTGCCCACCATCTAGGCCATTCTGGTCTAGCTGTAAGGAGGTGTTGGGAGTTACGTGAGGGCATGCACACATACCAAACAGGCTTCAAGCAGACCACCAATAGAGAGGATCGTTTGATGCACTGACAAGCACGAGCAGCTCCTAATTTCATTGCCCACCATACAGACACAGGCAGCACCATTACAGTCCCTGTCTATGCCTAAACAGGTGCTCAGTAGAATGAAATTTGGTGTCATTAACAACCAGAGACTTTCGACTTTGTTTGCAATGGTCTCATGAACGAGAAACTTGGACTGCTATGGACTGGAACAATATTATCTTTAGTAGTGAATCCAAGGTTTGTTTGGGATCCTACAATGGTCAGGTTCTAGTACGGAGGCCTGGTGGAGAGTGCTTCAATCCTGCCTTTGCTGTGGAGCGAAATGTTACCGCAACTGCTGGTGTGATGATCTGGGGACCATCGCATACGACAGACAGTCCCGCTTGGTGGTGATATGAGGGAAAGTAACAGTTCAATGATATGTGTAGGACATCCTGCGGCCACATGTGCTGCCTCTCATTGCAGGGCTTCCAACTGGCATTTTTCAGAAGGATAATGATCGTCCACACACAGCAAGGGTTTCCCAGGAATGTCTCTGCCAGAATGTAACACTTCCTTGGCCTACCCGGTCACCAGATTCTCTGCCAATCAAGCATTGTTTGGGACCATCTAGGATGCCAGCTTCGGCAATCTACAAGTGTGCAGGATCTACAGGCCCAGCTGCAACATCTGTGGGCAAATGTGCCACAGAATACCATACGCAACCTGTATGCCTCCATGCCTAACCATATCTCATCTTGTATCCAGGTTAAAAGTGGGCCAACAGGGACTTTTTCTCAATGTTATCTATCTATCACTGGCGTACCGCCCATAGAGGCAGAGCACGCACTTGCTATGGTATGGGGCCCGTGGGTCTGTGGGGCCTAGTGAGGCCGAACATTGCCCCCTCTTTTCTGACTACTGTCTCCCTTCCTCCTTGTCTCTGCTGCTGCCCGCCAACTGCCTAATATATAATTTTATTGGTTCCTCCATGGTGTGTGTGGGATACACAACTGGCCAATAAGCAGGAAGATGGTTCGCTCTCTGCACTGCTTATTGGCCAGCTGATTTTTAAACACCGCCTCCTGATCTCACTCTGGGCTCTGCTGCTTCACCTGCCTGCTGTATCTGTCATCATTACAGAGAATGCAGCAGAGCCCTGTTAGAGAAAGAAATAGAGGACCCACGTCACATCCAGCAGCGCTCTGCTGCTCTGACCTCCTCCTGATTCCTGACCTCTGTGATCTGTAGCCTGGAATCTGGACTGGAGACAGCACAGAAAGAAGCCATCAGAAGCACAGGTCCTACTCCTGGAGCCCATCCTTAGCCAGCACAGATGGGGTAGATTCTGTAAGTGACTGTTAGTGTAGTCACACACTGTGCTGTAAGTGATTATATATATATATATATACATACACACATATATAGGGTATATACAATATATATAATAACATAGACCCCCCCCCCCCATAGACCCCTTATATGTTCAAGTTCTGAGAGGTTCAGTCCCTGCCCTTTATTGCCCTATTAGTAATATCCTATTTCTAATAGGACACTGAGAGGCAGGGAATGCTACCTAGATGTGTAACACAGTGATGGTGCAGGCTCAGGAGTTAAGCCTGTGCCATTAACTGTTTTTGTCAGCTATAACCTATAACCTACAACTGACAGGTTTAGCTGGCAGGGCTGGAGCAAGCACCAATTCTGCCATTTTAACCCTTTAGATGCAGCAAGCTGATGTAACAAAAGTTATGCTCATAGGGGGTTATTTATTATACTGAAATACGCCAAAATTAGGAGTATTTCAGGCACAGAGGGTGGCGCAGCAGTTAGTTGTGCTGCTGTCTGCGACTTTTTCCCGCTCACGCCACGTCTAAACTTGCGGGTGGGGAAGGGGACGGGTGTAGAAAATGGTCTAAATGTCAGACAGCTTGGAAGCCGTCTTACATTTAGAACTGGTGGTGGATGCGCCAAAGTTATGTAGACGCCCCTACATAACTTCAGCAGAACCACCGCCAGCACAGGGCCTTTATTAAGACTGATGTCTAAACCACCGGTCTACATAAATGTTCCCCATAAAATTTATCCATAACATTCTTATTAGGTTAGTGCAATAATTGTACTTTTTAGGCCTCATTCACATTTCCATTTTTCACAAACATGTGCTGTCCATATTTTCTGCAGACAGCACACGTACCCATTGATTTTAATGCGTCTCACTAACAGATCTATTGAAGTCTATGGGTCTGTGAAAATCACGGACACAACATGGATGGCATCCGTGTTTGGTCCATTTTTCACTGATAGGAGACACTCTGGAAATTAATTTTCAGCTGAGCATTGTCTGTGGAATACGGATGACATGCGGAGGCCAAACAATAAAAACACATGGACTAAACACGAATCCTTCACAGACATTTTGACAGATGAAATGTGGATGGTTGTTTTAACGTCAAACTGACACGAAAATGTGAATGAGGCCTTACTATTGGAGGGGAGGTGGCCCAATTCTGAATTTTGCTGATTTCTATTTATGTTCCTGTTGTGTGTGTGTATATATATATATATATATATATATATATATTACTTAAATGGTACTTTATATTTGTGCAGGGAGGGAGGGGCCCAATACTGAGTTTTGCTATGGGGCCCCATGATTTCTATGTACGCCCCTGCTATCTATGCATATCTATTTATCCAACCATATCTATCTATTCATTTACCTATCTATTTAATTCTGACAAAAGACAAAACTACAGCGCCGTGTATAGTGTAGGACAGTTGGGAAGCACTGATAAGAGTATTGACCAAAGCTTCTTTGGTAATACTCTCACCTTGTTTGGTTGTGATCAGTCACAACCACTATTAAGGCAAAGAAACGGGGTGAATAACCCAAGAAATAGAAGCGGGTGTCCAGATGATGCCATGGAGTAGAACTGGACCTGAAGAAGTATGCACAATGAACTTTGAGGAACCTCACGAACTCCAGGGCTCAAACATTTGAAGAAGTGTTAGTGATAGTTTAATCAAACACGTTTTGGGGACAAAGCATTTATCTATGTATGTATCTACTGTCTACTCTATCTATCTACTTACACTGTGTTGCACTCTTTTGGGAATAAACAAGTACCATTTAAATACTTCATCATTACAGAAGCACAGCAGGCTGAAGTGTACTGAACTATAGGAAATAGAAGAGTCATTATCATTTGCCTTCGGACTGTTCTGAGTAAAGTTTTGCATTAACCACTGTCTATGAAACATAGCGCTTATGAGTTACTTGCCTCCAGTATGTCTCTCTCTACCATTTTGTCAACCATTCAGCGAGAGCACATTATGGTGAACCAGCCCCAGGACCCTTTTAAAAGCTTTTTAGTGTGATAAACTGTCTGCTTAGTTTTATTTATTTCTTTTCTGGATAATTTTGCCTGTTTTCAAATTTATCTAAAGGCAACGAAGTCAGCGAGAATCTGCATCAGATAAAAGTGTGAGCTGATTCTTTCTTCCTTCATTTGATTTAAATGAATATATCATTATCATATAGTGCCTAGCCCAAGTAAAGTGCTGATCTTTTTTTATATAAATTTATTATAGAATGTAGTTCTATTTAAAAATTGCCATTTTTATATGAAATATACGGTCAATCCGCAAAGCAGTTTTCAAAATTTTATGAAAGTGAAAATTTGTCTCTTGCCCGCAACTGCTCACACCAAAGTAACATTTATCTGTGCTGCAGTGAGTGTATTCCTGTTGCAGATGGCACACAGGACCTTACAAACAAACTTAGCTGAGAACACAGAAAAGTGGGTAAACTCAGATTTCATTTTCAAATGAGGGTGGTGAGCATTCCTTGGGCTATCAAACTCCACAGATTTGGGGAGTACAATATCACCTTATGGAGAGCTCCGTAACACTCTCCCTCTGCTCTGCAATGATTAGGGTAAATCATCCCGAAACAGCTGTCTGCAGATGAGATGCTGGTTTAATTATTATCCAAGTCATGTCTCAAGGACATTTAAAAGGTCAACCATTGAGTTATAGGATAGCTACCTTACATTTGGTGGCATTAGAGGCAGAGCTTGCTACGAACTCATTTGCATGCCATCTTCCCAGAATTCCAGTGGAGCATTACCTAACCTATAAGACTCCTCCATAAGGAAATATTGTATTCCCCAAATCCTGACTTAGGCCTCTCACCCAGTTAAGGCAGTACTCTCTGTTCTGCAAGGATGAGGGGCGATCACCCCGAAACAGCTGTCTGCAGATGAGATGCTGGCTTAATTATTATCAAAGTCATGCCTTTTAAAAGTTTAAACATTGACTTATAGGCTAGCTGCCTTACATCTCGTAGCAAAGGTATAGCTTTTTAAGTACTCATTTACATACCCTATTCCCAAACTCCCCAACACCTTTAAGAAGAATGTCCATCCCCTAATGCCATGATGTATAAAGTCCAGCATTCCATGCTAAACTATCTTTCTGTTGATCAAGCTCTGTTAAGCCTCATGCACAGAACTGTACGTGTTTTGCAGTCTGAAAACTGTGGATCCGCAAAATACAGATACTGTCCATATTGCATCCACATTGTTTGCAGACCCACTGACTTTAATGGGTCCGTGTGCTTTCCGGATCATATGTCCGTCCCACAAAAGGATAGAATATGTCTGCAAAATGTGGACTATAGACCCACTGAAGTCAATAGATCCAACAAAATAAACGGGGATTGCATCCGTATTTTGTGGATCTGCAATTTGCAGAACATAAAACGGATACAGTCTTGTGCATGAGGCCTTATCTGTCATACAACTACAAGTCCTCAGTATAAACATGAAGTTAAAAGGGTTGTCGGAGCTACAGATATAGATGATCAATATCAGAACTGTGGGGGTCCAACATTCAGCACCACCACCGATAAGCTGTTCTCAATAACATAGAAAACAAACCGGGAAGCACAGTTGAGTCCACTGTGAACTGGCAATGCCGGATTATTTCAGTTCAGTTCCCATTCACTTGTATGAGAACTGAGGTGCAGTAGTCCGGCATGGACACTGCACAGTGTCATCCACATCCACTTCAGTGTCATCCACATCCATTTCTGTTTCCAGCTCTGTCTACTGTGCCTTTCAGGTACCTGGCAGCTAGGTATGGGACCACCAGATATCTGATATTAATGATCTATCCTAAGAATCTCTAAAGTCTGGACAACCCCTTTAATTAATAACATCAGAATACTTTCAACCACCACTAGTGGCAGCTAACTACATAAGCTACATAACTACATAAGCTACCAGCTCCCACTACTGGTGACTGCTAATCTATATAGGGGAGATCTCCATCAGAAAACTGAGCTTTGGCCTCTATAGATATATTAAGGTATATTAAGAAAAATGTCTGAAAATAATTCAAAAATGACTTTAATTAATTCATTTAATTTAATTAATCAAATTCTTAACTTTCAGAATTCCAATCTTGTTATAAATTTCTGATGTGTACTCAAATAATACTTATGTGAAGCCAATAAAAAAAACTAAATAAAATAAATGTTTTTCAAAATAAAAACCACAAAGAAGCAATCAACAAAGAGAAATAGAACAATTCTAAGAGATCTTGAAAGAGAATACAGATTTCTGATGGTAAAGAACACAGTGATTACAGGGAGGCTTGACACTGTCACCTTCATTACTTGTGGTCCTTAAGGGACTAGAAGGGGTAATGGATTGTGTCCAAAGACCTTAATTACAAAAGCTTATAAATGCCAGATTGGTAGGTCGTAGGTCTCGGTCTAAACCCCTTAGCTATTGTGACAAAGAGACATGTTTACGAAACACCCTATTTCTTCCTCAGTAAAATCCATGCGTTTAGCTGGAACACAAGATTATATTTTAAAGAAAAGTCTAAATAATAGGGTCAAGGAAACAGTGAGGAAGCACAACGGTGGGGCACGCCAAGAATGATGGCTCAGTTTATCTCTAAATACAGGTGACTGGCCCTTGTTTAATCTGTGGATAAATACGAAAAATGAGGTGTCTTTTGTCACTACCACTGGTACATATAAAGAGTTCTATGTATAAAATGTACAAAATCCAAAAAACACTGAAAAGGACTGAACATTAGACCCACTAAAATTGGCTGTTATAGTATGTTTTCTACACAGTAGAAGCTTGTGGCTGTTAGTTCCATGAAGGCTGCACCTTGATGGGGAGGGTGCCACTGCCCTGGGGCAAAAAATGGTTAGACGGCTGGAGGAGCTTTTAAACTAGGATCTGGGGGAGAGTTGGGTGTCATACTAATAAGAGGGTAGATAGTGTAGATAGAGAGTATGATATAGTAGGGACAGTGGGGATTTAGTGGGGGCTGGGGTTAGTCAGAAAAGTAGGAAGAAAACTGGGCAGAACTGTACACAGATGAAAAATAGAACTGCTGGTAACAAAAACCTGTTACATACAAACATCAACCCAAAAATCCCAGATATTCACTTTACAGGTAATAGTAATTTAAAATGTACTTTCACAAATGTCAGAAGTCTAGCTAGTAAATGGGGGAGCTGGAGGCTATGGTACTAGAAGAACATGAAGATGTAGTTGGTGTGGCTGAGACATGGTTGGACTCTTCGCATGACTGGACTTTTAATATTGAGGGTTTTACACTACTTAGGAAAGATAGGGTCAATAGAAAAGGTGATGGTGTGTGCCTGTATGTGAGGAGTGATCTGAAGACAAGTGTGAAAGAGGCAATTGTGGGTGAGGATGGTGAGGATTTTAAAACCTTATGGGTGGAATTTCAAAAGGATATAAACAATAAAAAATGATACTTGGTGTAATCTATAGACCCCCTAATATCACAGAGGAGATAGAAATGCAACTGTATAACCAAATAGAGCGACTGCACTGGTGCACTGGTACAGTGGTATTAATGGGAGATTTTAACTTCCCAGACATTGACTGGGGTCATGGTGCTGCCTCAACCGCAAAGGGGAAAAGATTCCTCACCTTGATGCAGGACAACTTTATGAGCCAGTATGTAGAAGCTCCCACTAGGGGCAATTCTCTGTTGGATCTTGTAATATCTAATGATGCAGAGCTTGTTGGAAATGCTACTGTTCAAGAAACCCTGGGTTGTAGTGACTACAATATAATTATATTCCCCCTAAACTATAAGAAGCAAGCTCTGTCAGGCAGAGCAAAAACACTGAATTTTAAAAGGCTAATTTCCCTGGGTTGAGGGCAGGGTTTCAGGGCATGGACTGGGAGCAGCTACTGTCACATAATAATACTGAGGATAAATAGGAGAGCTTTAAATTCACATTGAGTAATGCACAACATTTGTTATTCCTTTAGGTAACAAGTATAAAAGGCTAAAATAAACCCCCATGGCTTACAGCTACTGTAAAAAGAGCAATAAAAGACAAAAAAGGGCATTTAAAAAATACAAATCCGAGGGGTCAGCTGTAGCATTTGAAGTTTAAAAAGGGCTTAATAAAATCTGTAAAAAGGAGATAAAATTAGCAAAAATACAAAACTAACAGCAAAACAAATCCCCCAAAAATTGCTAAATATATATAAAAAAAACAAGTTCTGAGCAGGTAGGTGCCCTATATAATGGTAAAGGGGGGTTAGTCACTGAAGATAAGGCAGAGTTACTAAACTTCAAAAGAAGAGAAAGGAGCTGATATTTGTGGTGCTGGTGCTGTTAGTACATCCAGTAATATACTCAATTGACTAACTGGTCCAAGATAAGTTAAATATGGTAAATGTGAACAAGGCTCCGGGTCCAGATGGATTACACCCAAGAGTGCCTAAAGAGCTCAGTTCAGTCAGTGCTGTGCCCCTGTTTATAATTTTTAAAGATTCTCTAGGTACTGGTACAGTGCCAAGTGATTGGCACAAGGCAAATGTGGTGCCCATATTCAAAAAAAGATCTAAGTCCTCCAGAGGTAATTATAGACCAGTTAGTTTAACTTCTGTTGTGGGAAAAATGAAAGACACTTAAGGGACTATATACAGGAGTATGTGTCCCGGATTATAAGTGGTGTAACCCAAGGTTCAGTGCTGGGTTCCTCTATTTAATTAATTTATTAATGATATTGAGAATGGGATTACCGTATTTTTCGCCTTATAAGAAGCACCGGCCCATAAGACACACCTAGGCTTTTGAGGAGGAAAATAAGAAAATAATTATTTTGAACCAAAAGGTGTGCTTTTGGTGGGATTTGAACTAATGGTAGCCTGTGAATGACACTATTATGGGGGATCTGTGGATGACGCACTGTTATGGGGGATCTATGGATGACACTATTATGGGGGTCTGTGGCCTGCCACTGTTATGAGCATCTGTGGATGGCACTGTTATGGGGGTCTGTGGATGGCACTGTTATGGGGGTCTGTGGCTGACACTATTATGGGGATCTGTGGCTGACACTGTTATGGGGGTCTGTGGCTGACACTGTTATGGGCATCGGTGGATGGCACTGTTATGGGGGCGTCTGTGGATGGCACTGTTATGGGGGTCTGTGGCTGACACTATTATGGGGGTCTGTGGCTGACACTGTTATGGGCATCTGTGGATGGCATGACACTGCTATGGTGGGATCTGAGGATGCTATGTGTCATCCACAGATCCCCCCATAACAGTGTCAGCCACTGCGAATGACCCACAATACAGGGGATGGGGGCTGGCATCTACAGTAGTTTTGTAATGGCAGAGGGGCCCAGTGTAGTCATTGTATTATATTGCACCGGGCCTGGCGGGCGGGCACTGGCAGCGTAACTCACTACGTCACGCGCCCGCGCCGCCTGCTTCATTCATAAAGTGGGCAGAGCAGGCGCGTGACGTAGTGAGTTACGCTGCCAGTGCCCGCCCGCCCAGCCTCCTGCCTGCTACGGACATAAGTACAGGCTGCTGGATTGAAGATATTTTAAAGTTAAACATTGCCTGCAGTTAGATACGATTAGCACAGTGCAATAAAATACAATGGCTGCATCGGGCCCCGCTGCCATTAGAAAACAAGATGCCGCCCCACAGCCCCTTCTCGCTGATACACCTCTGACCGCGCTGTGCAGCATGCAGTCGGCAGTGTATCAGTGTAAACGGCAGCATTCGCCCCATAAGACGCACTGCCATTTTCCTCCCACTTTTGGGGGGGGGGGGGGGGGGAAGTGCGTCATATAGGGTGAAAAAAGTGGTAATAGCACCATTTCTATTTTTGCAAATGACATTATGCTATGTAGCACTGTACAGTCTATGGAAGATGTCCATAAACTACAAGCTGACTTGAACACTCTGAGTGATTGGGCATCAACTTGGCAAATGAGGTTCAATGTGGATAAATGTAAAGTTATGCATCTTGGTAGTAATAATCTCTGTGCTTCATATGTCCTAGGGGATGTAACACTGGGGGAGTCACTTGTAGAGAAGGATTTGGGTGTCCTTGTAGATGGTAGATTAAATAACAGCATACAATGTCAATCAGCTGTTTCTAAGGCCACCAGGATACTTTCATGCATTAAACGAGGCATGGACTCGTGGGGCAGGGATGGTAATACTACCACTTTACAAAGCATTGGTGCAGCCTCAACTGGAATATGCAGTTTAGTTCCGGGTACCAGTCCATAGAAAGGATGCACTGCAGCTGGAAAAAGTACAGAGGAGAGCGACTAAACTGATAAGGGTCATGGAGGGTCTTAGAAGAAAGATTAAAAGAATTCAATTTATTTAGTCTTGAGAAGAGACGTCTAAGGGGGGACATGATTAACCTATACAAATATATAAATAGGCCATACAAAAAATACGGAAAAAAACTGTTCCATGTAAAATGCCCTCAAAAGACAAGGGGGCACTTCCTCCGACTGGAGAAGAAAAAGTTTAGTCTCCAGAAGCGTCAAAGCTTCTTTACCGTAAGAATGGTGAATCTGTGGAATAGACTTCCTAAGGATGTGGGCAGTTTTAAAAAGGGTTTAGATGAATTCTTGAAAGAAAAAAAAACATTAATGCTTATGAAAACGTGTAGAAATCTGAGTCCCATATTCTTCTGGGATTCACATCCCCACCTATTCTTTGGTTGAACTTGATGGACTTATGTCTTTTTTCAACCGTATTAACTAGGTAACTTTGTAACTACCTCTATAATTTTGTCCCAGTACATTTTGTCATGTTTTCCATTCCACATACATACCATGAAGACAGACTATCTAATCTCCCTGTTATTTGCAAATAGGGGGGTGGGCATTGGCACAAGGATCATAGAAATGGGAGCTGGGCCATTTTGACCTGGGTGGCAGCATTAAGGAAAGCCAACACTGATCTTTGCTATAGGGATTTTCTCTCTCTTCTATGCATGACATAACCCTATCTGTGGCACCATAGCGTTGTGTACAAGTACCAGTTCACGCATTGAAGGGCAATTTTCCCTTCATATGTTCTTTAGAAAATAGTGGCAAAATAATTTGTTTTCAAAGATTAATGGGAATGAACAATACGTACCAGATAATGTTCAAATTACCGCAGGATGACACAAAGAAGCACAAAAAACGTTTTCACTTAAAATGAACATTTCAATAGGTGAGAAACTTTAAAACAATGGCAATTAAGCTGATAACTTGATTTAAAGAAATATGTTAGATCTGGTTTTACAGGATAAATGTCTCAATTGAATTTTGATTTGTTTCTTTTCTTCTTTACCACACTGACTTATATGATAGTGTACAAATTAAATTAAAATATATCTCTGGGTAGCGTGCCCTCATGGATTCTAGTGTGCCTGGCGTTCTCATGTAGACATTCCTACCTCAGTTCAACTGTTCTTTCTTATTTTGTATTATGGGAACAGAGATGTGACAATGAGAGTAATTTTTTTTTTTATATTGATGGCCTATACTCAGGATAGGTCATCAATATCAGATCGGTGAGGGGTCTGACTCCTGGCACCCCTGTCAATCATCTACTTAAAGAGGCGAGTGACGCAGCCTCTTCCTAGGCCAGTGACATCACGTTCATCGGTCATGTGGCCTAGGCTAAAACCCAGTACTGATGCTGGAAAGCGGCTGGATCCCCACCAGAACCCAATTCGAGTCAATGGGTTCCAGTGGTGAATGGCAGTGTCCCGCTTTTTCTCTGCCAGAACACCCTGTTGGACCAGTTAAACAGAGGTGTGAACCTACCATTAAACAGATGTGTCAGGAAAGGGTCCTCCTTAAAAGTAAATGTAGGTAAGTCTGAATCACAGCATGGACCAATGCTGTCCTCACCCAAGTCAAGTGTTGGTCTGTTCCAATGCGCAGCTAGCCTGACTTTAGTAACTGGTCTGATTGGAGCTAGAGGTCACTGGAGTTACTATTTTAAGTGAAACTAGGCCAGCTCCATTAAGAAAAGAGTGAATGTCACTGGAGGTTTCACATCGGGTTACTTTTTTTTCAGTTGAGGTTAAGTCATTGATCTGTTTTACTGATATTATCGGCCGATATATTTAGGATTTTGAAAGTTATCGGTATCGGCACCTATTTTGCCAATATTCCGATAACGAATCGGGAACACGGATTGCGTGATCCGTGTTCCCTGAGCAGCACAGGGGAGAAGGGAGCAGTGTCTCCCTTCCCCCTGTGCCACTGCCACAAATGAGAGGAGAGAGGAAAGAGGAGGGGAGGGGCTGTGGCCACTGCGCCACCAATGATGATAATTCTCTCATTAAGTCATATACAGGAGGCGGGAGCTGGCTGCAGAATCACATAGTGTCACGGCTGAGGATGGGGGAAACCCTCAGCCGTGCGATGCCAGAAAATGTTAGTGGGTGCTCGGCCAGAACAACAGAATTAGGGAGCAGGTCACCTCCTAGCGCATCCCTAATATGACCCTGACTCCTAGCTGTATGAGCCGACCTTGATGGTAGGAGGGCTCATACTCAGGATCCCTACTGACCCTCCGAGAGATCCCTGAGCTAGAAGCTGGGTAGACAACCTTTTCCTTGGATAAAGAGAAACAGGAGTCTAAAGTGGCCAAGCTACACAGAAAGGGGAACCTAAACAACTTATGGCAATGGCAGGCAAATACAACAAGAATAACACCTACCTGCCACAGACACAAAGCCTGGAACCCATGTGCAAGTGCTGCTGTTCACACCAAACATAAACGGATACAGCACACACCACACATCACACAGGAACCCAGGACCATAAGCCGCAATAGAGAAGCATACAAAAGACACACCTTCATAACATCGTGTATAACATAAACTTATACATAAACTTATTACCACAAGGGTGGCCCCCACTGGCAGATGATATATCACAGGAGGATGACTCCAGCTAGCCATGGCTAAAGTACCCCTCAGAGTACTGATCACAGCAGAGGCTAAATAGCCCATGTAGCCACATCCACACAGACACACCCAGTGTTCACACACACAGAAGGGAGTTAACCCTTCCTACACCAGGCATGGGAGAAGGCTACTGAAAAGGGAGGTGTACAAACAACATCACACATATAAACCCCGTGCACACCAAACAGGGAAAGTGCAGACAAACATAAGTTGCCTGCGGCAACCACATGCTGTGACAGTGAGCTCCTAGCAACCGAGGCAGCGGCAACCAGACGTGAGGCAACAAATCCAAAGCCCTCATCTGTGGTTGAAAACATAGACCAAAACCGCTGACAACCGCATGCGACCAAACCATGGTCGTTACACATAGTCAGCTCCCGACCTCTATGACAAGTAGCTTCGGTCTGTGGTAGTTAACCCCTCAGGTGCCACACCTGAGGGTTTAACTGCAGCGGATCGCAACTATCGCTCATAGAGGTCGGGAGCCAGCTATGTGATTCTGCAGCCAGCTACCGCCTCCTGTATATTAATTAATGAGAGAGTTATCTTCATTGGTGGCGCAGTGCGCCCTCCCCCCCAAGCCCAGTATTAAAAACATTGGTGGTGCAGTGCGCCCCCCAACCCAAGCCCCCCAGTATTAATCATTGGTGGCAGTGGCCACAGGGTCCCCTCTCCCCTACCCCTAAGTGGAAATTCCCATCGGAGCCCCAGCAGTGTAAGCCTGGGGCTCCGATCGGTTACCATGGCAGCCAGGACGCTACTGAAGCCCTGGCTGCCATAGTCAGCACCCTGCTGCTGTGTACACAAGCACAGTGCAGCAGGGACAGTCTGAGGTCCTATTCACCCTGATAGAGCTCTATCAGGGTGAATAGGACAAGGGCTCTAGTCCCTAAGGGGGCTAAAAGTACAAAAAAAAAAAAAGTTTAACAAAAAACACCAAAATATTAAGTATAAATGAAAAATAAAGATTTACAAAAAAAAAAATTAACACATTAACAATAAACATGTTCATTTTCAGCAGATTTGTGTAGGAATTTTTTTATTCAAAAATGAAAATTCACACAATATCAGTATAAATTATCGGCTATCGGCTTGAAAGTTGACAGATTATCGTTATCAGCTCTAAAAAAATCAATGTTGGTCGATCCCTAATGAATGGCAGTAGCAAGTGTACTACCAGGGGCGGATTGGCCATAGACCAGTCTTACAGGGAAATTACCTAGTAGGCCGATGCCCAGGGGGCTGCCCAAGCGCCGATCTCTGCTGCTGGCTGGATACATAATATGTTATCACTGGTAATTAACTCTGTGAGAATCAGGTACTCATGTACCCGGCCAGCAACATTCCTTCCTGAATTCATCCATGTCCTGCATCTCACCTAAGCTCCCTGCTCCATATATATATCTTTATCAGAGACAACTGGAAGAGGAGGAGAGAAAATGGCCTCTATTGATGGCCACCACAGTGGGACAGCTTTTGGGGCAATGTATTGTGAGGCACTGAGCTATGTGGTATTTTGCGCTATGATATTGCTGACCCCCTTACTTTTGTTGCCCCGCCTCCTGTCAATTTAGATACTTTTAGTTTTTTTCCAGGGTCACTTTAGGTTACGAATCCGCCCCTGTGTACTGCTGTGACCATAACTCTAAGTGTACACTGACATACATTGGCTGTCAAGGCATGCAAGATGTTGTAGTTGTCTGACAGTTGGAGAGCCACAGGTTGGGTTGGAAAACATGTTTTTTGACCTTTTTTATATATTTTTTGGGGGTACAATGTAAAATAAAAGTAATATTGAATAATACAAATTCTATGAAATTCTTAAAAAAAACAAAGCTGAGCATTTTTTTACCATTAGGAACGAACTTCTAAAACAAACTGCTAACAATACACAATATATTTAGCTAAAATATTCTGGCAGACATTATCCATTCCACTCACAGACATTTAAATAAACTACAGGGAATTAAGTCATATAATGCTCTATACCATTTTTATCACTTGTTCAATAATTTAAAATATGTTTAAAAGCAGCTCTGCTTCCAGACCTGAAACATTGGCTCCAGACCACACAACAGCAATTACTGCAATATATGGTGCAACAAATTCTATTACATTTGATGTTGCATCATAACTAGAAATGAGTTAGAGACTTCTAACAATCAGAAAATTCTACAGCAAACATCTAGCATAGCAATTGCTGCTTCTTACCAACTATAAAAGATTATACTGTAAGGTGCCTATTAAAGTGCCTGATGTTCAGGCAGTGTGAGCGTCATTGGATGATCACATCCATTGGCGCTTCTTTGCACCGGCCTGATCATACAGGGTGATGCAAACTTTGAATGTGGAAGGAATAACTCCCAGAGGTAGGGACTTGCAACTATCTGACATTATGGCATATTCTTGTGACATGCCATAAATATCCTACATAGGGCAACTCCTTTAAATCTATGTTTATGTAAAAATAAAAATAAAACTTATGTCTTGTAGAATAAATATAGCAAAAAAAATTCTGGGTACCGAGAGAATAGACTGACCACAGGTTTGTCTTGTAGTGGCCTGGCGCAGAGGTACTTTGAGGTCTGGACATTTGCAACAGTTTCCCCTATGCAAAGTCATCAACCCCTTACTTTATTTTACTTTAAAGGGTCAACTTGCACCAATTTATACTGTTTAACCCCTTCAAGACCGAGCCAGTTTTCACCATAAAGGACCAAGCAATATTTTGCAAATCTGATGTTTCACTTCATGTGATAATAACTCTGGAATGCTTTTACTTATCAAAGTGATTCTGAGATTGTTTTCTCGTGATATATTGTACTTCATGTTAGTAGTAAATTTAAGTCAATATGCTTTACCTTTATTTATAAAAAAATATATCAAAATTTACAGAAAAAAATCATTACATTTGAATTTCTCTGCTTTTAAGACGGATACCCCCATAAGAGAGTTATTACCGGTATTTAACATTCCCCATATGTTTTCTTTATGTTGGCATCATTTTGTAAATGTCATTTTATTTTTTAGGACATGTAGGAAGGTACAAGGGGTCATCATTGATGGTAGGTATGTGTCACTGAGGTTCCTGGCCTCGGTTAAGTAAGAGCTGATATTTTCATGTGTCAGCAGCAGCTAATGCTGATTGACACTTTGGCAATTTAGTATGGCTGTACATAGCTGAACTGGGACTGCTCTTATTGGGAGTAGTAAAAGTGCTGGGTGGGTGACTACTCCCCAAGTTCCAGGCCGGGTTTTGACAGCACCTGGCTATCCTTAAAATGGCAGCTGGGCCCAGCATCAGAGAACGCCCTGTGTGTTGTGATCTGAGCCCTGAACTGGGCTGAAAAGCTGAGATCTGTTTGTTGGGAGAGCAGGTCACCTAAAGCCTGCGTTTATACTGCTGGAGGCAGAACCGCCGACAAGGTGACGTTTTTTGTTATGCATGAACTTTCTACTCGGTGTGAACAAACACCAACCATGCAAAGAGTGTTTTTTGTTTGACCTTATGTGTGAATAAACACGGACATTTGAATTACGAATTTGTACTTTGCATCTGTACTGCACCTGCTTATCCCAACTACCAGAGAGAATCCCCACAGATATTAGAAGGCTTTGAATGTTAGAACCAACTTTGAAATTTTTAGAGAAAATGTCCAAACCCACTTTTTTAAGTTCAGTTATGAAGTCACATTGTGGGGCTTACATAGTAGAAATCACCCATAAATTACTCCATTTTAGAACCTACTTCCCTCAAATTACACACTTTAGGTGTTCCATAAGAAATAAAGGAATATGGAGGTTACATTTCAAAATTTCATTTTCTTTGAAGATTTTCCATTTTTATCAATTTTTCCTGTAACACAGAAAGGATTAACAGCCAAACAAAACTCAATATTTATTACCCTAATTCTGCAGATTACAGAAACACCCCATATGTGTCTTGTAAACTGATGTATTAGCACGCGGCAGGGTGCAGAAGGAAAGGAGTGCCATAAGGATTTTGGACAGCAGATTTCACTGGGATAATTTTAAGTTTCCATATCACATTTGAAGACACCCCGATGCACCCCTACAGTAAAAACTCCCAAAAAAGTGACCCCATTTTGGAAACTACAGGATAAGGTGAGTTTTATTGGTACTATTTTGGGGTACATATGATTTTTGATCGCTCGATATTAGGCTTTTTGTGAGGCAAGGTAACCACAAAATGGCTGTTATGGCACAGTTTTTATTTTTTGCTTTTTATGGTGTTCTCCTGACAGATTTTTCTGAAATCTACATTTCTTTTATTTTAATCATCTTGTGTAGGGACTCTGATTTTTGCAGAAAGAGCTGATGTTTTCATTGGTATCATTTTTGGATATATGATTTTTTTGATCATTCAATATTATACTTTTTTGGGGCAAGGTGGCCAAAAAATTTTTTAACAGCGTTCAGCATTATTTTTATAGAGCAGATTGTTATAGACGCGGCGATACCTAAATATTATTTAATGTATTTCAGGTTTACACAATTAAAGCTTTCATGAAAAAAAAAACATGTTTTAGTGTCTCCACTTTCTGAAAGTCATATTTTTTTGTTTTTAAGAGATTTTCTTATGTAGGAACTCAGTTTTTATGGGATGAGGTGCCGGTTTGATCGGTACTATTTTGGGGTACATATGTCTTTTTGATAACTTTTTGTGATGTAAGGTGACCAAAAATAAAAATTTTGGTACAGTTTTTATTTTAATTTTTTTATGGAGTTCATCTGAAGGGGTAGATAATGCGATATTTTTATAGATAAGGTTGTTACGGACACGGCAATACCTAATATGTCTAGTTTTATGAAATTTATTTCAGTTTTACACAATAAAAGCATTTTTGAAAAAAAAATTATGTTTTAGTGTATCCATTTTCTGAAAGCCATATTTCTTCTTATTTTTCGGGCGATAGTCTAATGTACGGCTCATTTTTTGCAGAATGAGGTGACAGTTTGATTGGTACTATTTTGGGGTACATATGTCTTTTTGATCACTTGGTATTACATTTTTGTGATGTAAGGTGACAATTAATGTCTTTTTTTTATTAACAGCATTCACTTGAGGGGGTAGATAATGTGACATTTTTATAGAGCCGGTCATTACAGACGCTACCAAAGGGTTTAACCCTGTTTTTTTTTTTTTACATTTTTGCATTTTCATTTTTCTTCCCTGTCTTCCTGGAGCCATAGCTTTTTTATTTTTCCGTTCACATATCCATATAAGGGCTTGTTTTTTGCAGGGCAAGTTGTACCTTCTAATGCGAACATTTAATATGGCATACAATGGGACGTGGGAAAAAAATTCTAAATGGAAAAAACTAAATTCCTTCCCAGTTTTACGAGTTTTGTTCCTACAGTGTTTCATATGTGGCATAACTGACCTGTGCCCTTCATTCGCCGGGTCAGTATGATTACAATGATACCACATATGTATAGATGTTTAAAAACTGAAGAAAAAAAATGAAAACTTTTCTATTTTGACCCCCATAACTTTTTTTATAGTTATGTCTACTGAGGTGTGTGGGGAATAATTTTTTTGTGGGATGATCTATGATTTTTATTGATACCATTTTGGTGTGTGTATATCTTTTTGATCACATTTTATTCGATTTTTTGGAGTAGGAGGAGCAATGAAAAAATGGTGAATCTGAAAAAGTGCCAGCATCTCTGGGGGCCGAGAACCTGGAAGCTCACATAGGCTGGTACTATAGTGTGCAAGCACGGCCACCACTGCTGGATTGCAGGGTGGTCATATAACCATAGAAACGAGCAGTGTATAATGTGATGGAAAAATGAATCCAGACAGAAAAGGAAGCAATATGGACAATCACAATACTTTAGTAAGTGGTTTGTATTAACTTTCTCTACATAATAAATGATATTTACTGAAGTGAGACAACCACTTTAGTGAGTCTAGTAAAATCTCTAATTCATGATATCCTATGTTGGCCACCCGCTGGCCAACATAGGAACTTCAGCTCTAATACACTGGGTCTCTGTCACGGCGCAGTGTGGTAAATACACTTCACACTGAACACAGAAGGGAAGGGAAAAAGTATTAGGCCTGGAACCTAGGGAAAGGGAAACGGTCACTCCTAGTGAGTCCCTATGCCAAGCCCTGACTGCTATCATTATGAACAGACCTTGATGGTAGGAATGTTCATAGGCAGGAACCTAAGCCCAATCTCACCCAGGGCCCTGCAGATAGTGTTAGGACACAGATGGCCTATTCCACCCCAGATGAAGGAATAGGAGACCCCCTTAGGCCTAATATCAGGAGGTTGGGGAAAAACAACAAAGAAGATACACTTAACTTCCAGAAGTATGCGGACGAGCAGGAACTCAGAGAGAACCAACACCAGGACGTCCACAAACAAGGAGCTATCAACTACATAGCATGATGGGTGAGACCAGACTAAATAGAGGAGAAGGAATGACCACTTAAGCTACACCTGAGACAAGAGGTGTGATCATCCTCAGAAACAATACAGAAAAGTGAAACTAAAAGAGACTGTCAATCACCTGCAGCCAGTCTCCTAGATCTTCTAGTCCCTGTCACGGGCGGGACCATGGCACCGGCATCCTCAATCATCGCACGGGGGTGCAGGTCTTAACCTGGAAGCACGCTTCCATGTTTTTTGGTATTTGGATGCCGTGATCACACTTGAACACTGCATCTAAGGGCTGTAATGATATTAG
This sequence comes from Bufo gargarizans, assembly GCF_014858855.1. Classification (NCBI taxonomy): domain Eukaryota; kingdom Metazoa; phylum Chordata; class Amphibia; order Anura; family Bufonidae; genus Bufo; species Bufo gargarizans. Next base: position 494,480,695 of record NC_058081.1, on the reverse strand, counting down.
CTGTGGGCCTCTGCTGTTTGCAATACCAGAGACCCGCTGGTTATGGAGCCTGCTGCAGGCGTGAACATGACCTATGTTTAAAAATCCTACCAGTGTCATACATGTACGGTGCTGGTAGCAAAGGGGTTTAGGAAGAGCATGTTTTGGATGGAAATGCCCGACTTGTTTACCACCAAAACCAGACAGACTGACCTTCTGAATGCCAGATGCTGCTATCTTATTATGTCTGAAAACCTGTTTTCGGCTGAAAATCTGCTGTGTTATCGCCATTTAGTATGATTGAAGCTCTAATGCAAGTCTATGAGAGACGGAAAGTGTAACATTGTATTTATTTGTGCCGAGTTTCTCCATCCCTCTCACTAGAATGTTCTACTGTAGTTCAGCCAGTAGTTTGAGCCCCTAGTGTTCTGCAGTTAAGAAACAGTGCTTAGAAGAAGAGACTCGTTCAGACTGCATGAGTGACCAGAAGAAGATGCTGAGATCACACAGATCCTGGGCCACCAGCCTTTATTCAGGGTAAGAGCCTTCTGAGAGAGAGAGAGAGAGAGAGAGAGAGAGAGAGCGACAGCTAGCACAGGCCTTTCCTCAGCATCAAACTCTTCTTCTGCCAGGGAAGAGACTGGAGAAACCAGCCCTATGTCCAGCCTGTATTGTTTTGCATTTAAATTCCTCAAGTAACTAAGCACACTGGTTTACTGCAGACCCTGACTCTGGACTTATTTACCATTGGGGTGCAATACGCTTTACTATACCTTTTGGAGAGCAGCAACACAAGTTGACATCTTGACAGTGTCCACCCCAAACCCTGCCACTGCAGTCTCACTGATGGTGAGCCCAGTGATCAGATCTAATCTGAGGATGATCTGATAACAAGAGCTGAATGTGGCAGAAATGAAGCATTATCTTAATCTCTGATCAATGGACTTTCAGAGCAAGATATTCTCTTTGTAGCCACTCTGGCTAGTATCCTGAAGGTCCTAAACAGGAGATTGTCTCACCTATAGTATTTTGGATTCTTGAAAAGGGTATTTAAAAATTAGATTGACTGCATATAATGATGATAGGTGTCTAATGAAGCCACAGTCAGGGAGAGACAGAGCGAGAGAGAGAAATGAGCAGGTAACTCCACTAGTAAGGGTCATTCTCCATTATTAGGAATAGGCAAGGTTATGATACAAATTTTCCACATACAGACAACTGAAAGCACGAATGACCTTCTTCTAAAATATGTTTGATCTACGCCTATTCACACTTCCCAAAATACAGTAAGTGTCAAGCCCATAGTATTCAAAAGGGAAAGGCCTGAACAACTTGAATCTAAGTTTTTTTAATAGACATAAGCATAACCATATCCTTTTGTGTTCCAACTTGCTGAAGTGTCCTCCGAAAATCAAGGCTGTTGGCGAGTATGCCTCTTGTGTGCCATAGTGCCCTATAACTTTATGCTAGGATAGTCCTTGGCTAAAATGTTGTAATAAAGTTAGTCACCTTTTAATATCATATTGTTTTAAGATTCAAAATCTGGTGTGAACTTCATAGTTTTGATGCAGATCTTAAAAATCTAGATAAATGTAAGTTTCTGTCTGCCCTCAGCCCCCACCGGGGGAAGGGGGCTTAAAAGCTATGTACACCTTTGGAGTCAATTTTGTTTTATGATTGCATTTAACTTATTTTTGGCTAAAAATGATATTTTCAATTGGCCTTTATTAAAAATATTGAGCTGTTCAGTCACAAAGGGTTAACAGTTTTTCTAACTGTGTAACGAGAACTTTCACTTTGTGCCAGTCATCTAATAAACCTTATCTCTAAACTACTGAGAGGTCATAAACACTTATTTTAGCCACAATCTTATCAGTGGGAAAAAGTGGCTTACTTCCATCAGAGCCGAGGAGTCAGACAGCTCTGCAGCCTCAGTCCAACTCTCTTTAACATTTACATAAACGAGCTGGCAGCGGCTCTGGAGTCTTCCTCAACACCAGGTCTCATCCTCCATGACACTGAGGTGAAATTTCTCCTGTATGCGGATGACCTTCTCCTACTATCACCAACTCAAAAAAGTCTCCAAGACCAGCTAGTCATTCTGTAGAAATTAGCACCACATGGGCCCTTCCCATCAAACTAAAAAAGACCAACACTATGATGTTCCAGAGAAGGAAAAAAAAGTCAGCCAGGCCCCCTACCTTCACGCTACACAACAGCCCTCATACAGCCACCAACAGGTACACCTACCTGGGCCTGATAATTGACCAAACTGGGAGCTTCAAATCAGACATTGAGGAGCTGAAAGACAAAGCATGCAAGACCTTCTACAACATCAGAAGAGGACTGTACCACCTCAAAGCACCTCAAGAAGGGACTCCAGCCCATAGGCATGCGCACGGGGTGTGCCTGGGCACACCCTAATCACACCTCTGTGCTCCTGCACTGCCGCCTGCCGCAGCTGCCTCTTGAACCCTGGCTGCCCCGCACACTCGCACAGCTTCAATGACATCTGCTCGACTGTTCCTGGGGAGTCCTGTGCACCGTGTCCCGCGGCCGGCTGCGTAACATCACTCACTCCGACATCACGCGCCTGCTCCGTCTGCTTCATTAATAAAGTGGGAGGAGCAGGCTCGTGCGGCGTGACGGAGTGAGTAACGTCACGTTACGCTGCCGGACTAGTTTGAATGTTTGAGAGCCCGCCCAGTGCTTGTGTGAATACTAGCTGGAAGGAGTCCCACTGTCCCAGTAAGTTAGTAATAGTACTTTGGCAGGGTCTAACAATAGTTGCCGGCCTGAAGCCTCCACCCCCTGTTGGGGGTCACTGTCAGGGACACTGTTATGGGGGGGGATCTGTGGATGATAACACATATATAGCACAAGATGCTGCTACATATGTGTCATTCACAGATCCCCCCCCCCCCCCGGCCCCCCATAACAGTGCCATCCACAGATATCCTCTTAATAGACTGTTAAGGGGATATCTGTGGTCTGTGGATGACACTGTTATGGGGGCATCTGTGGAATATGACACTGTTATGGGGGATCTGTGGATGATACTGTTATGGGGGGATCTGTGGATGACGCACTGTTAATAACAGTGCGTCATCCACAGATCCCCCATAACAGTGTGTCATCCACAGATCCCCCATAACAGTGTGTCATCCACAGATCCCCCATAACAGTGTGTCATCCACAGATCCTCCATAACAGTGTGTCATCCACAGATCCCCCATAACAGTGTCATCCACAGATCCCCCAATACAGTGGACCTGCGCACTGAGGAGAGACTGAAAGGAGGGGAAGATCCGCGGAAGCAAGCAGAGGACAGCATAGCAGACGACTGAACAGCTTCTTTTGTAAGTAAATTATTTTATTATAGTGCTGAAACTGCTTTAAATTCTAAAGATAAGTTTTGGAGAGTGTTTCTCTCTTTCTCAGGTCTGAAGAAAGGAAAACTCTTGAAAGCTTGTCTTTTAAGTATTAGGATAGTACAATAAAAAGGTATCCCTGCATTCCGCAATACTCTCCTATTTTGTAATCTTATTTATATATACTTATTTTGTTTTTTTCAGTAATATGATTAAGTGGTGAAAATTATTAGTGCCCCCCCCCCATTTTTGACTGTGATATCTTATGTGCCCCCCCCTATATATTGTTCCTAGAGTCGCCACTGCGCAGAGGCGGAGTCACGTAAATGCTAGGGTGTGTGTATGTATATAATATACGGGCGTGTGTGCGCACGCCTATGCTCCAGCCCAACAGAAATATTCCACCTGGAATTCTGTAAGCATCTCCTCCAGGTCCACCGGAGCACCTCTAACAGTGCCTGTCGAGGAAAGCTGGGTAGATTCCCTCTACACTTTACAATCCCGAAGAGGGCGCTATCATTCTGGGGCCATCTACATGGCTCCCATCACCATAAAGCCTTGCTACACCAAGGTATCCCAGGCAAGGCAAAGCCCCAAAATCAAGTTAATGAAACCCAACCCGACCATATAATCACCCCACACCACCTCATAAAAGCCGGGATTGGGAATACAGTAAACAAGAGACAAGAGGAATACGTCAGTGAATGGAGGAAGGAGGTGAGAGCATCCCAGAAGCTGACGGTGTTCCAGAGCCTGCAGAGAGACTTCAAACTGGCCCCATATCTGGAGAAACTAAGACACCCCAGAGACCGTAAAATCCCGATCCACTACAGACAGAGCGCCCACAGCCTGGCCGTCGAATCCGGACAGCATCGACAGAGCTACACACCTAGAGAAAGCAGTCTGTGCCAGCAGTGCCACCTGGAGGCAGTGGAGGATGAGGCCCACTTCCTGATATACTGTCCCAAATACTCAGCAGTGAGCGACATCCACTTTAGGAGACTCTCTGATCTACTCCCAGACTTCAGCTCCATGGAGGAGGAAGAGAAGATGCCCATCCTGCTGGGAGAGGAAGAAAACACTGTGGACACAGCAGCACAATATATCAGTGCCTGCCACAGACTGAGAGGAGCCTGATATGCCTTGGCCTCTTATACACTGACCCTGGGTGTGTCCCGATTTCTCAACCCCCTATTACCCACATGCTTTGGCAATACTAATCTATAATTTTAGACCTGCCAATAAAGCTTTTTTGATTTGATTTGATAAGGATTGAGCTTTAATGAGTGTTTATGATGTGAGAGAGCAGCGATAAGGAGTCTGTCTGCTCCTCTGATGATGGAAAGGACAAAAAATCCACAGGCAGCTAGTAGAGCATGGTAAAAGGTAAGGAAGCGAGCACTCAATTCTATGGCAACACTCAGATTTCAATAATTAAAATGAATATAATGATAAAAATGGCAATCATAGCAATACGATTTTCTGAATACCATTATCTTGCCAAAAAATCAATAAAAAGATTTTGAAAAGAAAGAAAATGGCAATCATGCAATAAAATGCAATAAATAAAACAATATGATTGTAATTTAAACGGTCGACCGTATGTAAAACACTGATTCACTTAACACAATAAAATACAGGGGGCTCAATCAGCATGAATTAATTTTTCAATAGTGTCCCAGTGAAAATTATACAACAAAGTGAATACACAAAAGTGATAAATAAGTAGTGTTGTAAGTTCCTGAAATCAGGATAATAAGATGAAAATCATGTCCATCATAAACAAAATCGTGATAAATACGTGGAAACTTGTGAAAATAAATAGAATAAGGGGGCACTGGTTGGAGTCCTGCGCAGTAAAACGCAATATGCTTAACTTGTTTCCTGTAAAGAATAAAAGCGTCCGAGTCTATGGTATAATGAACCGCAGCAAACGGTGTTCAGCTGTTTAGTGATGTATCCACATACACTGAGGAAGGGATCGGAATATCCCGAAACGCGTCTGGATATTAGACACTCCGTATATACCTCCACAACAAGGACTTATTGCATGGCCATGCTTTAAAGAGGAATTATTGAAGAACTGCTACTTTGTGACAATTGAACTGCCCTGACCACCTGAGCGAGTGCAGAGACCGGACAGAAGTCCCGCTTGTATTATCGCGTGATTGGGCTGGATTGTCAGAGCCTGCAAGCCGTGAAGACGGAGCGGCGTCTCTAGCAGACCTTACAGCGTTCCAAAGAAGTATTTTCCAACACAGTACTATAGGAGGTAAGACCGCTGACTGCTTCCTCCAGATAGAGGTAAGACTTCAGCTGCTACCAGAATCTGTCTATGTGGATACATCACTAAACAGCTGAACACCGTTTGCTGCGGTTCATTATACCATAGACTCGGACGCTTTTATTCTTTACAGGAAACAAGTTAAGCATATTGCGTTTTACTGCGCAGGACTCCAACCAGTGCCCCCTTATTCTATTTATTTTCACAAGTTTCCACGTATTTATCACGATTTTGTTTATGATGGACATGATTTTCATCTTATTATCCTGATTTCAGGAACTTACAACACTACTTATTTATCACTTTTGTGTATTCACTTTGTTGTATAATTTTCACTGGGACACTATTGGGAAATTAATTCATGCTGATTGAGCCCCCTGTATTTTATTGTGTTAAGTGAATCAGTGTTTTACATACGGTTGACCGTTTAAATTACAATCATATTGTTTTAGTTATTGCATTTTATTGTATGATTGCCATTTTTATCATTATATTCATTTTAATTATTAAAAAAATCTGAGTGTTGCCATAGAATTGAGTGCTCGCTTCCTTACCTTTTACCCTACTTATTAAATTGAGGTGGGACGTCCTCAATTATTAGTTTGTAGCACCATACCACCCACTAGCAGCAGTGAGCCACTCCATTCAATTAACCAGCTAGTAGAGCATGTCAGCTCTGTACAGAAAAAAGGATTCCATATTGTTAATAAAGTCCAATTGAAAAAATGATTTTAAGCTCAAAATAAGTATAACGCAATGATAAAAATAATTGCCCCCAAAGGTGTACAGAGCCTTTAAGAGCTTACCAAATACATCTTCATTATTGAGTTCAGTGTATGAATGTATGCCATGAGCTCCTAAGCTCTCTGTAGTGGTGGCTGCAGATAAAGAGAGTCTGTCCATGCAGGGGATTTGGAGCTCCAAGTCAGAAAATCAGAATTCTGACTTATAAAAATATATTAAGAAAGTGAGAACAGCATCCTAGATATACTGTATGCGGATTAAAAAAATCTAATTGTGATCATTCACTTTTAGGACTTCTGAATAAAATATGGCATTGGCGTACTGATATGCAGTTTTAGTCTGTATCTGTTTGTTAATTGAAAAAAGTTGAAGGTTAATTAATTCCACACCCGTTGTCTAATTTCTATTTGGAGAAGCTTGTTTTGAGAATAATCAACAATATGGAGAAGGTACAAAGCAATGACAGGATCCATCAGTGCTTCAAAAGAAGACAAGACTGAACCAGGAAAACTGAGAACATAGTTTACCTCCCCTTAGTAAAGCCTGGAACCAGAAGCATTATATATGCCTATACTCAAACACCTCTCATATCATATGATCTCATGCTCTTTTTCTCTTCTACTTATTGGTTTCCCTAATTTTACACTCTTTTTCTCACCCAATAATAGTTAACAAGCCATGCCATCGTTTTATCTGGATGTATAATATGCTAACTCACCAGAAATATTTTATCAATGTAATTTCTTTCATCATTCAGGCTCCGATGCTTTCAAATCCAGAGTGTAGGAGCCAGCAGGAGGTTTATGTGATGTGAGTAGGTCCCATGATGGTAAGACAGATGGTGAAAAGTAGCATTTAGGAAAGTGCTATGATTCAGGGAAAGTGGAATATTTAAAAGGAGTTTTGTGGACATTGGTTGAAGAAAGTTTGGGGGCAGGAATGGGTTCTTCCAAGAGCCCATACATTCTAGTCATAACCATTTCATTGTGGTCACCTGGATCATATAATTTCCAGAGAGCAGATCAGTCTCTCCTGTGTGGCTCACCTCCTGTGAACTACAGGATTATATCATTATCTATCAAATCACTTCTGACAACTGTCAGACACCTCTACTCTCCATCCTCTTTATTTCTCTGATTGTCCCTCTATGCACAGTACTACTGAAGACATAGGGGCATATTTATTAAGACAGGTGTAGAAAATGATGAATGAGACAGGCTTACCGACTTGTCCCCCCCCCCACCACGCTCTCAATTTGGACATGGCGTGAGCGGGGAAAAGTTGCAACTAATCATTACGCTGCCATCTGCGTCTGAAATACGCCTAATTTAGGCATATTTCAGATTAGTAAATGACCTCCATAATTTCTGCCTTACCTAAAAAAACTAGATTCCAGTCATATAATAGATGAGTCCACACAGTGATTAGCTGCAGTTATAAAACTACCTTAACGCTTTCTATATTATTGTGGTTTCTGTGTGCAGAATCTCCAGTGTATCCCTATGAGATGCAAGTGAGACAGGTTGAAGTTGCATAATCATTACACTAAGACTCTGTAATATGAGTTAGGGGACAGAAGTTCTATGTCATTCATCTATCACTTACCGCCCTTAGATAGGACTTGTGTGGAAAATCCTTACTATAAAAATTGGTGTGAACATATGACTGTCAATCATCTTTTCTGGAAAAATACATAGGTCTTTCTACTTCTGTTTAAATAGATCTCGGGATACAATGGTAGAAAAATGTGTTTATTTGCACGTTGTTGGACTTGTTTTTGGTCATGTGAGTTTTGCCATACAGTAAATATATACATATATATATATATATAAAATAAAGTACTTGACAGGATCAATTTGTTCGCCTCCATTTTCATAATCCCAGTGAAGTCTTTTACAATCAGTTTCTAAAAGCAGAATGAGTAGACACCAGAGCAGAAACATACAACTTCACTCACAGCCCACATCCAGTTAGGCATCAAGTTATCTCAATGTGAGCAATAATGTTTTTAATGCTAGTGGTAGGCACAGAGGTGTAAAAACACAAACCCACACATGCCTATGATATAAAAAACGTTGCTAAATTAGTCTACGGGAAAGGACAGCAGGTGACATGAAGCTATTTTGTTCTCAATATTTCCCAACACAAAACCTTTAATTACAAAGCGAGGCGTGCTCCTTGCAGAGACACTGGGATTACTAAGAAAACAATGATATTTGCACAAAATCTCACCCTGAATCTCATTCCTCATGAACAGAGTGAGAAAAAGGGTCAAAGTATCAGCCTTATTTTATTCAACGTCTCTGCTGCTGTGTTTTAACGTCTATCCATTGGAACTGAATCCTGAAATATCTGCAAGGTATTACCACTCAAAACATAATTCTATGAATTTCTCGTTTCTACAGATTGAGCTAAACAGTGACCTCCTTGAGTGGGAGAAGATTCAGAAGAAGATTTAGAAAAGTATTCTTTTTTGATCCTTTAATAATAATCCCATACTCCATAATCCCATGGGATTGAGGTTTCAAACAGTTTTCATTGTATGTCCAGTTAACAAAGGTTAATATAAAATGTATCCAAAGATAATCTGACCATTACACATAGAATAAAGGCACCATATTCAATAGCTATTGGCTAAATGATTGTTCAGCCGAAAGCAATTTCTCCTGACTCTTCTCCACTCTCTCACATCATACACATGCACGTTCAGCTCAGCAGAAAGTGTACGTGTATTTAATGGGGACAGAGAAGACACATCTGGCAGCGGCTTATCTCCAGAGAAAACAAAAGGATTGGGAGAAAATTTGAGTTTCACCCAATCATTATCTCCCCCGACATCAACGGTCAAGGGAAAGTCGAGAGCTAATGTACAGCACCCTTTAGCCCTACTCGAGGATTTTATCTGTTTTGATCAAACCTAATCCCTAATTTCACTGGTTTTAAAGCGAAGTACAAACAGTAAAGGTTAGTCATAGAATTCCTTCGTTGGGATCAGAACTTGTATTTAATCTATCAAAATATTTCTTATCTAATGAAAATAGTTGGGTCAGGTCTCCAGAGGTCCTGCTTACATTCACCCCATCTGTGAGTGGGTACTGAAAGAACCTTCTATATCACTCCTTGAACCAAAGTTTGGGGTTCTGTTTACTGAGACTATTGCCAGCATGATGGGGGAGATTTATCAAAACTGGTGTAAAGGAAAATCTGATTGGTTGCTAAGGCAGTTTTCCTTTACACCAGTGTTGAATAATCTCCCCCTATGTGTTATGAACTGTGCTGGGGGAAATCAGGACCGGAGTGCATGGCCGTTTCCTTAAGGTTGTTATGCTGACCAATTAAGCTCTGGCTTGTTGGCCAGTCAGAGATTTGGGATGCTGCCAAGCCATTTAATCAGAAACGAAGGGAAATTTTAACCAGACGCTGACACTCACTCAGTGCCTGTGATTGCGTATTGTGTTCTGGCTCTCGTTTGTGATTCTATGCCTTGTGCCTGAATTCTATACCTGCTTGTTAACCCTCTATGTACCTACTTCTCATCTACTGATTTGGCTACATCAATAATCTCCAGGTTAAGAACTCAGACTGTTCTACTGATTAACCTCTTGTTTGCTGACTTGGCCACATCTGTACCCTCTTCGTTTTGACTACAGAGAATTTGATTATCCTGCTGTATCCGTATGTATGACACAGGTAGCTATAGAGTTGTCTGTGGTTCCGGTCAGTGATCTCTGCAATTAATATTACACTATGTGTCAGCTTCTCTAAGCATTAATTGTGATTTGCTGACAGCAGGTAACGGAAGACAACCTCCTCCTAGTTGTCCTTTTACGTTTAATGCTAGCAAACCTCAAAACTTTTGTTCTGGAAGCAGTACAGTGGCAACTCTTATGCAAGTTATGGACATTGTAAAGAGTCTCTATAAAGTGTAACTGCAATTTTTAAGAGCTTTAACATGTCATAGAGATGTTTAGATGTTTTGATTAATGGGGGTCCCGGGTGCTGACAGTGCTACCTATTGCTAAAACAAATGAACAGAAGCACTCAGCCAAGCCTGGTCTTTCTTCACTAGCTGAAGATAGGCTCATAGATTTCTGTATGAGACAATTTCAGCCAGCGAGAAGAGACAGCGCTCTGTATCATTGCTGTGTTATATGGTAGAACAGTATACAAATGTTTATAGCTGCAAAGAATCACACAGCATAATTTACCAGTACAATATACAACAAAATGCAACTCTGTCAACTCGATTAATCAGAACATTAACGCTCCCCTCCCGCCAAATCATAAAGCATGTGCTCAGGAAAGAACATCTTCTCCTAATTTCATTAGTATATTACACAGTCACATTATTATGACCACAAAGCTAATAACCAGAGTAAATGCTGTGTGCAGCAGGGACAGCAGCTAGACCGGCTGGGAGTGACTACGTAAGGTCCTGTTGTCACAAGTATGTGAAGCCATGATGACTGCAGTGCATCCTACAGCCTCTGGAGGGTGCGTGGGGGAGGATTCATAGAGTGAACACGATAGAGACTGTCCCAAAGATTTGAGTTAAAGCCTGGTGAACTAGGGGGCCAGGGTAGTACTTGGAAGTCTTGATCATGCTCTTCCAACCAATGTCGGACATTTCTAGCCATGTGACATGTCGCATTGTGTTGCTGGAAGATCCCATAGAAGACAATCAGCATGTATGGTTGTACATGATCTGGATGGATTCATACATAAATTGGTTGAGAGTGCCTTCCACATGCGTGAGTGGGCCCAGAGAATGCTATGAAAATATTCCCCAGACCATAACGCTGTTCTTCAAGCAATGGTTGCAGGGTGTTTGATTTCTGATGTTTCTCATCTGACGCCAACGTCCATCATCATCAGAGAAGACAACCCTTTGCAAATCAGCGGAGGTCCAATTCTGATACTGCCGCAAAAATTATAGCCTTTTCTGCTGAAGCTACTTCAGAGATTCGAATTGTTCGGTGAATTGCTGTTTTAGACACACATTTGGTAGCCTCCATTATAGCATGTCGGTCTGCTCTCGGGCACCTTTGTAGCCAGCGTTCACCTCTCACTTAAATGGCATGTGGTGTTCCGCAGTTTCCAGGTCTCTTATTCACAGTCACGCCATTTGATCACTCACTATACACTTTCACCACAGCAGCACACAAACTGTTCACAAACTGTGCAGTTTTAGAAATACTGCCACCCTTTGGCAGAAAGTCAATAATCATCACTTTTTGCAACTCTGATAAATGACAACAACAAGGGATATGTGCACAGGCAGCCTCTCACAAACCCTATACCCATCAAGCCAACTCACGACGTGAATTTCTTCATGAGCTACACACTGCCGACATAAAAAGGTGGAAGTGGTCATAATAATGTGACTCAACTGTATATGTTAGATCAAGAATTAGTTTTTAAAGGTAGACTGTCAGCAGGAAACTCTCTGTTAAACCAGGCATAATGCCTTGTAGGGCTAGCTCAGCTGAATGTAATGACATCTTTCACTTAGTGATCCATTGCTTTTAATCCACATAATTTTAATCCATATACTAATGTGCATTTAAGTGCACCGAGGGCTTCTTCTCCCAGCATTTCCCTTTGATTCTTGACTGACAGGGCCAGGTTCCTGCACAGTCATCTCACCTGGCCCTGTCAATCAAGGCAAGGAAGGAGCTGCTAGGGAAAACAGGAGGTGTAAGAGTGCACAGAATAGCTTTGGCCCACCCTTGTGCACTTAAATTACCATCTGCATATGGATTAAAAGTACTTTTTCTCCAGAAAAACAATAAATGCATCTTGGACTCCCAGGTAGGTGCTGGGAACGATGTTGTCCGAGTAGTACGCCACTTTTACAGACTAGTACGCCACTTTTACAGACTGACAATAATAGGCACAAAACCAAAGATAAAATCGATTTTAGAGGAAAAATTGTTAGGAAACATTCTTTCCTGTATATTAACTTGTATATAAAGTGCAAGTACTGCCAAAAATTACAAGGAAGAGGCACTCCGATACAACCTGTATATCACATAAAGCAGTGCCTCATTCACACTGTGTTACAATTGTTCAGATAGTGGGACTCCTACACTCATAAAGCCTGTGCACTAAGTGAAAGGGCTGCCAAAAATTACAAGGAATCGGCACTTCAATACACCCTTTATTACACATAAAGGAGGGCATTATACACACCCTTGAAAAATTATAATTCATGGCCTGCTGGTGACCCTCTAAAACATTAGGGGCGAGTGCCTGCTGCTGAGCTGACCCTCTAAAACATTAGGGGTGAGTGCCTGCTGCTGATCTGACCATCTAAAACATTAGGGGCGAGGGCCTGCTGCTGATCTGGCCATCTAAAACATTATGGGTGAGGGTCTGCTGGTGACCCTCTAAAACATTAGGGGCGAGTGCCTGCTGCTGAGCTGACCCTCTAAAACATTAGGGGTGAGTGCCTGCTGCTGATCTGACCATCTAAAACATTAGGGGCGAGGGCCTGCTGCTGATCTGGCCATCTAAAACATTATGGGTGAGGGTCTGCTGGTGACCCTCTAAAACATTAGGGGTGAGGGTCTGCTGCTAAGCTGACCCTCTAAAACACTAGGAGCGAGGGCAGCCTAATTAGCATGTTGATATGATGGAGGAGGACGAGAAAAGGAAGATTGAACCATATACCCTTTTTTGTGGTGGAAGGGGTACATGGGAATACAATGTATTCAATACACCATAAAAGCCACATTTAAAGTGCCTTTATGTTGAGCCGCTTTCTTCTGGTGGAACAGAGAAGTCAGGGGCAATCCAGGCCTTGTTCATCTTAAGTCAACCTGTCAGCATTTTCAGTTGACAGGCAGATGCGCTTATCAGTTATTATACCCCCAGCAGCACTAAATACACACTCTGACAAAACGTTGGCGGCAGGGCAGGCCAGCACCTCCAAGGCGTAGAGCGCCAGTTCATGCCACGTGTCCAGCTTGGACACCCAATAGTTGTAAGGCACAGAGGGATCACTGAGGACGCTGACACGGTCTGCGACATACTTCACCATCTTCCAAAACGTTTCCCTCCTTCTGACACTAGGCCGTGCATCAGGGTGAGGGTGCTGGCGGGGTGTCATGAAACTGTCCCAGGCCTTGGAGAGTGTTTCCCTGCCTCTGTTGGAACTGCTGTGTGTTCCACTCGTCTCCCCTCCTCGGTTGCCCAAGGAACTATGTACTATGCCGCCTGCGTAGTCAGCTGGAAATTTTTGGAGCAATTTTTCCACAAGGACCTTCTGGTATTGCACCATTTTGCTAGTCCTCTCCACCACAAGAATGAGAGATGAGAAGTTCTCTTTGTAGCGGGAGTCGAGAAGGGTGAACAACGAGTAATCAGTGTTGGCCAAAATGCGTATAACGAGAGGGTAAAGTGAAAGGCAGCATAACATAAAGTCAGCCATGTGTTCCAGAGTTCCAACAGACAAGCCTTCGCTGTCCTCATCAGAGAATGACACTCAATCTCCTCATCCTCTTCCTCCTCTTTGGCCCATCCACGCTGAACAGATGGAATAAACCTACTATGGATACTACCCTCTGTAGCGGAGGCAACAGTTTCCTGCTCCTCCTCCTCATCATCCAATTTGCGCTGACAAAATGAACTGAGGGTGGTCTGGCTATCACCCTGTGTGCTGTCTTCCCCCATTTCCACCTCTTCCACATGCAAAGCGTCCGCCTTCATTGTGAGTAGCGAGCGTTTCAGTAGACACAGAAGTGGGATGGTTAAGCTGATAATAGCGGCATCGCCGCTCACCATCTGGGTTGATTCCTCAAAGTTGCTTAAAAACTCAAATATCCATATCCACTCTTCGCTTGTGAAGAGCAGAAGCTGACTGGAAAGGTGACGACTATGTTACAGCTGGTATTCCACTACTGCCCTCTGCTGCTCACAAAGCCTGGACAACATGTGGAATGTGGAGTTCCAGCGTGTGCCCACGTTGCACAACAGTCGGTGAGCTGGCAATTGCAAGCACTGCTGCAGCGTTGCCAGACCGGCGGCAGCAGTAAATGATTTTCGGAAATGGGCACACATGTGGCGCACCTTCACTAGTAGCTCAGGCAAATTGGGGTAGGTTTTGAGAAACCACCGAACCACTAAGTTGAATACGTGGGCAAGGCATGGTATGTGTGTGAGCTTGCCGAGCTCCAAAGCCGCCACCAAGTTACGGCAATTTTCAGACACAACAATGCCTGGTTGTAGGCTGAGTGGTGAGAGCCACAGCTCAGTCTGGTCCCTTATACCCTGACAAAGCTCTGCAGCGGTGTGCTGTTTGTCACCTAAGCAAATTTGTTTCAGCCTGGCCTGTTGCTGCTCCCCACTGCAGTGCAACACTGCTTCCAGCTACTGACTGATGGCTGAATGGTGCTGCAAGATGAGAATTCAGAGGTGGAAGTGGAGGAGGAGGTGGAGGAGGAGAAGGGGGGGTTGCAGCCACTAATGTAGGTGGTGGCGGAAATCCTGATGGAAGTAGGGCCCGCAATCCTTGGTGTCGGTAGCACCTGTGCTATCCCAGGGTACGACTCGCTCCCGGCCTCCACAACGTTCACCCAGTGTGCCGTCAAGGAAATGTAGCATCCCTGGCCAAAAGCACTTGTTCATGGGTCAGTCGTTAAGTGGACCTTCCCAATAACTGCGTTGGTCAGGGCACGGGTGATGTTTACGGGACACATGCTCATGTAAGGCGGAAACGGCACACCGGAAAAATAGTGGCACACCGGAAAAATAGTGGCGGCTAGGGACTGAGTAACGAGGGACGGCCGCCGCCATCAGGGTGCGGAAAGCCTCAGTGTCCACAAGCCTAAATGGCAACATTTCCAGGGCCAGCAATTTGAAAAGTTGCACATTTAATGCTATGGCCTGTGGGTGGGTGGCTGGGTATTTGTGCTTTCGTTCAAAAGCCTAGGGTATGGACATCTGTACGCTGCGCTAGGACACAGAAGTGGATGTGCTATATGATGGTGCTTGTTAAGGTCCAGGTGCAAGGTGGGAGGCATCTGGGCCTGCGTCTTGGACAGGGGATTGGCCAGAATGTAACACAGGGGAAGAGGACGCAGTAGTGTGACCTGCAGATACTGATTGTGGACCCAGGCGTTCGGACCACCTATTAGGGTGCTTTGATGCCACGTGGTGGATCATGCTGGTGGTGGTGAGGTTGCTAGTGTTCATGCCCAAGCTCATTTTGGTACGGCAAAGGTTGCAAATGACAACCTTATCGTCCGCACTTTCCTCAAAAAAGCGCCAGACTGCGGAACACCTACTTTACTGCTGTCCCCGCTCGGCTTGCAACATTCCCAGGTTGGGTCAGTGATTTCATCGTCCACCACCTCCTCTTCCACTTCGTCACTCTGGTCATCCTCCTGACTTGTTGACCTAACAAGGACCTCACCTATTGACAACTGTGACTCATCTTCATCATGAATCTCTTGAGACACTAATTGCTGTTGACTTATTGGCAACTGTGTCTCATTATCATCATCCACCTCATGAAACACTAATTGCCGTTCCCCACCATCATCTTTTTCTGACTGTGGATGCTCTAGAGTTTGGGAATCAGTGCACAAGATCTCCTCATGTCCCTCTTCAAGCGGGCTTGGCGAGAGAGCTTAATCAAGAAATGGCGATGAAACGAGCTCCTCTGAATATCCGAGTGTGGGATCAGTTGTTTGCCAAGACGCTCCATGCTGGGAGGAAGGAGGATCAGGGTGAGAATTCTGTTGACCAGACTCTTGGCTACTGAGACTAGACTTTGTGGAAGACAGGGTGGTGCTTAACTGACTGGAAGCATTATCTGCTGCAATCTAACCGACCACCTGGTCGCACTGGTCTGACTTCGAGAGCAGGTTTTGTAAATGTATGCGCAAATAAATTACACTGAATGTCACAGATATGTACGGAGATGTAGTGCAGGTAATGTCGCTGTCACCAGCGGTGAAAAAATTACACGGAAATTTGCAACCCTAGTCAGCCATTTTGGACGCAATGTAGAACCTTGGTCACCCACTTGCATACAAGTATATTCAATCAAGTCACTACTCTCTCCTCCCCACTTTCTTTTCTTTCCCTTTAAATTCGGTCAAATTATGTTACTTCTCTAGAAAATCCTTCTGTGCTGATTTACATTAGTAAACCTACCACACGGGTAGGAATGTACACTTAACAGCCCACATGTGCCTTTGGAGCTAACAATCCAAACATCTCTTAGATTTTACCATTCATATCAATAAAGGTTACAAATACAAATGCTATAATATATGGTAAGGCTTGAGCTTTTACATTTGATAAGAAAATGCTACCACATGAGTCTACATGATAATGAAGACTAGAAGCAGCAAACAACCTTCACAATTATTTCGGTGGATGCCATAGCCTGGGAGAATATGGCTAAAAATACACTAAGATTTTTACTATATCCAGGGCACAACTAAATGGATGTACGCTTTAATTTCACAGACACTAAATGCAACCTGTGACTCTCAGCAGTTGTAGAATTACAACTACCATCTTGTTGGAGACCCGCAGGTTGCAAACAGTTTACTACATTGCTCTATGCGCATAGTGAGAAACACGTTAAAAATATTCTCAGTTTTTTCCCATTAACAGTCCCGTGTGTTAAGTAACTGTGTGCTAACCCTGACCCGGCTTCCTGCTGTATGCCAAATTTGTAACTACGCCTCCTATGCTCCAACCCAGCTTCCTGCTGCTTCGATGGCACAATTACGCTCCAGGTGGGGATCCAGCTTTAAGATAAAGTTCTATCTGAAGAAAATGTAGTCTTTGGCCTGCCATAACCTCCGTATTGTTCTCCCTACAGCTCCCGCTGAGCGATAATCCCATTCCTGCTGCTTTTTTCCACACCATGAGGAAGCTCCCCTCTGTTCCCATTCCGTCTAGATAGTCTGGTTTCCATGGTTACTTACAATAGTAAAGTTCATGACTTTGAGGATCCAGATGGTCATGGCGAGGTTCACCAGTATGAGTATCATAAGGACCAGAACGAAGAAATAGAGGCATCGCTTCCTCCAGCCGTATATCCCCACCTTGTACACATGGGGTCCTTCGGTGCTGGAGAGCGTACTCCTGTGAGCATACTGTTCCTGAGGCATCTGTAACAGAAACAGAGAGACACATTGTGACTTTTACTCTGGAATTACCAGAATGCATTGCAAACAATGTACAAAGGAGGACTGCTCCCAGCTGCATCTTATTCAATATGTAATGGGTTCTCAGCAGGTTATATTTAAATTATGGAAACATACAACCAATATGCATTGTCAGAGCAGCAGTCTGACTCTTATGTACATCCCATATAAACTAATAATGTGATAAACGTCACACATCTCATGTACATATAAAGCAGAGCTAGAATTGTCATCTGACTCTTTGGGCTCTCTGTATCTCATAATGCAGAATGTTTGACTGCAGTCCTATGGAAAGCAAACTTCAGTATACCCAAAACACCACCAATTTCAATACCCCCATAGCATGTTCACTCATAGTACCCCCATAACAGTGCAAATAACACTGCCCACTAGTGACAGCCATGGTGTTCCCGTTACAGAGCCAACCTCAGTGTACACAGAATACTACCAATCTCAATAGAACCCTCATTACAGAGCCAACCTCAGTGTACACAGAATACTACCAATCTCAATAGAACCCTCATTACAGAGCCAACCTCAGTAAATGCATAACACTTCCAATCACAATACCCCTAGAACAAATTCACTCATAATACTCCCGTAATAATAAGTAATTATTAGTAATAATATCCACTAACGTCAGCTACAGATCCCATATTACAGTGCACCCATAACACTGATAATCTCAATACTCCTAGAACAGATTCACTCATAATACCCTCATACCCCCATACCCGAAGCAGTAATAATATCTACTAATATTAGCTACAGTTTCCCTATTACAGTGCACCATAACATTGTCAATCTAAATACCCCTAGAACAGATTCACTCATAATACCCCCATACCAGAGGCAGTAATAATATCTACTAATATTAGCTACAGTGCCTCTATTACAGTGCACCCATAACATTGTCAATCTTAATAACAGGTTCACTCAGAATACCCCCAACACTGTATCAGTAATAATATCCACCAATGCCACTCATATAGGGGTTCAAGACAGTACAGCAATAACAGAACTAATCTCAGTACCTCCATAACTATTCCAGTCACAAAACTAACAAATGATCAGTAATAAAAATCCTCCAGTGGCGGTCTCAGGGCTCCACAAATGGGCCAGCTATAGTGCAGCCATTTAGCTTTACAGTATTTGTGAATTCTTATTAAATCATACAATGCGGAGATGATTATTTTAAAGGATGTTGATTAGAGATGAGTGAATCAAAGCTGATGAAGTGGAATTCAATCCGAATTTCAGGAAAAATTGGATTCGCACCGAAGCCGAATTTCCTCGCGATTCATGGTAACGAATCAAATTTTTTCCTAAAATGGCTGCTGCACATGTAAAAACATTGAGAAAGGAACTCTGGGAAGGCGGGATCACCCATATTGCCATGCATTCAGCCAATCAGCAGCCAGCCAGCCCTGTGATGTCACAGCCTTATAAATAGCGTCAGCCATCTTAGTTTCTGTCATTTACCAGTGTACTTAGTGCAGAGAGAGACGTCTGAAGGTGCTAGGGACAGTGCTAGAAAAAACTTCATTGCGCTAAAAAAAAATGATGCAGGGAAAGATTATTCAAGGTGTAGGGAAAGGATAGGGAGGAATCATTGTACAGCTTTTATGTTGAAAAGAGTTCAGTAGGGGTGGTTACAGCCTGGGAAATAGGAACAATCCGACTACACCTTTCTGCACTGACTGGGGATCCAAATTGCCATTATACAGCTCTGTAATTCCAGCTAACCGTTCTTATTTGGGTGCAAGTGCTGATTGATACAGGCATTAACAGGGTTTTTTACAAGGAAATATTTATACGTCTTATTTGCCCTTGTGCGGTGCAGTTATATGTTCTAAAGCATTTTTTGGCTTGTATTAGTGGGAAAAAAGTACTTATTAGCAGTTGTGTGGTAAAGTGCTAAAATTACAGCCCTTTTTGTTGTGTATTAGTGGCAAAAGTAAAATATATTTACCGTTCAGCTGTGCAGTTATATGTTTTAAAGCCTTTTGTGGCATATATTAGTGGAAAAAGAAAAAATATATTTAAAGGTCAGTGGTGCAATTATTTGTTGTAAAGCCTTTTGTGGCGTGTATTAGTGGAAAAAGAAAAAATATATTTGCCACTCAGCGGTGCAGTTATCTGTTGTAAAGCCTTTTGTGGCGTGTATTAGTGGAAAAAGAAAAAATATATTTGCCACTCAGCGGTGCGGTTATCTGTTGTAAAGCCTTTTGTGGCGTGTATTAGTGGAAAAAGAAAATATATATTTGCCGCTCAGCGGTGCAGTTATCTGTTGTAAAGCTTTTTGTGGTGTATATGTCATGATCAGTGTGGGGAGGGAAACTCCACACTGAACATAGGAGGGAAGGGGAACAGTAACTGGGCTTGGAAACTAGAGAAGAAACAGGTAACCTCCTAGACAACCCTAGTCTGGGCACTGACTACCTATCAATATGAATAGACCTTGAAGGTAGGAATATTCATAAGCAGGATACCTAGGCCCTGATTTCCCTATAAGGCCCTAGAATAAATATAGGACCAGAGACAACCCATTCCTCCCCAGATGGACGAATGGAAGTCTCTTTCTCAGGCCCAGATACAACAACAGGGAATAAAACAAATACAAACAAAAGCGACACTTAACTTCTGTAGAGATGGAAGAACAGGAACACCAGAGAGGATCTCACACCAGCTCAGCCAAACCCAAATGAAGCTATCAACCGCATAGTCAGAAGGGTGGGGGGAGACTATAAAGGGTAGAAGTAATGACCACTAAGCAACAGCTGAGAAAAGGGAAGTGGTCATTAACCCTATCAACACTGAATCAAGAGAAATCAAGGAAGCTGTTAGATTCCTCCACGCTCAGCCAATCTCCTTAATTTCCTGACATCAGTCACCTGAGGGACTGTGACAATGTATTAGTGAAAAAAGAAAAAATATATTCACTGATCAGCAGTGCAGTTATCTGTTGTAAAGCCTTTTATGGTGTGTATTAGTGGAAAAATATATACAGGTCCTTCAAAAAAAATTAGCATATTGTGATAAAGTTCATTATTTTCTGTAATGTACTGATAAACATTAGACTTTCATATATTTTAGATTCATTACACACCAACTGAAGTAGTTCAAGCCTTTTATTGTTTTAATATTGATGATTTTGGCATACAGCTCATGAAAACCCAAAATTCCTATCTCAAAAAATTAGCATATCATGAAAATGTTCTCTAAACGAACTATTAACCTAATCATCTGAATCAACTAATTAACTCTAAACACCTGCAAAAGATTCCTGAGACTTTTAAAAACTCCCAGCCTGGTTCATTACTCCAAACCGCAATCATGGGTAAGACTGACGACCTAACTGCTGTCCAGAAGGCCATCATTGACACCCTCAAGCAAGAGGGTAAGACACAGAAAGAAATTTCTGAACGAATAGGCTGTTCCCAGAGTGCTGTATCAAGGCACCTCAGTGGAAAGTCTGTGGGAGGGAAAAAGTGTGGCAGAAAACGCTGCACAACGAGAAGAGGTGACCGGACCCTGGGGAAGATTGTGGAGAAGGACCGATTCCAGACCTTGGGGGACCTTCGGAAGCAGTGGACTGAGTCTGGACTACAGGCGTGTGTAGGAAATGGGCTACAGGTGCCGCATTCCCCAGGTCAAGCCACTTTTGAACCAGAAACAGCGGCAGAAGCGCCTAACCTGGGCTACAGAGAAGCAGCACTGGACTGTTGCTCAGTGGTCCAAAGTACTTTTTTCAGATGAAAGCAAATTTTGCATGTCATTCGGAAATCAAGGTGCCAGAGTCTGGAGGAAGACTGGGGAGAGGGAAATGCCAAAACGCCTGAAGTCCAGTGTCAAGTACCCACAGTCAGTGATGGTCTGGGGTGCCATGTCAGCTGCTGGTGTTGGTCCACTGTGTTTTATCAAGGGCAGGGTCAATGCAGCTAGCTATCAGGAGATTTTGGAGCACTTCATGCTTCCATCTGCTGAAAAGCTTTATGGAGATGAAGATTTCATTTTTCAGCATGACCTGGCACCTGCTCACAGTGCCAAAACCACTGGTAAATGGTTTACTGACCATGGTATTACTGTGCTCAATTGGCCTGCCAACTCTCCTGACCTGAACCCCATAGAGAATGTGTGGGATATTGGGAAGAGAAAGTTGAGAGACGCAAGACCCAACACTCTGGATGAGCTTAAGGCCGCTATCGAAGCATCCTGGGCCTCCATAACACCTCAGCAGTGCCACAGGCTGATTGCCTCCATGCCACGCCGCATTGAAGCAGTCATTACTGCAAAAGGATTCCCGACCAAGTATTGAGTGCATAACTGAACATAAAACATTAAAAACACTTTTATTTTATTGGTCGGATGAAATATGCTAATTTTTTTAGATAGGAAATTTGGGTTTTCATGAGCTGTATGCCAAAATCATCAATATTAAAACAATAAAAGGCTTGAACTACTTCAGTTGGTGTGTAATGAATCTAAAATATATGAAAGTCTAATGTTTATCAGTACATTACAGAAAATAATGAACTTTATCACAATATGCTAATTTTTTTAGAAGGACCTGTATACAGTACAGACCAAAAGTTTGGACACACCTTCTCATTCAAAAAGTTTTTTATATTTTCGTGACTATGAAAATTGTAGATTTACACTGAAGGCATCAAAACTATGATTTAACACATATGGAATTATATACATAACAAAAAAGTGTGAAACAACTGAAAATATGTCATATTCTAGGTTCTTCAAAGTAGCCACCTTTTGCTTTGATTACTGCTTTGCACACTCTTGGCATTCTTTTGATGAGCTTCAAGAGGTAGGCACCTGAAATGGTTTTCACTTCACAGGTGTGCCCTGTCAGGTTTAACCACTTTAGCCCCGCTAGCTAAAACCCCCTTCATGACCAGGCCACTTTTTACACTTCTGCACTACACTACTTTCACCGTTTATCGCTCGGTCATGCAACTTACCACCCAAATGAATTTTACCTCCTTTTCTTCTCACTAATAGAGCTTTCATTTGGTGGTATTTCATTGCTGCTGACATTTTTTGTTATTAATCAAAATGTAACGATTTTTTTGCAAAAAAATGACATTTTTCACTTTCAGCTGTAAAATTTTGCAAAAAAAACGACATCCATATATACATTTTTTGCTAAATGTATAGTTCTACATGTCTTTGATAAAAAAAAATGTTTGGGCAAAAAAAAAAAATGGTTTGGGTAAAAGTTATAGCGCTTACAAACTATGGTACAAAAATGTGAATTTCCGCTTTTTGAAGCAGCTCTGACTTTCTGAGCACCTGTCATGTTTCCTGAGGTTCTACAATGCCCAGACAGTAGAAAAACCCCACAAATGACCCCATTTCGGAAAGTAGGCACCCTAAGGTATTCGCTGATGGGCATAGTGAGTTCATAGAATTTTTTATTTTTTGTCACAAGTTAGCGGAAAATGATGATTTTTATTTTATTTTATTTTTTTCTTACAAAGTCTCATATTCCACTAACTTGCGACAAAAAATAAAAAATTCTAGGAACTCGCCATGCCCCTCACAGAATACCTTGGGGTGTCTTCTTTCCAAAATGGGGTCACTTGTGGGGTAGTTATACTGCCCTGGCAATTTAGGGGCCCAAATGTGTGAGAAGAACTTTGCAATCAAAATGTGTAAAAAATGGCCTGCGAAATCCGAAAGGTGCACTTTGGAATATGTGCCCCTTTGCCCACCTTGGCTGCAAAAAAGTGTCACACATCTGGTATCGCTGTATTCAGGAGAAGTTGGGGAATGTGTTTTGGGGTGTCATTTTACATATAACCATGCTGGGTGAGAGAAATATCTTGGCAAAAGACAACTTTTCCAATTTTTTTATACAAAGTTGGCATTTGACCAAGATATTTTTCTCACCCAGCATGGGTATATGTAAAATGACACCCCAAAACACATTCCACAACTTCTCCTGAGTACGGCGATACCAGATGTGTGACACTTTTTTGCAGCCAAGGTGGGCAAAGGGGCACATATTCCAAAGTGCACCTTTCGGATTTTGCAGGCCATTTTTTACACATTTTGATTGCAAAGTACTTCTCACACATTTGGGCCCCTAAATTGCCAGGGCAGTATAACTACGCCACAAGTGACCCCATTTTGGAAAGAAGACACCCCAAGGTATTCCGTGAGGGGCATGGCGAGTTCCTAGAATTTTTTATTTTTTGTCGCAAGTTAGTGGAATATGAGACTTTGTAAGGAAAAAAGGAAAAAAAAGAAAAATTATTATTTTCCGCTAACTTGTGACAAAAAATAAAAAAATTCTAGGAACTCGCCGTGCCCCTCACGGAATACCTTGGGGTGTCTTCTTTCCAAAATGGGGTCACTTGTGGCGTAGTTATACTGCCCTGGCAATTTGGGGGCCCAAATGTGTGAGAAGTACCTTGCACTGCAAAAAAGTGTCACACATCTGGTATTGCCGTACTCGATGTGTGACACTTTTTTGCAGCCTAGATGCGCAAAGGTGCCCAAATTCCTTTTAGGAGGGCATTTTTAGACATTTGGATCCCAGACTTCTTCTCACGCTTTAGGGCCCCTGAAAAGCCAGGGCAGTATAAATACCCCACATGTGACCCCACTTTGGAAAGAAGACACCCCGAGGTATTCAATGAGGGGCCTGGCGAGTTCATAGAATTTTTTTTTTTTTTGCATAAGTTAGCGGAAATTGTTTTTTTTTTTTTTTTTTTCCTCACAGTCTCACTTTCCGCTAACTTAGGACAAAAATTTCAATCTTTCATGGACTCAATATGCCCCTCACGGAATACCTTGGGGTGTCTTCTTTCCGAAATGGGGTCACATGTGGGGTATTTATACTGCCCTGGCTTTTTAGGGGCCCTAAAGCATGAGAAGAAGTCTGGAATATAAATTTCTAAAAATGTTTACGCATTTGGATTCCGTGAGTTCATGTGAGATTTTATTTTTTGACACAAGTTAGTGGAATATGAGACTTTGTAAGAAAAACCAAACAAAAAAAATATATATTTCCGCTAACTTGGGCCAAAAAAATGTCTGAATGGAGCCTTACAGGGGGGTTGATCAATGACAGGGGGGTGATCAATGACAGGGGGGTGATCACCCATATAGACTCCCTGATCACCCCCCTGTCATTGATCACCCCCCTGGTAAGGCTCCATTCAGACGTCCGTATGATTTTTACGGATCCATGGATCGGATCCATGGATACATGGATCGGATCCGCAAAACACATGCGGACGTCTGAATGGAGCCTTACAGGGGGGTGATCAATGACAGGGGGGTGATCACCCATATAGACTCCCTGATCACCTCCATCATTGATCACCCCCCTGTAAGGCTCCATTCAGACGTCCGCATGTGTTTTGCAGATCCGATCCATGTATCCATGGATCCGTAAAAATCATACGGACGTCTGAATGGAGCCTTACCAGGGGGGTGATCAATGACAGGGGGGTGATCACCCATATACACTCCCTGATCACCCCCCTGGTATGGCTCCATTCAGACATCCGTATGATTTTTACGGATCCATGGATACATGGATCGGATCCGCAAAACACATGCGTACGTCTGAATGGAGCCTTACAGGGGGGGTGATCAATGACAGGGGGTGATCAGGGAGTGTATATGGGTGATCACCCCCCTGTCATTGATCACCCCCCTGGTAAGGCTCCATTCGGACGTCCGTATGATTTTTACGGATCCATGGATCGGATCCGCAAAACACATGCGGACGTCTGAATGGAGCCTTACAGGGGGGTGATCAATGACAGGGGGTGATCAGGGAGTGTATATGGGTGATCACCCTCCTGTCATTGATCACCCCCCTGTAAGGCTCCATTCAGACGTCCGTATGATTTTTACGGATCCATGGATACATGGATCGGATCCGCAAAACACATGCGGACGTCTGAATGGAGCCTTACAGGGGGGTGATCAATGACAGGGGGGTGATCAATGACAGGGGGTGATCAGGGAGTGTATATTGGATGATCACCCCCCTGTAAGGCTCCATTCAGACGTCCGCATGTGTTTTGCGGATCCGATCCATGTATCCATGGATCCGTAAAAATCATACGGACGTCTGAATGGAGCCTTACAGGGGGGTGATCAATGACAGGGGGGTGATCAATGACAGGGGGTAATCAGGGAATCTATATGGGTGATCACCCGCCTGTCATTGATCACCCCCCTGTAAGGCTCCATTCAGACGTCCGTATGCGTTTTGCGGATCCGATCCATGTATCTGTGGATCCGTAAAAATCATACGGACGTCTGAACGGAGCCTGACAGGGGGGTGATCAATGACAGGGGGGTGATCAATGACAGGGGGGGTGATCAGGGAGTTTATATGGGGTGATCAGGGGTTTATAAGGGGTTAATAAGTGAGGGGGGGTGTAGTGTAGTGTGGTGTTTGGTGCGACTTTACTGACCTACCTAACAAAAGGGACCACCAGAGGACCAGGTAGTAGGTATATTAGACGCTGTTATCAAAACAGCGTCTAATATACCTGTTAGGGGTTAAAAAAATCACATCTCCAGCCTGCCAGCGAGCGATCGCCGCTTACCTTCTGTTCCTGTGAGCGCGCGCGCCTGCATGCGCGCGTTCACAGGAAATCTCGGGTATCGCGAGATGACACGCCGATGCGTCCAGGAGGAGTAAATCAACCACCTCCCGGACGCATCGGTGCGTTAGGCGGTCGGGAGGTGGTTAATAAGTGGGATTTCTTGCCTTATAAATGGGGTTGGGACCATCAGTTGCATTGTGGAGAAGTCAGGTGAATACACAGCTGATAGTCCTACTGAATAGACTGTTAGAATTTGTATTATGGCAAGAAAAAAGCAGCTAAGTAAAGAAAAACGAGTGGCCATCATTACTTTAAGAAATGAAGGTCAGTCAGTCCGAAAAATTGGGAAAACTTTGAAATTGTCCCTAAGTGCAGTCACAAAAACCATCAAGCGCTACAAAGAAACTGGCTCACATGCGGACCACCCCAGGAAAGGAAGACCAAGAGTCACCTCTGCTGCGGAGGATAAGTTCATCCGAGTCACCAGCCTCAGAAATCGCAGGTTAACAGCAGCTCAGATTAGAGACCAGGTCAATGCCACACAGAGTTCTAGCAGCGGACACATCTCTAGAACAACTGTTAAGAGGAGACTGTGTGAATCAGGCCTTCATGGTAGAATATCTGCTAGGAAACCACTGCTAAGGACAGGCAACAAGCAGAAGAGACTTGTTTGGGCTAAAGAACACAAGGAATGGACATTAGACCAGTGGAAATCTGTGCTTTGGTCTGATGAGTCCAAATTTGAGATCTTTGGTTCCAACCACCATGTCTTTGTGCGACGCAGAAAAGGTGAACGGATGGACTCTATATGCCTGGTTCCCACCGTGAAGCATGGAGGAGGAGGTGTGATGGTGTGGGGGTGCTTTGCTGGTGACACTGTTGGGGATTTATTCAAAATTGAAGGCATACTGAACCAGCATGGCTACCACAGCATCTTGCAGCGGCATGCTATTCCATCCGGTTTGCGTTTAGTTGGACCATCATTTATTTTTCAACAGGACAATGACCCCAAACACACCTCCAAGCTGTGTAAGGGCTATTTGACTATGAAGGAGAGTGATGGGGTGCTGCGCCAGATGACCTGGCCTCCACAGTCACCGGACCTGAACCCAATCGAGATGGTTTGGGGTGAGCTGGACCGCAGAGTGAAGGCAAAAGGGCCAACAAGTGCGAAGCATCTCTGGGAACTCCTTCAAGACTGTTGGAAGACCATTTCAGGTGACTACCTCTCGAAGCTCATCAAGAGAATGCCAAGAGTGTGCAAAGCAGTAATCAAAGCAAAAGGTCGCTACTTTGAAGAACCTAGAATATGACATATTTTCAGTTGTTTCTCACTTTTTTGTTATGTATATAATTCCACATGTGTTAAATCATAGTTTTGATGCCTTCAGTGTGAATCTACAAATTTCATAGTCATGAAAATAAAGAAAACTCTTTGAATGAGAAGGTGTGTCCAAACTTTTGGTCTGTACTGTATATATTTGCCGCTCAGCAGTGCAGTTATCTGTTGTAAAGCCTTTTGTGGTGTGTATTAGTGGAAAAAGAAAAAATATATTTGCCGCTCAGCGGTGCAGTTATTTGTTGTAAAGCCTTTTGTGGGGTGTTTTAATTTCCTAATTATTTATTTAATAAAACAGTATGTCAGACAGAGAAGAGCCAGGCCTGAAAAAGGGAGTGGCAGAGACCAAAATGTTTTTGGCACAGGATCGCAGCAGAGTAAGGGGGGCGTGACAGCAAAGGTCCCAGCGGGATGCCTGAGCTCCCGGTGTCATCTAGCGGTTGTGTCTTGACCAGCAACCCAGCGGTTCTTGAATGGCTGACTCAGTCACCCACTTTGTCCCAAGTGACATCAGACAACCCCAGCCAAAAGTCGGTGGGTTTCTCTGACACGATGCTTAGTTGGCATGGCCCGGGAGCAGGCCCTGTGCCCCCACCTGTCCTGAACCTTCCTCTGTCATTTTCAGGTCTCTCAGCACAAAAAGTATTATATGCCGTAGGCTTGGTTCCACTTTTCAGCAAGGACGAGCTACTAGAGGACAGTCAGCAGATACTGCCCAGCCAAGATCTGGAGGAGAAATCCGCCACTTCCTCCACTAGGCGGGTAAGTAGTGCTGAGGAGAGTGGTATGGGAGCTGGTGTTGCTTGCATGGCCGGGAGTCAGCAAGGTGGCAGAAGTGGGAGGTCGGGAGCCAAACGTGCCAGTGGTAGACCACCCGCTTTGACGGAGGCAGCTGCGGCAGCAGTCAGTGCATAGTGTTGGGGGTAAAATCACCTACTCGCCGGTGTGGCAGTTTTTTTTAAGCCGCCGAGGAGGTAAACATCGCTATATGTCGAATCTGTGGGCAGAAGGTGAAGCGTGGCCAGGGTGCCAATGTTGGCACCACAGCCATGCGTCAACATATGCAGCATCACCATAAAGTGGCCTGGGAGAACCATGGCACCCATGTGGTGGTCCAGCCTATCGCAGCAACTACTGCATCACACAGTGGCACGCACCCGGTTTCAGGCACTCAAGGCTCCGCCACCTCAGCCGAAGGGAGCTGTCTATCCTTCCCATCATCTGCTGGTCCTGATGCTCCTGCTCCTCGCCCTCCTACTCCTCGTCAGTCATTCCTTCAGCAATTGATCACCGAAGCGATTGCCAAGAGACAACAGTATGCGTGCACTCATCCAACAGCGCAGAAGCTGAACATGCTCCTGTCCAAGTTGCTGGTGCTGCAGCAGTCCCTCCCTTTCCAAGTGGTGGACTCTGCACCTTTCAGAGAACTGATGGCTTGTGCCGAGCAAAGGTGGAGAATGCCAATCGTCATTTTTTGGCCAAAAAGGCAGTACCAGCAATGCACACACATGTAGAACAGAAGGTGGGCCAGCCCTTGAGCCTGTCAGTGTCTGCCAAAGTGCATGGCTGTGCCGACATGTGGAGCTATAACTACGGTCAGGGACAATACATGTCCTTTACGGCCTGCTGGGTGAATGTGGTACCTGCACAGCCACACCAGCAACTTGGCCAGGTGATGCCGCTTCGGTCCTGTGACAATGTGCGCCTCTGCCTCCTCATCCTCCACTGTTATCTCAGCCTCCACTGCAGAAACAATTCACAGTGCCCCTCCAGCAAACCACATGTGCAGTTCACAGCAGTGTCACGCTGTTCTGCACCTCGTTTGCCTGGGCGAACTGAGTCACACAGGGGAGGAACTGCTCCATGTCCTTCATCAAGAAATCGAATCCTGGTTTTCTTCGTGACAACTGAAAATCGGAACCATGGTGACCGACAATGGGAAGAACATTGTGTCGGCGCTGCGTCAAGGAGGGCTGAGCAATGACCCCTGCATGGCGCACGTGTTCAATCTGGTTGTCAAGCGGTTTCTGAAGTCTTCCACCCATCTGCAAGACATTCTAAAAATGGCCAGGAATCTTTGCATTCACTTCAGCCACTCGTACACCACAAAGCACACCCTCCCTGAGCTGCAGCGGCAGAACAACATCCCCCAACATAATCTGATATGCAACGTTTCCACCCGTTGGAATTCCACCCTCCATATGTTGGACCAACTGTATGAACAGAGAAAGGCCATAAACAATTTCTTGATGATCCAAGCGGACAGGAGTACTCCCCTGTGTAACTTCGATGTCAGCCAGTGGCAGCTCATGTGTGACACCTGCCGTTTGCTCAGGCCCTTTGAGGAGGCCACGTTATTTGTCAGTCGCCAGGACTACGGGATAAACAATGTCATTCCACTGCTTAATGTCCTGGTAAATCTGTCTGGTTAGGGGACTGGAGATGTGACTCCTACATCTCACGGCCACATGAGCCCTGTCGGGGCTGAACTGGAGGAGGAGAAAGACATTAGAGCACAAGTAATGTGTAGCGAAATAGGTGGTTTTTCTACACAGGTGACAGGAAAGGAGGAGCAGGATCAGCCAGAGGAGATAAAGGGCGATGAGGAAGATGAGGCAGAGGACACAGACACACCGTGGCAGTATGCAGTGGAGATGGAGGCAGGGAGTCCCTCCAAGTCACTTGAACAAATGGCACAGTGCATACTCACTTGCTTGCGTAGTGACAGCCAAATTGTCACTATTCAGCAGAGGGATGACTTCTGGCTCTCCACCTTGTTGGACCCTCACTACCGGTCCAAAATAGCTGCCTTTTTTACACCCACTGAGAGGGAGGACAAACTGAACTACTATAGAGACATCCTATGTAGTCAGTTGGCCGCTGCCTATCTGTGCCATCATCCATCCTCTTGCAGGTCTAACAGGGGGGCCCTCTGTGCTCACGTTCCACTGCCATGGCTGCTGGGGAGGGGTGGGGTGGCAGGAGCAGTACCAGCCCTATCAACAGCAGCCTGTCTAGATTTGCTGAAAAGCAGCTTTCTTCACCCGCATAGTGAAGAAACTACTCACCATCAGCTAGACATGAGCAGAACCTGAACCAGCAGGTGGTGGCATACTTGGAGTGCACCATGCCAGCCATCATTGAAGATTTGCTGGACTACTGGGCAGCCAAACTGGATTTGTGGCCGCAACTGGCAGAGTTTGCCTTGGAAAAACTGTCCTGCCCAGCCAGTAGTGTGGCATCAGAGCAGGTGTTTAGTGCGGAGGGGGCCATAGTTACCCCAAGAAGAACTCGCCTGTCTACCCAAAATGTGGAGAGACTGACCTTTGTCAAGATTAATCAGGGGTGGATCAGCCAGGATTTCCACCCACCAATGCCTGATGTATCAAACTAGATCATCCATGATACCACACCAACACTTTGACAAAAGAGACCATTTTCTTCTTGCTACCTGCATCAGCTACTATTCTGATGCTGCCACCCGCCTGATGCCACACATCTTATGCCAAGTGCTCCTACCTTAACCCACCATCTTTAGTGGGTACTGGTATTGTCACCCAACTCAACACTATGTGACCTCCTGATGCTGCTGCCACCTCCACACTATGTCACCTTGCCACTCTGTGGACTCCTCATGCTGCTTTCACCTCCACACTATGTCACCTCGCCACTTTGTGGTCTCCTCATGCTGCGGCCACCTCCACACTATGTCACCTTGCCACTCTGTGGTCTTCTCATGCTGCTGCCACCTCCATACTATGTCGCCATGCCACTCTGTGGCCTCCTCATGCTGCTGCCACCTCCACACTATGTCACCCTGCCACTCTGTGGTCTTCTCATGCTGCTGCCACCTCTACACTATGTCATTGTGCCACTCTGTGGTCTCCTCATGCTGCTTTCACCTCCACACTATGTCACCTTGCCACTCTGTGGTCTCCTCATGCTGCTGCCACCTCCACACTATGTCACCTTGCCACTCTGTGGTCTTCTCATGCTGCTGCCACCTCCACACTATGTTGCCATGCCACTCTGTGGCCTCCTCATGCTGCTGCCACCTCCACACTTTGTCACCTTGCCCCTCTGTGGTCTTCTCATGCTGCTGCCACCTCCACACTATGTCGCCATGCCACTCTGTGGCCTCCTCATGCTGCTGCCACCTCCACACTATGTCACCTTGCCACTCTGTGGTATTCTCATGCTGCTGCCACCACCTCCAGACTTTGTTACCTTGCCACTATATGGTCTTCTGATGCTGCTGCCGCCTTCACACTATGTCACCTTGCCACTCTGTGGTCTTCTGATGCTGCTGCCACCTCCACACTATGTCACCTTGCCACTCTGTGGTCTCCTAATGCTGCTGCCACCTCCACACTATGTCACCTTGCCACTCTGTGGCCTCCTCCTGATGCTGGCGCTACCTCCATGCTCTGTCATTGGACCACTCTGTGGTCTACTCATGCTGCTTCCACCTCACCACTATGTCATAGGGCCACTCTGTGGACTTCTCATGCTGTTCCCATCCTCCCCACTTCATGACTGGGACACTATTTTGTCTTTCGGCCTGGCTGAGATCATCATTTATTTGACCCTTCTTCTGATCTGTCAGAAGGAAGGAAAAATGAGACACACAACGGATCCTGTCTGTGTAGCAGCTGTAAGGCCTGTATGGTCCCATCAGAATTGGCTTGTGATTTGGTAGCCAAAAGCAGTAGTGGGTACAAAACACAGCAGACATGCAAATATTCCATTCACGTGTCATCTCTGTTTTGATCCACTCCTGTTTCTTTTGGCATTAGCAATACTGATAGATTACTGACGAAATGCTGACCAAGCGAAGGTGGATGCTCAACAGACAGGATCCGATTTTTGTGGGTTATTGTTCTGACAGATCAGAGGAAGGGCAAAATAATCAGTGACGTCAACACAAACTTACTGCTGACACCCTCTCCACTCTGTCGGGGGACTCTACTTGTATAAGCTTTTAATAGAACAGGTTCTGCTGACATCTGTGTGGAATCAGCTGACGACGATGTAAAAGGAGTGCGCATTTTCTTGATGCTAACATTGACCTGTAAGGCTGAGTTTACACTTGCGTTATTTGGTCAGTTTTGACCCTGTGACTGCACAAATAAGTGAAGTGTGCAATGATTATAAGAGTGACGCCTGTCACCAGCATGTCATACAGACTCACAGTATTATTTCACTACCAAAGCAGACTCCCTATGTGTGTTACTGCAAGACACAGTGTTCTACACCCCTATAAAGGCTCTCTGCAGCCAGAAAATAGGCGTTTTTTGCAAAGAAATTAGGCGAACCGGCCGAATCAAATGTTTTAAAAATTCACTCATCTCTAATGTTGATGGAAACTGGAAAACCTAAGGATTTTACTGGATGCTGGATCGTTTTGTGTATAGGCTAAACTAGGCTGACATCAATGGCAACTGGTATGTGAGCCGCAGGTCAACCTTAGAATATATCTATTTTCAGGCTTTACTTGCGTGTCCATGGAAACTGTCTGCTGGTTAGACAATATGCATTTTTTTGGAATCCATCAACCTTTGAAAAATTTTTAGCAACCTATGTCCCCGGTAATTACCAGAGAATGTGTTCCCTGCTACTGTCTAATTACTATACTGTACCTGTGACAGCATAAGCTTGTAAAGTGCACATAACTCGTCCAAGCTATATTTAAAGCATAAGATATTTACTCTGAAATTGCATCAAAGACTCTTGAGTATGTGCTCTTCTTCATACTGCTCATACATTCAGGCCTTCACTAGATGCATTTAAAGGGTTTGTATAGAAAAACATAGTTCCTTTCTGTCATGGGAATAGCACACAGAATACATACAACATACAACCTAGAGACAGCTGTGAGGCAGTTTTTTTCAAGATAGCAGTCATCTTTCTAATGCTGGATTATCCTTCTAGTTGACTCGGGAGTGGGGGGGGGGGGGGGAGAGATGGGTGGTCACCCATGGATAGTCATACATATGGATCTCTGGAAAGTCACATATACCATTCCATTACAGAAGGCTACCAGAAGAGAACAAAGAAACTGTGAAACACTACTATTCTTCCACCATCTGTCTAATGCAATCTTTTCCCAAGTGAGATCTTTTTTTGGAGTCTGAGTAAAGTGATCTGCTAGGGTGTCAGGAATAGGTATATTTAGTACAAGAATGACACTGGAATGGCTGGAATTTTTATGCTTGCCCCCTTTTTTAGATGCCCTAGTCTCCCAATATTTGGAAACTCGCTACAGTTGGTTACTTTGAGAGATGGAAAAGATAACAAGTTATTTTTCAGATGCCATATTGCACCAATAACAGGAGCAGCAACACTGCTCCCATCACAGTGCCCAAAATACTACATTAATAACATTGCAATACCCTCACACCAGTGCCAATGAGGCTCTGTTCACAATAGCAGCATGGCTTCCATTTGCAACACATTAAAGTCAGATCTGGGGTCCATCAGAAATCCCATAATAGCAAAAAATAGATACTTTGGGGCTTCACATATAACATCACCCCTGGGCTCTTCCCTGTTGGAATAATTGAACATATCGTTGCTCAGTCTACAGTGCAAGGTTTTTATCATGAAGAGAGAGTTACAAAGTGTTTTGCAACAATGTCTAGAACAGAGGTCTCCAACCTTCTTAAGATCATGAGATATCTTCATATAGGACAGGCCCCGCAAGGAAGTGCACACCGAAACGATAGTCGGGCGACACGTTCAAGATTGGGTCAGTAACCTTGATGATTATTGATAGTAACAATGTATTAGACCTTGCAGATGTTTGTCACCAGTCTTTACCATAAGAGGTGAATTGCATTATATTAATGTATGGTTATATACTGAGTCTAATATATGTTTACATTGCTATCTATAATTGTACTAGGCCCTCAAGTCTGGAGATGAGTATATTTGTCATACTTCAGTTCTTTCCATGTCTGCTGCTATATATATTTTATGATAAGTATGAAATATATATGTGGATTACCCAATACAATTTTTCAAGTTTTTAAAATAACTTTTTGAATGGTAGTTTTTTTTAGCTTTTAATCTTTGGTGTTATAGGACAGGTTATGTAGAGCCAATATTCTGATACTGATGTCCTATCCTTAGGATAGGTCATAAACATCAGATCGGAGAGGGTCTGACAATCAAGGCCCCCGCTGCTCAGTTATTTGAGGGGGCCGCAGCTTACCAAGCAAAAGCAACATCCATTGGATAGCGGCTATGCCTGGTATTGCAGCTCAGTTCCATTCGCTTGAATTGGACTGAGCTGCTCCTAGGCCACGTGATCGATGAACGTGTCGTCACTGGCCCTCTACAAACAGCTGATCTGTAGGGGTGATGGGAGTCAGACCCATGTTGATATGATACTGTTGACCTATCCTGAGAATAGGCCATTAATATTGGAATATCAGAAAAGCCCTTTAAGGGTATGTTCACATGTGGATTTCACTGCAGATTGACCAAATTTGCAAATTATAATAATTTTATTGACAGACACACACACAAGGGACTCGTGGTTTAATTCTGTCCTATGTCTCTTTTTGGAGACATCTAAATGACAAAAGAACAGTACACGGCTGGCATACCCCGGCAGCTATAAATGTGGCCTCAATACATGTAAGATAAGTCCTCTAGTGGAGGTAGAAGAAAAGCTTTTCATCCTTTGTCACTCCAAAAAGTAATATATTAACAACTATATCACTTGCAACATTGCTACCGTGGTAAATCTTACATCTTCCAAATTCTGCAAAAAGCAATGTGTGGGGTGTACCATGAGTCCTCTAAAAGTCAGAATGAGACATCATTTTTCTGAAGTTATAGGGGTTGTTCCACAAAAAAATATTCTACAGTTTTCAAACCAGCAACTGTATCTGAATAATTTTGTGATTGCATGTAATTAGACATTTTGTATAGCTACTGAGTTATGCAATAAAATATATCCGTATAGCGCTACCTGCTGTTTGTTGTTTGCTTTCTTTTTTTCTTATTTGTTTGTCCTGCTCACTGAGAAGGTCGCACATGCTCAGTTTCATCCTTCAACTGCCTCCTGAGCTGTGATAGGGAGAGCATGGACACGCCCCCTGAGCTGCAGCAGAACAGACACTCCCCTTGAGCTGTGATAGGGAGAGCATGGACACGCCCCTTTAGCTGAAGCAGAAAATACACTCCCCTAGAGCTGTCAGCTTGATATAAATGTAGCAGAGCAATGAATGGGGAGATCTCTGGATCCATGTGAGGTACAGGGCTGGTTGTTAGAAAGAGACTGTCCTGTACTACAGTATATGCTGTCTGATTTTCATTTTTTACATTAGTCATCGGATAACCCCTTTAAGGTAAAGAATACCTCTAATATATCGATGCCGACTCACCACTTTAAGGAGGTAAATGCGGGTGAAAACAGGGGCTTTTATTTCAAGGAATTTGAAAAAGCATGTACAGATAGATCATTTAGGGGGTTGACCACAGAAAGAAAGTTGTTAAACAGGGTAACTTTTTGGCTCTTTATGTTAAACACATTGAGATTATCTATTTTGTATGTTTTTGCAATACAGTTTGATACATTATGCTAATCATATATAATGATAAGGTTAAACTTCTGCATGAAAATAATTTACTAATCAATAGGGGATGTGTTTTGCAGCCCCAACAAATATTTTAGGGTAGATATGTTTTTTCAGTTATATGCTATGACTAAGGATTGAGGGTATGCAAATGGCCTATTAGCAAGCTCTGCCTCTAATACCACCAGATGTAAGGCAGCTATCCTATAAGTCAGTGTTCAACCCTTTAAACAGGCCTTGAGGCATGACTTCAACAATAATTGAGCCAGACCCTCATCTGCAGACAGCTGTTTCGGGGGATTACCCTTTATTAGTGCAGAGCAGAGAGTACTGGCTCAACTGGGTGAGAGGACTAGGTCAGGATTTGGGGAATTACACATCTCCTTATGGAGAGTGCCAAAACAGCGTGAGGAGTCTTACACGTCAGGCGATGCTCCTCTGGAATTCTGGGAAGAGGGTATGAGCTCCTAGCAAGCTCTGCCTCTAATGCCACCAGATGTAATAAGGCTATTTTCACACTAGCGGTAGGATGGATGCGACAGGCTGTTCACCTTGTCGGATCTGTCCTGCCGCTATTTCGCCTTGCCGATGTACCGCCACTCTGTCCCTATTGTCTATAATGGGGACGGGGCGGAGCTTCGGCGCAGCACGGCAGTGCACCGCGAAAGGCTAACGGACTAAAAGTACTGCATGTCCGACTCTTACCATGAACTGCCGTGCTGCGCTGAAGCTCCGCCCCCGTCCCCATTATAGTCAATATAGCGGCAGTCCGGCGGCACAGCAAAATAGCGGCAGGATGGATCCCACAGGGTGAACAGCCTGTCTGATCCGTCCTGCCGCTAGTGTGAAAGGCCACCGGACATGCAGTACTTTTAGTACCTAAGGGTACTTTCACACTTGTGTTTTTCTTTTCCGGCATAGAGTTCCGTCCTAGGGGCTCAATACCGGAAAAGAACTGATCAGTTTTATCCCTATGCA
The DNA here is from genome assembly GCF_014858855.1 of Bufo gargarizans. Classification (NCBI taxonomy): domain Eukaryota; kingdom Metazoa; phylum Chordata; class Amphibia; order Anura; family Bufonidae; genus Bufo; species Bufo gargarizans. The sequence goes on along the minus strand of NC_058081.1, from coordinate 494,443,653 downwards.
TTCTGAATGGAGAGCAATCCGTTCAGGATGCATCAGGATGTCTTCAGTTCAGTCTTTTTGACTGATCAGGACAAAGATAAAACCGCAGCATGCTACGGTTTTATCTCCGGCCCCAAAAAAATGAAGACGTGCCTGAATGCCGGATCCGGCATTTTTTTCCATAAGAATGTATTAGTGCCGAATCTGTATTTCAAAATACCGGAATGCCGGATCCGTCCTGCCAGTCTGGGCATGCGCAGACCGAAAAAAAGGTGAAAAAAAAAATACCGGATCCGTTTTCCAGATGACACCGGAAAGACGGATCCGGCATTTCAATGCATTTTTCTGATCCTGATCAGTCTTACAAATGCCATCAGTTGGCATACGTTTTGACGGAACTGCTTGCCGGATCACTCTGCCGCAAGTGTGAAAAGTAGCCTAACTCACCCAATTAAGCCATTAGTCTCTGCTCTGCACTGATGAGGGGCAATCACTCCGAAACAGCTCTCTGCAGATGAGGTGCTGGCTTAATTATTATCCAAGTCATGTCTCAAGGCCTGTTTAAAAGGTTGAACATTGACTTGTAGGATAGCTACCTTACATATGGTGGCATGAGGCAGAGCTTGCTAAAAGCTCATTTGTATACCCTCTTCACAGAATTCCAGAGGAGCATTGCCTGGCCTATAAGACTCCTCATGCTAATAAGGCGCTCTCCTTAAGGAGATATAGTATCTCCCATATTAATAAAGATTGTTGTTGCACAGTGGTGCACTCGTTTCATGAAGGTATGGGTCGCACAAGCAGGACTGGTCCTAGATCGCTGTAAAAAGGAATGTCAATGACTCCTAAGAGGTTAAAATCTATGCAGATTTCCCAGGACATCAGAAAGTATAACACTGATTTAGCTTAGTGTACTGTTGTCCAAGAGAACACACATTACAGTTATGACCCTGAACATTAGAACATGGTGGCCTATGACATTTTCAACCACAAGTCACATCAAGGAACATCTATTATTACAGGGACAAGATCCTGACTGCATAATCTTTCTCTCTTTATATGCTTAATGTTAGGTTCACGGTGTAGGTTACAAAATTCAAATTTTTTTAATTCTATTTCCTAATGTCATGATAACACTTTGTAGCTTTATGTAAGTTAATAAAGCAGAATACAAAACCGAATTGACCCAAAATCAGCCAGAGAAGAGGGTATAAATAAAATGTATTATGACTGGTGTCTAAAACGTGCATAAACCCCTAAGATTGCGGTGGAAAAACCGAAGTTATGAAAAGGCGCCGGCCTCTACATAACTTCGGCGGATCCTCTGCCGGTTCTAAATGTTTGAGAATTTCCTAGCTGTCTAACATTAAGACCTTTTTCTACACCTGAAACAGGTGTAGAAAATGGTACATCAAACAGGCCTGCCGGCCCGGCCTGTTCCCCTCCCCCACGTCACGCCCCCAAAATTTTAGACCCAGCGTGAGCGGGGAAAAGTGGCAGATGGCAACACAACGCACCACCAACTATGCCTGAAATACGCCTAATGTAGGCGTATTTCAGTATAACAAATGACCACCAATGTATTTACATAACGCCTGTTTCCAGCCAGTTGCTCAAACATACTTGTTTGCCTGCCCCAGGGTGCACTATTAAAATGCCAAATATTTTATTCAAAAGTCACAACAAGGTTTTATAGTTGACTGCCCCTTCTACTGGAATGCTGATGGAGGCATGTGGGCTATCATGTGGATCCTCGTTAGTGTAATAAGTGACTGCTCCCCCAACTTGACTACAATGTTGTGACTGCAGGAGCGGATTGGGAACTTACAGTGGCCCTAGAAAAAAACTAAAAGTGACCCCATTTGTAGGTGGGTCCAAATTGACAGAATGCAGGGTAACACAAGTAGGCAGGGCCAGCAATACCATAGTGCAAAATACCATCAGAACCATATACCACAATTCACAATATATTGCCCCAAAAGCTGTCCCTTTGTGGTGGCCATCAATAGATCCATTTGCTGTCCTCCTCCTCCTCAAGTTGTCTCTGATTAAGGTATGGAGCAGAGGGGCGTAGTAGGTGAGATGCCGTAGTACGGTTTGGAATAAGATTTACAGAGACTGCTGTTTCTGGGTTACCAGAAAACTGGTGCACACTAAGCCCTAAATATCATGCAGTCATTAACAATACAGATCTACTAAACAGTACGGTCCCACTTATCTTAATTAGAGCCTGTAATGTCTTGTATTGCCGCGTCACAACCAAGACATGATCACGCAGCGTGGTGGCACTCCAGGGGCCCCCGAGTGTATGACCACAAGGAGTGGCCATGCTGCACCTGGGATGCAGTTGCCTGCCATACAAATCTGTAGCAGCATCCTATTAGCTAATTCCAACCACTGTGTTTCTTCTGTTTTCATAGTGAATAGCCGTGCGTCCATCAAAAAAAGTCATATGTAAACATACCCTATGATTGGATTTACTCTGGACTTTTTTGATCACATATAAAAACCATGGAAAAACCACACGTGGTTTTTCTGTGGGTTTCCGTGCATACAGGAGAAGCACACCACTTTTATAAACTTTACCTATACAAGCCACATGGTCAAAATCCACACTGCAAACTGCAACAACTCTACATGGTCTGGTTTTACTGATCTGTTGCACAGAAAACTGAAAAAAGTTTTAAAAAGTTTCTCTTTTTGACAGGCGCAGATCAACCAAGGTGGAAAAACACAAACCTTTGTGGATTAACAACTCGGATGCAGCATGGTTCGAGTATTTGCATCACCAAAACAAACACAGATGAGTGAAGAAGCCTGTGTATTCTCCGTAACTTGCTATTTTATTAAGTGCCAAAAATGCAGCATTTCCACTAAATCGCAGTAACCACGTAGTAGTTTTCAAAATGTTTTCTTACCTGTTTTGTATAATTACGATCTTTTTGCAAGTGAAAAAACAACACAAAATGTCATGTGCCAATACAACCTTAGATGACGCAATTGTTTGATAAATATGATACATGCCACCTGCCACCCCAATGCTGCCCTGATCATGGGGAGGTCTGGCAGCAGTTATCAATGGGAGTCAAGTCCAGTCCTTCTTGTTTTTCAGACCCGTGCATTCGAAACGTAAGATACTCCGCGTGCATTCCATTTCCGTATGTCCGTTTAGCAAAAAAATAGAACATGTCCTATTATTGGCCGCATCACGGACAAGGATAGGATTGTTTTATTCGGGGCCAGCTGTTCTGTTCCGCAAAATACAGAATACACACAGACGTCATCCGTATTTATTGCGGACCACAAAATACATACGGTCGTGTGAATGAGCCCAAATGTGTGATGCACTGAGATTCTATGGGAAATAGAGGGGGGTCTTGAGAGGGGCACCGCTTCTATTACATTCATACAGTATGACTCAAAAGCCGATCTAAGACCTCATCAACACGCTGGAGCCATGTGCCTGGAGGTTGTCCAGACAAAATCCTTGAGGTTCCTTATGACAGAGCTGAGTCTGCATTTTGCGTCGATATAGGGTGACTTCGTACAGCACCATATTGCAAAGTCCCATGGTACACGGCAAGAAAGCTGCATCAAATGTGGGTAAAGCATGACCCAACAGAAATCTAGGGGTGACGTATAACACCTCCATACAACAGGTGGTAGAGAACCGCAATACATCTGTCTGCGTGACACGTGCACATTACATTTCTAATTGTCATATTACCACCAAACAAAATCCATCTGATAAGCATAAAACAGCAATACATGATGAAAGAATACTCAGTAATAGGCAGTTAGGACCTAAGACGGACACGCTCTGGGGTACCATAGTAAATCTAATAACTTACAAACATGGATAAGTTTCAAAGGAGGTTTTGGGTGAGAAGTAGGGAACTGGGAAGTATGGCTAGCTGCATGTTTCCTCGTGTGACATCACCGCCCACAGTTTGTGTTAGATTAGCCCTGTCAGTCATGTCACCAGACCCCCAAACCAGCCTGGACAACCCCTGTAAACTTCTACTCCAGATGTCCTTACCTTTCAATATCTGGACATAAACAAGCCCCTCGCCACTAGCATAGCAGGAGAGGAGGGCTCCACGGACTTCACTGTACCCAGTCAGCCAGGCCTGAGCTCCAATGCCTGCACTGTCTCTGTCTCACATTTTCCAGTCACAAACTTGCAGCCAAGACCCTGCCCAGCCCCTAAGAATTTCCTGCTCTCTACCTCATCTCTATTGAAGCCTTGCGGCCTCGCTATTGCATGGAGAAGCTGCCAGGATCTGAACAGCTCCTGCTCTCTGCTCACTGACATGAAGTGGGGAACACATGTTTTACATTACTGGGCTTCCTCTTCTTCCTCCTGAATACCCCCAGGGCTCGAGATAATGATACTGATCATAGAAATAAACAGACCAGAAACAAAAGTGTGCGCCCGCAAATCAGAGTATTATAGGATATCTACACAAAACGCTTCACTGACTATAAGAAAATGACAGCAAGTATTGCTCATATCTGATCTGTTTATACCGCCCACATATTCTGCAGCGCAGTGCACTGTTTGTCATCCCCCCCCATCCCTGTTAGCGGTGGGACTGACCGTCTAATTTCCCTATCTCACACAGGAAAATGTCATAGGCAGCCCATAAACCTATCATACCAACTCCATGCAAAAGGTTCGGATCAGAACCCAGCACCCTACTGAAGCAAGCGACAATGCAAACCTTTTGATAGAGACACTGGGGCATTGTTTTTTTTAGGCTGGTCTTATTTCCCCCCTTGCGCTGCTGTAAGTTTTGCCTAATTTATGAAGAGGCGAGTGCCTCGTTTCAAATGAAGACGCATCTATGGCAGTCCTGGCACCTGGTGTAAAAACTATGCTAGCCCCTGGCAGGCATAGCTTTTCACCAACATTTACACCAGTTTCCACAACCTCCCACTCACACCACCCACTCCGTCCGTTCCGGCCCATGAAACCGGCTGTGCAACTAAATATTGTTGCACGGCTAGTTAAAAATGGGAACTGCGACTATTTTTCAACTAAAATAGTCACGGAGAGAGCTGCAGCAGAAAGGATATGTCCCCTGATCTGTGATAGAGAGAGAGAGAGAGAGAGAGAGCTGCAGCAGAAAGGATATGTCCCCTGCTCTGTGATAGGGAGAGAGCTGCAGCAGAAAGGATATGTTCCCTGATCTGTGATAGAGAGAGAGAGCTGCAGCAGAAAGGATATGTTCCCTGATCTGTGATAGAGAGAGAGAGCTACAGCAGAAAGGATATGTTCCCTGATCTGTGATAGAGAGAGAGAGAGCTGCAGCAGAAAGGATATGTCCCCTGATCTGTGATAGAGAGAGAGCTGCAGCAGAAAGGATATGTCCTCTGATCTGTGATAGAGAGAGAGAGCTGCAGCAGAAAGGATATGTCCTCTGATCTGTGATAGGGAGAGAGTTACAGCAGAAAAGACATGCCCTATGAGAAAAGACATGCCCCTAATCTGGCTGAGCAATTGGAGCAATGTATGGGGAGATCTATGGATCCATGTGAGGTATAGGGCCGGTTCTAGCTTTGTTAGAGATTGTCATGTACTATATAATGTCTGATTTTCATTTAATACATTAATCATAGGAAACCCCCTTTAGGTGAAAAATTGGGCCTCATGAATAGAACTGTTCTAATAATAAGTCTCACTGTTGGCCATAACACCCTTTGGAAAAATGAAAGCTGGAATCTGATTCGTTGCTCTGGGACGCCTATAGTTTTTATTTGGAACCTGTCACGTTGAATATGGTGTCTCAGCTGCAGGCAGCATATTATAGAGCAGGAGGAGCTGAGCAGATTTATATATAGCTGTTTACCGCTGGCCCAGTGACGTCACGAACAGTATCAGTGTCCTGGGCGGGGCTAAGCTCTGTTCACTTGAATGGAGCTTAGCCCCGCCCAGGCCAGTTGATACAAGTTGTGACGTCACTGGGCCTGCGGTAAACAGTGAGAAGGCCGCGGCACCGTTGCCTTCTCAAACAGCTGATCGGCGGGGGTTCCGGGTGTTGGACCCTCGCCGATCAGATGCTGATGATCTATCCAGAGGATAGATCATCAGTTTAAAAAAACTCCAGAACCCCTTTATATTCCTGCTCATTCTGGACTTTGAAATCAAGGAGACGGTCCTATCAGTGATTGACAGCCTTCCCTCTATGATTGTGTATACAGAGAAAGCTGTCAATCACTGATAGGACCGCCTCCTTGACTTCAAAGTCCAGAATGAGCAGGAATTTAAGTGAATAAAATACAAGTTATACCGATTTTTTTCCTATAAAGCTATATATCAATCTGCTCAGCTCCTTCTGCTCTCTAATATGGTACCTTCAGCTCAGACACCGTATTCAACATGACAGGTTCCCTTTAAGCATTTTGGCGACGGACAGAACAACAATGTCCTAGTTTCCTATCCAATGAAAGTCCGGCTTTTATCTTCTAATTTTCAGCAGAAAACTAAAATATGGATTGGAATTGGTTACTGTCTGTTATTTCTGTAACAGTTTCAGTATGTGAGGCTGAGGATGTTCAGTGCTGTAATCCAAGGATGTTTATCTCAGGAATCAGCAAGGCGTTGCTGGGCAATTAGGAAGTAACGCTGTCACCTGTCTGATCTTCTGTACTCTGCCACTCATTACGTGGTGGGGGGGATAAATACCCATGTAGAGAGATGGCTTTGTGGTTCTTGACTTCCTGAGGTTTTTTATGTCCTTCAAGGGAAGAGGCTTTATTCTGTAGTGCGTTAAGCTATAACCAGGCTTTATCACCTTATTTCTGGCAGACACTTTCTTAAAGTGACATTAAATGGACACGCCGAAGAAATGATTATAAATGGGAGTGGATGCCCTTTAAAAGTGCCCAGAACCTTCTGTCATCATTAAATTTTGATAGATATCGACTTCAATCTTATTTAAAAAAAGATCTACAGTTTGATGTAGGAAAAATAAACTGTCCCATAATGCAATGCAATGCAGATTGCTGCGTTCTAGGGGCTCAACAAAATTGTTATCGGTATGCCCTTTAACAGGCTTGTTGACTGTTTCCTATTAAAACCAGCAGTATTGCAAATGCAGCTCTGGGCTTTAATACAGATTATAACTAAGGATCAGATTTGATATAATATAACTTTTTTCTGTACAGGGTCCTCAGTAAGGCTATGTGCACATCTGAATCAAAGGCTCCATAAGGAGCCTCCATTGCAGAATCCATCCTTGACAGGAAGAATAGTATAGAATGTAGTACTGTTCTTCACTATGATGGACACCAAGATGAAACTTAAGGGGCCAAAATCCAGCAGATAATTGCTAACGAGCGCTCATAGGAACACTCATTAGTGAATATCTGGCGGTGTAAAGGAGCCGCCGATTACCCAATGAACGAGCATTGTGCGGATACAAAAATTGATGTTTGCCGGCAGCAGATCGTGTAGTCTAAACATGCCCTGCAGCTGGCAAACAACGAGTCTGTATGTGGGTGAGAGATGGCATTAGAGATGGTATTAGCGATCGCTCCTGCCTATAATGTGATGAAGATGGCTGCATGTTGCTTTCCTTCGCTGACAAGCAGGCGATTGCTGGGAAAGAACATTTCCTTCCTGTATCATCCTGTCTAAAGAGACCTTTAAGTCAATGAGGTCCATTGAGCGCTGTTGCTGCTGGTTAGCCTTACTTGTGCAACTTTCTAGGCTTAGTTAAAGGGGTTGTCCAAGATAACTAAAAATCCCAGACAATTTCTACAACGTCTTAAGATAAAGAAACATGATATACTCACCCGTTTCTCTAGTGCCGTGCTCTGTGGCGCTGGTCCTTGCAAACAGCATTGGTGATGTGCCTGGACACTGCAGCCAATCATTGTCCTCAGCAGTCTACAGAAGTAGCATGACAAAGAGAGGTGTAGGAGCTAGAAGGTGATATAGGGTGCATGAGGCGGGGTTAGCAATTAATGGGCAGATCTAGGAAGAAGTGAGGAGAAATTTATATAATCAGGGGCCAGAGGACTAAGGATCTTTTCCCACAGGAGCTGAAGAAGATGAGTTGAATAGTCTTTCTGTGCACGATAGCTTCTCTGTATTTTCTTCTCAGTGTCTTCCAAAGTTGTTTGACTGAAAGGGCTAGGCTTAATGACAGAGGAGAGTCTAGGCCTGTCAATGAAACAACTGTGGCACTGGGAGGAGAATACAGTGGAGCTGTGTTGTACCAAGGGACACAGCCCTGCCTTTGGTGCATTAAATGACTAATTTGCAAATAGGAGTCGAAAGATGCAAGGACGAATTGAAGACCAAAAGGTATGTTTATTAGACCAGGAAGGAGCACCAGAAGGAATTGGGCTTAGGTTAATACTGATTTTCCAGATGACAAACTCCCTTTAAGGCAGAGTTTCTCAACTCCGATCCTCGGAACCCACCTACCGGTCAGGATTTGAGAGTATCCCACAGAATGAATACCAGAGGTAAGTCCTGATGCACGGACACTAATTATATCACCTGCTGAAATCCTGAAAACATGACTGGTAGGTGGGTCCCGAGGACCGGAGTTGAGAAACCCTGCTTTAAGCCCATTTCACACAGCCAGTGTTCGGTCAGTGATTGTGAGCCAAAACCAGTAGCGTCTCTAATCAGAACAGGTGCTGATCTTTCCCTTATATCTTATCTCTGTGTAGCCTCCATTCCTGCTTTTGGCTCACAGTCACTGATGGAAATCACTGACCGAAACACTGACGTGTGAATAAGGCCTTACCCTCTTGGTTGTGTTAATATAGTTGGGGTCGTTTCCCAGTTTAATGAGACAAAAGATAAATGAGACAAAGATAAATCATTACAGAACTTTTTCCACCTTTAATGTGACCTATAAACTGTACCACTTAATTAAAAAACAAACTGAAATCTTTTAGGTGGAGGGAAGAAAAACAAAAAAAAACTAAAATAATGTGGTTGCATAAGTGTGCACACCCTCTTATAGCTGGGGTTGCAGCTGTGTTCAGAATTAAGCAATCACATTCAAAATCATGTTAAATAGGAGTCAGCATACGCCTGCCATCATTTAAAGTGCTTCTGATTAACCCCAAATAAAGTTCATCTGCTCTAGTTAGTCTTTCCTGAAATTTTCTTAGTCGCACCCCACAGCAAAAGCCATGGTCCACAGAGAGCTTCCAAAGCATCAGAGGGATCTCATTGTTAAAAGGTATCAGTCAGGAGAAGGGTACAAAATAATTTCCAAGGCATTAGATATACCATGGAACACAGTGAAGACAGTCATCATCAAGTGGAGAAAATATGGCACAACAGTGACATTACCAAGAACTGGACGTCCCTCCAAAATTGATGAAAAGACGAGAAGAAAACTGGTCTGGGAGGCTACCAAGAGGCCTACAGCAACATTAAAGGAGCTTCAGGAATATCTGGCAAGTACTGGCTGTGTGGTACATGTGACAACAATCTCCCGTATTCTTCATATGTCTTGGCTATAGGGTAGAGTGGCAAGACGAAAGCCTTTTCTTACGAAGAAAAACATCCAAGCCAGGCTACATTTTGCAAAAACACATCTGAAGTCTCCCAAAAGCATGTGGGAAAAGGTGTTATGGTCTGATGAAACCAAGGTTGAACTTTTTGGCCATAGTTCCAAAAGATATGTTTGACGCAAAAACAACACTGCACATCACCAAAAGAACACCATACCCACAATGAAGCATGGTGGTGGCAGCATCATGCTTTGGGGCTGTTTTTCTTCAGCTGGAACTGGGCCCTTAGTTAAGCTAATGTCACGGACGGGGTTGCAGAAAACTAGAAGACACAAATGAAGATCCGACTGACTTGATCCAAAACTAAGGAACAAGAGGGTAAGCCCTGTAACAGCCCTAGCACTCTCCCTTACTGCTCAGCCTATGCAAAAATCTCTATGGTAGATAATTGCATACCCTCGTTCCTCGACTGTATGACACCTGAACACCCTATAATAGTGAGGGGACACGACCACCGGCTCCCTACACTAAATACGGAGGGAGTCAGGGTCACCTAGGATCAAGACCACAGGAAAACAGAAATAAAGGAACAGACTTATCTTGTGGATGCAGCAGTAGCAGCTTCTAGCATCAGCACAGTCCAGGAAGTTGTATAAACCGCAAGGTGAGGCAGTATGGGGAGGAGATATATAGGGAGGCAATCACTGCTAATAGATGACAGCTGGGAGAGGGAGGAGAGATGTCAAAACGAAAGCAAAACAAAAGAAGATCATGCAGGAAGTACTGAAGAACGTCTATCAGAACTTCTCAAAGATCTGGTGGTGACAGTACCCCTCCCTCTACGAGTGGACTCCGGACACTCAGAGCCCACCTTCTCAGGATGGGACCTATGGAATGCCCTGAGAAGACGAGTGGCCTTAATGTCCGCCACTGGAACCCACATCCTCTCCTCAGGACCATAACCCTCCCAATGAATGAGGTACTGAAGAGAACCGCGGACAATACGAGAGTCCACAATCCTAGAGACCTGAAATTCAAGATTACCATCAACCACAATCGGAGGAGGAGGCAAAGAGGAGGGTACAGTGGGTTGGACATAAGGTTTTAATAGGGACTTGTGAAAAACATTATGGATCTTCCAAGTCTGAGGAAGATCAAGACGGTAGGCAACGGGATTGATGACGGACAAGATTTTGTAAGGCCCAATAAACTTAGGACCCAACTTCCAGGAGGGAACCTTCAATTTGATATTCTTAGTAGACAACCATACCAGATCACCAACATTCAGGTCCGGACCAGGCACACGTCTCTTATCCGCCACACGCTTATATCTCTCACTCATGCTCTTTAGATTATCCTGAATCTTTTGCCAAATAGATGACAAAGACGAGGAGAATCTCTCCTCATCAGGTAAATCAGAAGCCCCCTCTCCAGAGAATGTCCCAAACTGCGGATGAAACCCATATGCACCAAAAAATATTGACTTATCAGAGGACTCCTGACGACGGTTATTTAAAGCAAACTCAGCAAGGGAGAGAAAAGAACACCAATCCTCCTGATTCTCCGCCACAAAACAACGCAGATATGTCTCCAGATTCTGATTGACGCGCTCTGTCTGGCCATTCGAATGCGGGTGAAAAGCAGAAGAAAATGACAACCGAACCCCCAAGCGAGAACAGAAGGCCTTCCAGAATCTGGAAACAAACTGCGTGCCCCTATCAGAGACTATGTCTGAAGGGATACTATGCAGTTTAACAATGTGATCAATAAATGCCTGCGCCAGCGTTTTAGCATTGGGCAAGCCAGGAAAAGGAACAAAATGCGCCATTTTGCTAAAACGGTCCACCACCACCAGAATCACAGTCTGCCCCGAGGAACAAGGCAGGTCAGTCATGAAATCCATGGACAGATGTGTCCAAGGACGGGAAGGAATGGGTAACGGAAGGAGAGGACCCGATGGCCGTGAATAAGGGACTTTGGCACGAGCGCAGGTCTCGCAGGCTGCCACAAAACCCTCAACCGACTTACGAAGAGCCGGCCACCAGAATCTCCGAGCAATGAGATCCAGTGTGGCTCAACCCCCGGGTGCCTAGCAAGGACAGTATCGTGGTGCTCCTTAAAAACCTTGTGTCGCAAAGCGAGAGGCACAAACAACTTCCCAGGATGACAAAGATCAGCAGCCTCTGCCTGGGCTGCCAGAACCTCTGCCTCCAATTCAGGATAAAGAGCAGACACAACCACCCCTTCAGCCAAAATGGGACCCGGGTCTTCAAAGTTCCCCCCTCCCGGAAAACAACGTGACAAGGCATCCGCCAGCATATTCTTAACCCCAGGGCGGAAAGTGACAACAAAATTAAACCTTGAAAAGAACAAAGACTATCTGGCCTGTCTCGGGTTCAGACGCTTGGCTGACTCCAAGTAGGCCAGATTCTTATGGTCGGTAAACACAGTAATAGGGTGTCTGGCTCCCTCTAGCCAATGGCGCCATTCCTCAAAAGCTAACTTGATGGCCAACAACTCCCTATCTCCCACATCATAATTTCTCTCTGCGGAGGAGAGTTTCTTCAAGAAAAAGGCACACGGTCACCATTTGGCAGGAGAGGGACCCTGAGACAAGACCGCACCCACACCCACCTCAGAAGCGTCAACCTCAACTATGAAGGGTAGAGAGACATCAGGTTGTACCAAGATGGGAGCGGAAGCAAAACTCTCCTTGATCCCAGAAAAGGCCTTATGCGCTTCTACCGACCATGAGGAAAAATCTACCCCCTTTCTAGTCATATCAGTGAGTGGTTTAACAACAGAGGAATAATTCCAAATGAACTTCATGTAATAATTGCCAAAACCCAAAAAGCGCATCAGCGCCTTCTGATTCTCAGGAAGCTCCCACTGAAGCACAGCGCGGACCTTCTCGGGGTCCATGCGAAAACCAGAAGTGGAGAGAATAAACCCCAGAAATTGAATTTCTGGAACCGCAAACACACATTTTTCCAGTTTAGCGTACAATTTATTCTCCCGCAGAATGAGCAAGACCTGACATAGGTGGTCCTGAGTAGTTTTGAAATCAGGAGAAAAAAATCAAAATGTCATCTAGATACACTAGTACAAATTTCCCCATCAAATGATAAAAAATGCTGTTCACAAAATGCTGGAAGACAGCTGGAGCATTCATCAAACCAAAAGGCATAACCAAATTCTCAAAATGGCCCTCAGGGGTATTGAAGGCCGTCTTCCATTTGTCTCCTTCTCTGACTCTGACCAGGTTGTATGCCCCTCTTAAATCCAACTTGGAAAAAACTTTAGCCCCAACAATCTGGTTAAACAGGTCCGGGATCAGAGGAAGCGGATAAGGGTCACGAATTGTGATACTGTTCAGCTCCCTGAAATCCAGACATGGTCTTAAAGAACCATCTTTTTTCTTAACAAAGAAAATAACAGCGGCAACAGGTGACTTCGAGGGTCGTATGTGTCCCTTTCTCAGGCTCTCAGAGATATAAGCACACATAGCGACCCTTTCAGGTTGGGAGAGATTGTATAAACGAGATTTAGGCAGCTTGGCACCTGGGATGAGATTAATAGGGCAATCGTACTCCCTGTGAGGGGGCAGCTCCTAAACACCACTCTCAGAAAACACATCTGAAAATTCAGAGAGAAAAGATGGTACAGTCTTAGTAGAAACCTCTGAAACAGATCTCGAGAGGCAATTCTCTCTGCAAAAGTCAATCCAACCATTTATTTGCCTCGCTTGCCAATCAATGGTGGGGTTATGTTTAGTGAGCCAGGGTAGCCCCAATACTAGAGGAGTAGGTAACCCGCTTAGGACAAAACATGACACATCCTCAACATGAGTATCACTCACAATCAAACGGATATTGTGAACTATGCCTTTTAACGATTTTTGAGAAAGTGGAGCGGAATCAATAGCAAAAACAGGTATGTCCTTTCCCAAAGTGCATACCTGGAAACCATGTGTTATAGCAAATTGATTATCAATTAGATTGACAGCTGCTCCACTATCTACAAAAATGCTCTCTAGCGCCACCCTGGCAGGTAGGACAAAACGGGAACTACAAGCAAACGGAAAACCTTCAATTTCCGCATCAACCTTGCCAATAGTAACAGATGGAACGTTTTTAGAGGACTTTTTTCTTTTTGTTACTTTATTACTTTATTACTCTCAAAAAACTGCCTGAATCTCCTAGAGGGACAAACATTTGCCAAATGATTTATACCTCCACAACAGAAACAAACCCTCCTCTAAGAGCTGAATCCTCTGTTGTTAGAGGCAAGCAAACCCAGCTGCATGGGCTCCTGCTCAGAGGGGAATGAGAGAGACTGAGACCCCTGCACACTGAAAGAGACCGCCGCACTGTCCTTGGACTGAGTATGACAGGAAGGAGTGATCTCTCCTCTCTCTCTAAGACGCTTGTCAATACGAACGGCCCGAGACATGGCACACTCCAAGGAGGTAGGTCTCTCATGAAAGGCAAATGCATCTTTCAATCCCTCTGAAAGACCATGGCAAAATTGACTTCGGAGTGCAGCATCATTCCAACCAGTATCAGCTGCCCATCTCCGAAATTCTGAACAGTATATCTCTGCGGACTGTTTACCCTGGCATAAAAGACGTAGTCTAGATTCAGCCAGAGCAATACGATCCGGATCACCATATATCTGACTCAGGGCTAAAAAAAAATCATCCACTGAACGGAAGGGCCGTGCCCCCACCGGCAGCGAAAAGGCCCAAGACTGACCGTTATCCCTGAGCAGCGAGATGATGATCCCCACCCTCTGCTCCTCATCACCAGAGGAATGGGGAAGTAGGCGAAAATGGAGTTTGCAAGCCTCTCTAAAACGAACAAAATTCTCACTACCCCCAGAGAATGTATCTGGGAGCGAGATCTTAGGCTCAGAACAAACTCCATGAACGCAAGCTGAACCGGTCACCTGAAACTGAGATACAGTTTTACGGAGATCTGCTACCTCACGGTTTACGGAGACTGCATGCGTTCAGTCAAAAGTGAAACCGGATCCAGGCTTGAGACGGTTTAGGCGGTTTATAATGTCACGGATGGTGTTGCAGAAAACTAGAAGACACAAATGAAGATCCGACTGACTTGATCCAAAACTAAGGAACAAGAGGGTAAGCCCTGTAACAGCCCTAGCACTCTCCCTTACTGCTCAGCCTATGCAAAAATCTCTATGGTAGATAATTGCATACCCTCGTTCCTCGACTGTATGACACCTAAACACCCTATAATAGTGAGGGGACACGACCACCGGCTCCCTACACTAAATACAGAGGGAGTCAGGGTCACCTAGGATCAAGACCACAGGAAAACAGAAATAAAGGAACAAACTTATCTTGTGGATGCAGCAGTAGCAGCTTCTAGCATCAGCACAGTCCAGGAAGTTGTATAAACCGCAAGGTGAGGCAGTATGGGGAGGAGATATATAGGGAGGCAATCACTGCTAATAGATGACAGCTGGGAGAGGGAGGAGAGATGTCAAAATGAAAGCAAAACAAAAGAAGATCATGCAGGAAGTACTGAAGAACGTCTATCAGAACTTCTCAAAGATCTGGTGGTGACAGCTAGAGGGAATTATGAACAGTTCCAAATACCAGCCAAAATTGAACAAAACCTTCAGGCTTCTGCTAGAAAGCTGAACATGAAGAGGAACTTCATCTTTCAGCATGACAACGACCCAAAGCATACATCCAAATCAACAAAGGAATGGCTTCACCAGAAGAAGATTAAAATTTTGGAATGGCCCAGCCAGAGCCCAGACCTGAATCCAATTGAAAATCTGTGGGGTGATCTGAAGAGGGCTGTGCACAGGAGATGCCCTCGCAATCTGACAGATTTGGAGTGTTTTTGCAAAGAAGAGTGGACAAATTTTGCCAAGTCAAAATGTGCCATGCTAATGGATTCATACCCAAAAAGACTGGGTGCTGTAATAAAATCAAAAGGTGCTTCAAAAAGTATTAGTTTACGGGTGTGCACACTTATACAACCATATTATTTTATTTTTTATATTTTTTCTTCCCTCTACCTAAAAGATTTCAGTTTATTTTTCAATTGAGTTGTACAGTTTATAGGTCACATTAAAGGTGGAAAAAGTTCTGAAATGATTTATCTGATCACAGAAACCTGACATTTTAACAGGGGTGTGTAGACTCTTTATATCCACTGTATATAGATAGCAGGAAAAAGCACTTTGGAATTACTTGGCTTTCTGCCCTGATTAGTAATATAATGTGATCTGATAGTTATCTAATCTGTGTTATTTGTCTCAACTATAGACAAACAATCTGAACCAATACACATAAAAGTCGTATAATTCATGTTTTTTTTTTTATTGAGCATGGGTTACATAAACCAAGGTTAAAAAAAAAAAACATTCTCAAATCGAGAAATTTCTGTTAAGATCAGTCCAAGAGCATAAGGCTACTTTCACATTAGCGTTTTCATTTTCCGGTATTGAGTTTTGTCCTAGGGGCTCAATACCGGAAAAAAACTGATCAGTTTTATCCTAATGCATTCTGAATGGAGAGTAATCCGTTCAGGATGCATCAGGATGTCTTCAGTTCAGTCACTGTACGGTTTTTGGACAGAGAAAATACCGCAGCATGCTGCAGTATTTTCTCCATCCAAAATGTTGGAATACTTGTTGGAATGCCGAATCTGGCATTATTTTACATTGAAATGCATTAATGCCGGATCCGGCTCTAAGTGTTCCGGAAAAAACGATCCGGTTAAATACCGGATCAGTTTTTCCGGATGACAACTGGAGAGACGGATCCGGTATTGTAATACATTTGTGAGACGGATCCGCATCTGGGTCCGTCTACAAATGGTACCCATTTGCATACAGATTGCCGGATTCGGCAGGCAGTTTTGGCGACAGAACTGCCTGCTAGAATCCAGCGACGTTAATGTGAAAGTACCCTAATACAACAGGTGAGAAAGAACCCAAGTGTAACGGCAATAGACTTATATTAGCCTCTACAAATTGAAAAAACATCTTTTCATGTGTCCACCACTACAAAAACACTAAACAAAAATGATGTTCATGGAAGGACAACTGAAATGAATCCACTGCTGACTAAAAATAATCTTAAATTTGCCCAAGACTACCTGGATGTTTCACAATGTTTCTCTGAAAATGTTCCATGAACAGCTGAGACAAAAGTGGACATTTTTAGCACAACACTATATTTTGAGAACAGTGATGAGCGGCAGGGGCAATATTCGAATTCATATATTCGACAATTCGTGATCTCGTCATTATATTTTCGCTGTACGAAATCAACACTACTCCTAAAGTCAAAGATATTGCTGCCTTCTCATTGGCCCACAAGCAAGAAGCAGTGAGAGATCATGGGTACTGATGAAAAAAAAATCTAGAATATTCGCCATTATGAAGATATAGCACTATATTCTAGATATTCGTGAATTTTCAAAGTGACAATATTTGCTATAAAAATTTGCGATTAGATTATTTGTCATCAACACTAAAAAAGAACACTGCACAGTGAAGCATCATGGATGGTGTTGCTTTGCTGCTTTAACAACTAGATGCCTTATGATCATCAAGTGAACAATGAATTTATGAATGAATAAAAACATTTACAGCAGAATGTAAGGGCTCGTGTCCTCAAGTTGAAGAGATGTTGGATGATACAACACAATGGCCTAAATAACACAGGTAAATCCTCTAAAGAATGGTGAAAAAGAAGAATATTTGTGTTTTGGTATGGCCATGTCAGAATACCCACATTAGCCCTATCGAGATGCTGTGGCATTACCTGAAGAGGGCTGTATACATGAGGCATTCCAGAAATGTCGATGAAACATGATCCAAAATACCTCTGCAACAATGTGCAAATCTTGTTTGCAGCAGTAGGAAACATTTGGTGGAGGTGACTGCTGCTAAATGGGAATCTACAGGTTATTCAAATCAAGTATTCACTTACTTTTTCTCCCTGCATTGTGGATGTTTACTCAATGTGCTCAATAAAAGGCATTGTTAAAGGGTTTCTACCATCAGAATTACTGTTATGTAGCTGACTGACATTAGCGATGGGCTAATGTCAGCAGTACATAACGGTATGTTTTATAACTCCCTGCCTGCCGCCGTTCTCTTAAAATAAAGACTTGTATAATATGCTAATGAGCCTCTAGGTGCTATGTGGGCGTAGATTCAGCACCTAGAGGCTCGGTCTACTCACCGCCCAGGTCCTCCGTTCAGGAGCGCAGCCTTTACTTACTGCGCCTGCGCCGAATAGAGAAGTGAACGGCGCAGGCGCAGGATTTTATGCAACGATGCATGGAACTTGGACATCAATCAAGAGGAGTGGGGCGGTCAGAGCGGACCTGGGGGGGATAAAGGGTGAGGAGACCGAGCCTCTAGGTGCTGAATCTACGCCCACATAGCACCTAGAGGCTCATTGGCATATTGTAAAAGTGTGTATTTTAGCAGAACGGCTACAGAGACAAATGTAAAAAACACACTGTTATGTAGTGCTGACATTAGTACATCGCTAATGTCAGTCAGCTACATAACAGTATTTCTGGTGGTAGAAACCCTTTAAGGTAGAACTTTTTTTGTGTTACTAACTTAGTTACATTGTGTTTGTCTATAAGGCTACATTCACACGACCATATGTGTTTTGTGGTCCTCAAATTGCCGGCCGTGTGAATGTAGCCGGCCCTATGATAGAAATGCCTATTCTTGTCTGCACTTGTCATGCTCTAACTTTTTTGCAGGACCGCGGAATGGATCTTTTGCGGCCCCATTGAAATGAATGGGTCCTCACCTATACCGCAAAATTGTGGAACGGAATACGGACCCAAAAATACGGTCATGTGAATGAACCCTAATTGTGACTTACATACTAACCAGACCACAATTTAATAGTAACAACGCAGGAATCCAGGTAATTCCAAAGGGTTCACTAACATTTTTCTTGAAATTCTACATGTGTTCATTCAATAGAAAGGTTTGATGTTGCCTTTTTTGCACCAGACCTAGGTTATTGTCTGGCCCCTGCCCATCAAATTTTCAACATACCAAACCAGATCAAATTTTAAAGCATACACACAAAAATCTTTATAGACATGGTCAAAAAATGTAAGTTCACATTTCATTAAAAAAATCCTTTGATAATTTCTAACATGCTACCTCAATAAAAATAAGGAACTCGGATAACAAAACTCCCAAAAACATGGAGCCCAAAGCATTTGTATACACAAATCTGTCTGTGATTCCCTGGGGTTTTTGAGAATTTCTAATTCTTCTGCTATGATGATTGCCAACCCCATTTCATGCAGCCAACAAGGAGTCACATAGCAGCGCATGTTATGTCTACCATTAACACCTATAGTTTACTCAAGGGTTGTTACAGAACTTTCCCAAAATGGTACTGGTACTTCTTTCTCATATTCGCAGATAAGAATCTGAGGGAAACAAGGTGGTATTCCTTGTAGGAACTGTTACCCAGCTTTCCTAGAAATAGATAAAGCTAAGAAATAAATAGAGAATATAATAGGACGCACAGCCAGAAGAAGCGCATGTTAGCGCGAAACGGCCGCCGCTGATCAATGCGTGCCTTTGAATGTCCGCCCCCTGCCTGATGTAATTCGGGATCAATAAAACTGCTGAATTTTTGTGAACACACGGGTGAGTGCCGCTGTTTTCATTTTTCTCTTTACCTTTGCTACAGAGAATATAATATCTTGGTGATTATTTCTTTAAATTAATTAGAAAAAATCTTTATGCATCTGTCACAATACCCAAAAATGTAATGTAATTTACTGCAGTTGAGCCAAATCGAAGCATTCACAAGAATAAAAAAAAAAAATCTCATTATATGAGAAATGAAATATGCATGACCTACCTGAACTATATACAAATATTATCATAACATAAAAGTGCTGTCTAATATTGGGTTAGGCGTACATTACAGCTTTTTTTTTTTTTGTATGCAGCAGCAAATGAGATGGAAATCAGGACAATAAAGTTAATTACAAAATTTGCAAACAGTATTGTTTTAACAGCAAATCTAATATCTTTAGTTTACTGTAGTTTGGGTTTAGCGTACATAAAACTGTACTGGCTTCTGCTTTAATTCTTAGATTAAACCACCAGAATCAGTCCCTGTTGTGAACTACTGAGATAAACAAGCTCCAAGATATTATTTAATCATTTATCGCCAGTGCGTATAGGCCAACGATTACTCGAAAAATAAGCACAACGCTTGTTTATCGGCTGACCCGATCATTTCGGCAGCAGCTCATCCTGTTCAAACAGAAATGTGCCACTGACAAACAATGATCATTCATCCCCTAACAGCTCCAGTGATCACTGACGATCATTTCCCAGGGATACTGGCCTGTGTAAGTTGGTCATTCATCTCTTCCAGGCTGCTTATTGTTTCTCGTAGATCAGTGGTCCCCATCTCTTCTCTGCTGCTATCTGCATTGGGCTGCCATGATAACAGCACTCCTCAAATGCACTGGTCACGACAGCCTATTGAGAAGAGTTTTCTACCTTTGAAATATTGATGACCTATCCTCTGAATGGTCATCATTATCAGATTAGTGGTTGTCCAAAACCTGACACCTCCACCAATCAATTGTTTTACAGCAGCCACCAATGGCTGAAACAAAACAGTGGACGATGCCAGAAGCAGTAAGATCCATATACTGTACAATGTATTTGCCAATACAGTTTTGTGATCGGCATTCAATCTTAGCATTTGCGGTGCAAATGGGTAGGCAAATACCAATAACGTCAAGGATGAAATCTCCAGCATCCGCAATAAAGATTCTTTTTAGTCTTGCTTTATTTAAGGTATAGCATAACACAATCTTCAGGATGCGTTTCACCCCATCCCAGACTTTGTCAACTGAAAATAATAGATAAGAAATTGAACACAGGTAATATATACAAGTACATGGTTACTAGGGATGAGCAAGTCGATTCGCATAAAACTTTGTTCTAATACTGTACGGACAGGAGCTCTGCACAGTATTAGAATGTATTGGCTCCGATGAGCTGAATTTATTGCTTCGCGAAGTCTCGCGGTTCACGCTCGTACAAAGCAGTAGTGACGTCACTACTGTGACTACGAGTAGTCACAGATACCACTAAGACTTAACGCGTTTCGGATAGAAACGTCAGGAATAGTTCTTCCCTGTTACAAGACACTGCCCATTTATGTCTGTGTGCCTGCACGCTGATTTAACGGTTTCATTGCTGCTGTTTAGTGTATGTTTTCTTGTATCTTTATCAACTCCACCCCACAAAATGTTGATCCTGTAACTTTCCTTAGTGTTTTTCTTTATAGTGACAGGATAAAGGGGTGTCCTGCATATTTCCTTTCTATATTATAGATATGTTCTCTTATTCTTTTTTTCAGAAACCTTTTAGTACGGCCAATGTTTATTTTATTGCATGCGCACCTACTGGCATAAATGACCCCTTGACTATTGCACAAGATAAATTCTACAATCTTATATGTTTATGACCCATCAGTATTTTCTACATGTGTCTGCAATTTCATTTTTTGTGTTTTTTTGCACCCCAAGCATTTTTTGCATGGGAAAAAGCCTTTCAGTCCACCACCTTTTTTGTGATCTCTAATGCCTTTTTTTTCCATATTTATACATTTGCTGGTTGCTGCTACAGTATTGCCGATGTTCCTTGCTCTACGATAAATGAATCTTGGCACATTGGGAATTAATTATCCTATAATTTTGTCTTCTTTGAGGATTTCCCAATATTTATTCACTATCTTTTTTAGTTTCGGGATCTGGCTGTTGTAGGGCATTATGATGGGTGGGATAGTCCAACTTTCTTCTTCTCCCTGTTTTTTTTGCTTTATTTTCTATCAATCCCTGTCTCTCTAGTTGTCCTATCTCCGTTCTACATTTTGTTAGTTTGTCCTTTCATTTCAAATCTTGTTTGCATGCATTCAGCTTCTTCTTTATAATGTTCTATTTTTGTGCAGTTCCTTCTTATCCGCATGAATTGGCTTCTTGGCACATTTTCAAGCCATCAGGGCAAGTAGCAACTGTCCACCGAAAAGAAGCTATTTGCGTCAGTCGGTTTGTTGTGTGTTTTTGTGCATATTTTATTGTCTTCAATGAATACTGTAAGGTCTAGAAAGTTTATTTGTGTTTTACTATAGGTGGGGGGGAAATTATAAATAAAATTCACTTTTATTCAAATCATTAAAAAAACTCTTTAGTTCATTCCCCCCCCCTTCCAAATAAAAATTATATCATCAATAAAACGGTGCAATAGGGCGAGGTTCGACCGGAGTCTGCCACCGCAGTGGATGAACTGACGTTCCCATTGTCCCACGTACAGGTTAGCGAACCCTGTCCCCATAGCGGTCCCCCACTTCTGGAGATAACATTTTTTATTGTACATAAAATAATTTTTTTCCAAAATAAACATTATGCACTCTCCCAAGTACTCAATCGGTTCTTTCGGCATTTCTCCTTTACTGTTTAACCTCTTAAGGACACATGATGTACCGGTACGTCATGATGTCCTGGTACTTAAGGACACATGACGTACCGGTACGTCATGAATGGTTCCGATCACCGCCGCTCGGCGGGCGGTGATCGGAACCCGGAGCCTGCTCAAATCATTGAGCAGGCACCTGGGGCAAATGCGCCGGGGGGTCCTGTGACCCCCCCATGTCGGCGATCGCAGAAAACTGCAGACCCGATTACCCGGAACAGGATGGTGATGGTGGTGTGATTTCACTCCACCAATCACCATCCAGCGATCCTGAGTGGTGATGGTGACATCACCACTCAGGATCGCTTTCTGATTGGTCAGTGGGTGGTCCGGCGGCAGATTCAAAAGAGGCAGGCGCTCCTCTCCTCCTCCTTTTGTGTTCCGGAGCCGGAGGAGAGATGAGCTGCCTGCACGTGACTGCTGCCACCGCTGCACCGCTGCCTGCGCCCGATCTGTGCCCCCAGAACCCGATCTCTGCCACCAGCACCCCCCCATCAGGTACATAGGGACAGCTAGGGAAAGTTTGGGTTAGGCAGGGAAAAAAAGGGAAAGTTAGTTTTTTTTAACTTTTTATTGCATCCCCCTAGTTAGGGTGTCTGGGGTCCACAGCACAGCTGTGTGACCCTAGACCCCCCAGGGGTGCTGCCACTTGCCCCCCTCTGTCCCCCCTCCCCCCTTCCCCCACTTTTTTGGGGTGCAGGATTTTATTTTTTATTTTTTGTGTACGCAGACTGTGGCCGGCACTCTTAGCGTCCGGCCACTGTTAGCGCATCGCACACCCCACCGCTGATCAACTTCGGACGGTTGATCAGCGGTTTTGATTTTTTTTTTCACATTTTTTTTTTTTTGTCAGTTTTTTTTTTTTTTTTTTGTTAGTTTTAGGGTGAGTTCGTGAACACCCGTGCCCCCACACACACGCACACAAAATAAAGATTTCCACACACGCACATACACACGCAGACACACACTCCCCTATGGCCCGCCGGACGTTCTTGGCCAAGGAGGCATACGCCCAGCTTGCCTCCGACTCCGAGAGTCCCAGTGAGGATGAGGATGACCCCACATTCCTGTTGTCATCCGCATCCTCCTCATCATCTAGCGATGATGATGAGCCCCCAAGGCGGCGAAGACGCCGCCAGGCGGAGCAAGGGGACCGCCATGTTAGGGACCCTGTGGCCCAGCCTAGTACGAGCAGCTCTGGGGCTCGTACTGGTTTCCCGGCCCACCAGTTAAATCCACCGGAGCACCCTGCCGGTGAATTTGTCTGGTGTTGCCCAGAGCGATACGAGCCCGTGATTCCTGATTTTGTAGGCCAATCAGGAATCCAGATTTCCACAGTGGGCTACACTGAATATGACTTTTTTCGTCATTTTTTCAGTGACCCACTGGTAAATCTGATGGTGGAGCAGACGAATCTGTACGCCCAACAGTTCGTCGCTCAACACCCGGGCTCCTTTTTGGCCAGGCCCGGTGGCTGGACGCCGGTCAGTGCAGCCGAAATGAGGACATTTTGGGGCCTCGTGCTGCATATGGGCCTGGTCAAGAAACCCAGTGTCAGGCTGTACTGGAGTGGGGACGTCCTATACCAGACCCCACTTTACAGTACGGCCATGACACGCTCCCGGTTTGAGGCCATCCGGAAATGTCTGCATTATTCCGATAATGCAGCATGTCCCCCCCGAGGTGATCCTGCCCATGACCGTCTGTACAAGATACGGCCGGTCATCAATCACTTTGGGGCCAAATTCATGGAGGCCTATGTACCTGGAAGAGAGGTCGCGGTTGATGAGTCTCTCATTGCGTTCAAGGGGAGACTCATTTTCCGCCAGTATGTGCCCTCCAAGCGGGCGAGGTATGGCGTGAAGCTATACAAAATTTGTGAGAGTACCTCAGGGTACACTTACAAATTTCGTATATACGAGGGGCGAGATTCCCGGATTCAACCCCCAGAATGTCCCCCCACTCTGGGTGTTACCGGGAAACTTGTGTGGGACCTTATGTACCCACTGCTGGATAAGGGTTACCACCTGTACGTGGATAACTTTTATACCAGTATCCCCTTGTTCCAGTCCCTTGCCGCCAGATCCACGTTCGCTTGTGGGACCGTGCGGAAAAATCAACACGGCCTCCCTGCCATTCCCCTCCAGGTACCTATCCCCAGGGGTGAGACCCGTGCCCTTACCACTGGAAACCTGTTGCTGGCCAGGTATAAGGACAAGAGGGATGTCCTTATGCTGTCCACAATTCATGGTAACGCCATCACCCCTGTGCGAGGTACCGCGGCAACGGTCCTCAAGCCCGATTGTATCGTCGCCTACAATCGGTATATGGGAGGAGTTGATCTCTCTGATCAAGTCCTCAAGCCATATAACGCCATGCGCAAAACCCGGGCATGGTACAAAAAAGTTGCGGTCCACTTGGTGCAGGTTGCCATGTACAACTCTTTTGTACTATCCCGAAGCGCTGGCAGCACAGGGACATTCCTCCAGTTCTATGAGGCAGTCCTCAAGGCCCTGATCTTTTAGGACCGGGAAAGAGCAGGCCGGAGTACCTCGGGAACTGTAGGCGCCCGGATCGTCCCTGGCCAACACTTTCCAGGTGTGGTCCCCCATACTGGAAAGAAGGGACGAACCCAAAAAAGGTGCAGAGTGTGTCACAGGAGGGGGATACGGAAGGACACCACAACTCAATGTGACACGTGCCCCGAACATCCGGGCCTCTGCATTATTGGTTGCTTCAGGGAGTATCACACTTCCAAGGAGTACTAAATTTATATCCCAATTTAGGACTGACATCGGATTAAAAAAAAACTGGTTCTCAGACTTGAGACACCCAAAACAACTAAAATAATTTATTAAAAGTATACATATTAGGTATTGCCGTGTCGGTAATAATCTCCTCTATAAAAAAAAATTTTTTGTCACCTTACATAACAAAAAGTTTAATAGCAAGCGATCAAAAAGTCATATAGCCCCCAAAATAGTGCCAATAAAACCGTCCGCTCGTCCCGCAAAAAATGAGCCCCCACATAAGATAATCGGATAAGAAAAAAAAAGAAAAAATGACACTTAGACTTTAGAGATACAAAATTATTATTTTTTGTATCAAAAAGGATAATATAGTCTAAAACCTAAATAAATGTAAAAAAAGACTTTTAGACTTATTAGGTATCGCCGCGTCCGTAAGAATCTCCTCTATAAAAATACCCCATGATCCAACCCCCCAGATTAACACGGTCCAAAAAAAAAAGGTGCAAAAAAAGATTTTGTATTAGTAAAAGGGAGGCCGCAAAAGGAAAGGACCGACATGGTTTCTGGAAGGCCGATTTTGATGGCCTTTTTTATTGACACCATGTCCCTTTTGAAGCCCCCCTGATGCCCCCCTAGAGTAAAAACTCCATAAAAGTGACCCCATCTAAGAAACTACACCCCTCAAGGTATTCAAAACTGATTATACAAACTTTATTAACCCTTTAGGTGTTCCTCAACAGTTAATGGCAAATGGAAATGAAATTTCACAATTTCAATTTTTGGTAACCTTGCCTCACAAAAATGTAATATAGAGCAACCAAAAATCATATGTACCCTAAAAATAGTCCCCCAAAAAATGCCACCTTATCCTATAGTTTCCAAAATGGGGTCACTTTTAGGGAGTTTCTACTCCAGGGGTGCATCAGGGGGGTTGAAACAGGACACGGTGTAAATAAACCGGTCCATAAAAATCAGCCCTCCAAAAACCAAACGGCGCACGTTTCCATCTACGCCCCGCTGTGTGGCCGTACAGTAGTTTACGGCCACATATTGGGTGTTTCTGTAAACGGCAGAGTCAGGGCAATAAAGATACAGTCTTGTTTGGCTGTTAACCCTTGCTTTGTTAGTGGAAAAAATGGGTTAAAATTGAAAATTAGACAAAAAAATGAAATTCTCAAATTTCATCCCCATTTGCCAATAACTCTTGCGCAACACCTAAAGGGTTAACGACGTATGTAAAATCAGTTTTGAATACCTTGAGGGGTGTACTTTCTTAGATGGGGTCACTTTTAGGGAGTTTCTACTCCAGGGGTGCATCAGGGGGGTTGAAACAGGACACGGTGTAAATAAACCGGTCCATAAAAATCAGCCCTCCAAAAACCAAACGGCGCACCTTTCACTCTACGCCCCGCTGTGTGGCCGTACAGTAGTTTACGGCCACATATTGGGTGTTTCTGTAAACGGCAGAGTCAGGGCAATAAAGATACAGTCTTGTTTGGCTGTTAACCCTTGCTTTGTTAGTGGAAAAAATGGGTTAAAATGGAAAATTAGACAAAAAAATTAAATTCTCAAATTTCTTCCCCATTTGCCAATAACTCTTGTGCAACACCTAAAGGGTTAACTACGTATGTAAAATCAGTTTTGAATACCTTGAGGGGTGTAGTGTCTTAGATGGGGTCATTTTTGGGAGGTTTCTATTATCTAAGCCTCACAATATGACTTCAACCCTGAACTGGTCCATAAAAAGTGGGATTTTGAAGATTTCTGAAAAATTTCAAAATTTGCTTCTAAACTTCTAAGCCTTGTAACATCCCCAAAAAATAAAATATCATTCCCAAAATGCTACAAACATGAAGTAGACATATGGGGAATGTAAAGTCATCACAATTTTTGGGGGTATTACTATGTATTACAGAAGTAGAGAAACTGAAACTTAGAAATTTGCTAATTTTTGCAATTTTGGGGTAAATTAGGTATTATTTTGTGCAAAAAAAAAATTTTTTTTGAATTCATTTTACCACTGTCATGAAGTACAATATGTGACGAAAAAACAATCTCAGAACAGCCTGGATAAGTCAAAGCGTTTTAAAGTTATCAGCACTTAAAGTGACAGTGGTCAGATTTGCAAAAAATGGCCTGGTCCTTAAGGTGAAATAAGGCTGTGTCCCTATGGGGTTAAAAAGAATTGCGGCGCTTCACACCCCTTTTGATTCTAAGTAACAGTATATAGGGACTTCACGTCTAACATGCGCATTTAGTATTTTTAAAATAGATTTTGTATCCTTGATGTATGCGGGAGGGCTTGTGCATAGGGCTGCAAGAATTGATCTATATATCGAGATAATCCACTCGTCAGGCAGTCAATTATACTCAGAATTGACTGCCTGACGATATGTACAGAAGTATATAATCACAGCTTAATCCGTACAAAGGGTGTGAGTGGGGCTTATTCACATTGCAGCTAAAACTGACAGAGCGCGGTATCAAGATTCTTTTACTCATAAATTAATTTGTACTGTAAGAATTTTTTTTTACTGTACAAATGAATTTATGAAGTTATTGCGTGAAGTCTTGTGAAAAGCAATAACTTCGGCTCATTGAAGCCAATACATTCTAATATTGTAGAACACAGTTTTATGTGAATTGACTTCGGATGTTTCACCCGAAGTCGATTCGCTCATCCCTAATCGTTACATCAAAATAAATGAAAGTGAAAGAATAGAAAGCATACGTGAGGGATACATGGTAATCAAATGAATTGGCAACAGTGTAGCACAGAAGTATATCATGGCTGTGTTGAGGTCTGTGAAAGAAACAGTATAATTAGTCACAGGAAACAAATCCAGACCAAGTTTGGTGGTCCGGGCTATGTCTCAACTCACCCTAGATACTGCAAGATGAGACAGTCCGTTTAGAGGACCACAATTATTTTACCCACAAACAGGCAGCACATACAGAATAAAATGTTATTTTACCTGGGCACTACTGATGTAATCTACCTAATTAAAAGCCTATGTGGCTTACTATATGTAGGTGAGACGATGTAATAGGTCAAAGACCGTATCAGTAAGTCCACAATAGGGACTGGTAACCTTCTCTTACCCACACCTTACCATTTCCACAATCACAAACATTCCATCTTACAACTAAAGTTAGAGAACAGGTCCAACAACTGAGGAGAGGAGGAAACATTAAAAAACTACTATTAAAAAGAAAGGCTTATTGATCCACACATTGGACATTATAGAACCTAAGGGATTCAACAGTGATGATTATACTTCTGTGCTACATTGTTAATCCATTTGATTACTATGTATCTTTTACTTATGCTTGATTCATTTTCACTTTTGTTTTTCATTCACTGCGTGTTCAGGTCATTGACACCCAAATCTCCAGCAGCTGATGTCACTTTGATGTTACCATATACTTGTATGTATCACCTGTGTCCTAATCTATGATTATCAGTTGACAAAGGCTTCTGATAATAAGTCTTCTGATGAAGACTGGGGGACTGATGAAGACTGGGGGTTTGATTTGGGGGTATGTTGAAGATTGGGGCCTAATCTGAGGTCAGCTGAAGATTGGGGGTCGAATCTGAGCTCTGATGACGATTAGGAGTCTGATGAAGACTGGGGTTTTTATTTGGGGGTCTGTTGAAGATTGGGGGCCTAATCTGAGGTCAGATGAAGATTGGGGGTCTGATCGGAAGTCTGATGAAGACTAGAGGTCTGATCTGAGGTCTTAAAAAAAATAATCTTATTTTTCCTCATTTAAAACCTAGTTGCATATGAACACATATGGTGTGTGTGAGTGTGTGTGTGTATATATATATATATATATATATATATATACAGTAAAATATATATGTCGTTCTTAATTAGATTTAACAATTAAAGGTATTCAGAACTGGAAGGAAGTAACTCACAAAATATTAAATAAAACTTTCCTTCTTCTTGAAGTGACAGGCCCTTAGATTGAGACAGATGTTTGATATCCCTCCAGAATTTAAATTGCTAAAAGAATTTATAAGTATATCACAAAGTAGGGACAATGCCACATCACCCGAAATCTCCAAAGAACACAAGTCTAAAGAAATGGATTTTTCTTTTATTGTACTGTATTATCCAATTCATTGCTCGTCAACAAAATGGCACAGAACACATTAAACTGACAAAATCCTCTTCCTTTCCTGCCACAAGTAATTTATAATCATTTTTCATGTAGCAGTGAATATGTAATCTACAATGTCTTTGTCAAGGCAGAAACTACTGTACGAAATAAGAGAACATTAACTTGAGTTTGGAGATGGTCTACATCGGCAGAGCTCGATCATTTTATGGATGGAAAAACATTTTCAGTATGTAATTTATCTGGATTCTCAAACATGAAAGTCCCACTGTTCTGAGATCTCAAAGTTGAATGCTAACGGAATGCTATTAGCTACATAGTACTAAAGATTAAATGGACAGAATATATGATCTTTACCTGCTGTGGTGTCTGGGAATTCGTACAGTGCAGACAATTTAAAGGTCAGGTTGAAACAAGCAGGACATGCGGGGTGTTGCAGTTTCCATGGTCGGACTGGCCATGGACCATACAGGAAAATTTCCCGGTGGACCGATGCCCAGAGGGCCACCCAAGCACTTTGTATGGCCGCAGGCAAGGTATATAAAGATCTGATGCTCTAATACATCTGGCGAATTAAAATGGATTGCTGTCCTCAGGACGATCAAACTGTTTCATACTTTGGCACCATCGGCATGAAGTTTTGCTTAACTGTGGTATTTGGTTCTGCTGGGGTGTTATTTTGTTCTGAACTACATTATTGCTGGTCCCCCTACTTCTGTTGTTCAAACTTCTGCCAATTTGGACACCTACAACATGAGGCCACTTTTTTTCCAGGGACACTTTAATTTCCCAGTCCGCCCCTGTCAGTTTCTCAACAGCTAGGGAGCCACAGGTTGGAGACCGCTGTACTAAATGGTCTTAAATACTATCTAGGATCCTATGTGGGGTTCTGGCTTACAGGTTCCTCATATCTAGTTTACACTAAACTACTAACTATTCTCCATCTTATGGGATGCAATGAAAACTCTACAGGCCCATTCTGATCATGAACCTGTTATGATCAGCCTTGCCTACAAGCATCTCATTTCCTCTAAGGTCATTTTTGACAACTGGTCCCATTTCCTTCATGTAAATGACTTACAAGCATCAATCTGTCATATTTTCATGCTGGATTTCTGTTTCACCAGTAGAAAATCATAAATTTATATACTGAGCTGACTGAGTATGGCTTATATTGTTTGGTTATCTGCCAAATGTATCCCTGCTCCAAGATCTCTATATCTGGGAACCAGAGGCAGGCACAGACAACTAAGCACCCCTGTGCAAAAACAGCATGTAGGTCCTCTTCCACTAGCATACCTGCAACTTGTAGCTACACATTTCAAATATATGATAGTAAAAAAAACTGCAGTTAAAATTGTTGTGAAGGAATTATGGGACATCCCTTTTGGTCTATGGATTAATTTAGGGTTTTCTGAGAATCAACCTATCCACCACTGGGACCCCACTAATCTTGAGAATGTGGTAGGGTGTATTCCTGTTCCTCCTCACTGCACCGAGGACCAGTTTGAATAAAGAGCTGCCTCATCCTCCTCTCCTACTTGTCAGGGATAATGATCCTAAATACAGCTGATAAGATCTTCAGCTGAATCTACGTAGGAATGGAGTTGATGATGAGACATGAAGCACAGAGAGACCGGACAGGACATACTGTGGTGATGTAGGGCTGTGGTAATGTAGACTGCATACAAGAGTTGCTGCTCATTAGCCACACCTGCTCATGGAACACAGTTCCTACAGAGATTCAGCTGATGACCACCAAATTAAACTGTATTCAGGATCATAATCCCTGACAAGCAGAGCAGAGAGGAGGATGAGGTAGCTATTTTTACCTCAGTGTTGTGAAGTCACTTGTCCTCCTGTGTGATTAGGACAGGTTTTGTGTGTGTGGGCCTGTCCAGAAGCCGATCTGTGAGGATGCGCTCTTACACAGCTCCATCCAGGACAGTTTTATCAACTGGAATCTACTCCATTATTCTGCTTATAACAGCACCTTTTAGTTTATAGCTGAACAGGAAACATTCCCAGCTGCAATTTGAGCCGTTACTTGACCCAGCTGTCCGACCTCTGAGTTGCAACAAAGGCTTACAAACCACGCACTGCCGCAGACTAAAGTAAAAGCTGACACTGAGCCCAAATCAGCACGCAATACCTTTGTTACCACCCTATCCAAGTCCGCTTCTCAAACCACTCTAGAAGGTAAATAGTGGAAGGCGCATGTTTGGCAAGCCGGGGCTGCAACGTCAGACTATCGCGGGAAATTAGTACCCTACCAAGGAGAAGGCACCATCTGCGCTGAGACATCACGGACTCCGAGTGGTGACAGACCGGAAAGACTCACCACTAGCTGAGTCGCTTCAATACCACCTAAGCTACAAGTACGCATGATGGTCCATGGCCACTCAAATGGCTTACCTGCTCCACACTGAGACCGCCATACACGCTAGTGAAACCGCCGCCATTGCACCCCAGATAAGTAAACTCCTTACTAACCTATACTGCGGACACCAAGACCAGGGAGGTCATAGCATGATCTCTTCTTGGAAATACTGGATTCACTGAATCAGCTCCTCACATTTTGCCCTGACCCCTCTCACCTCTCACTTTCCCATCAGCAATACTATTTACCTCCGAACTCCCTCATAGGATCCCAAACAGGTCCATTTAAGCTTTGCCTTAATTTTTTCTGGACTTTGCTTTGTTTACAAAGTCTACATCTTTGACCAGACAGACATAATGGGCCATTGACCCAATTTTTCAGGCCACTACTCTACTCATCCACTTTATAAGACTATGAAAAACTGCGGAGAACTGTGGAGAACTGCACCCTCCACAGTTTTCACTATCTTTCTAAACCTGAACATTTACTAAAACCCACTTTATGCCGAAGGAGTGAATTTCAGCTTTAGCAGGTTCCCAAGATCCTTAGCACATAAGGTGAAGATCGGCAGATATAAAGGCTTAAGCCAAGACCCCCAAAAATCTGTAGTCAGCTCTTCTCTTTCACAATCCGACCGGACAAATACATGATGAAGAGAACACAAGCACACATAAGGGCTACGGCTTCAACGCCCAAAGGGTCCTCACAATGTCTTTCATTAACACAAAGTGAAAAGGATAGTGATGAAGAGAAACATACGGATAACTCTGCTGACCTCTTTATATCCAGATTCTTTATTTCTCAAGCTCTATCCAAGGTGCTTAATCCAGTATTAGAAGAATTATCAGAAATCAAACTTGAAGTCCTATAGATTGGTCAGAGAGTGGAAGCCCTCAAATCTACTCAATCAGCCCTAACAGACACACTCACCACTTATGAACAATATAATAATTATTTATATGATTACATTAAAGACCAAGACAACAGAGGTAGATGCAACAACATCCGCCTCAGAGGAGTTCCAGAAACAGTGGCTCCTGATGCAATACCCAAAGCTGTCTCTGAAATTTGTCAAACACTACTTGGAGACGAATTTACAGAACCGATCATCATTGAAAGAGCCCACCGGGCCTTGCGCCCTAAACCGAAACCTAGTGACCCACCAAGGGATATAGTTTGTAAACTTCTCAACTTTGCACAGAAAGAACAGGTTATGAAAAAAGCCAGAGAACATACGACAATAGAATATGAACAATCACCTATCCTCTTATTTCAGGATCTTGCCCCTGCAATTCTAAACAAGAGACGCATTCTCAAACCCCTAGCAGACTATCTCAGACACAAACGCATTGCCTTCCGCTAGCTATTTCCGTTTGGAATGCTGATAACCTGGAAGGAAAAGAAATACGTCATCAGAACACCAAAAGAGCTACCAGATGTTCACGCTGGCTTGGAGATAGAAGTTGTGGACATTCCAGACTGGTCAGCTACCAACTATGTATGCATCCCTCTAGAGATCACACCACCAACACCATGGGAGATGGTGATGACTGGCAAAACACAGAAAAGCAAGAAGAAACAGGGTAGACTGACCCCTCGACACATTATTACAGAAGAAGACCGAGGCCCTCAGCTTGGTTCTTTGTCTCTCTTTTCCTGTGTATCTTTCTCTTTTTACTACAAACTACAAATTGGCGTGGTATTAAACAGCAGGAAGTGCTCAACCCCATATGCAGTGGTGCATCTATACAGGGGGGCATATCATGCACTGCTAATGGCAATCTCTAGCAAAAATGCATACAATGGAGGATGCCTGCAGCGAACCACAAGTACCACAATGGACATCCTACACAGGATAGCAAATGTGTGGATGTGATAAACAGTAAAAATAATATAACAAAAACAAAGACAGGTGCACTCTGCGGTCTTACTAAGCCCTCAAACTGGTGTTAAAATTGAGAGATTAGCCAACATGTCTTACATGAGCACATGTCTGAGCTTGAGCACCGGGCCGAGGTTTCTCAAGTAGCTCGGGACCTAACGCGTTTGAAGGAACTCTCTCATTGGGAAAAAAGATCCCACCATAAATATCATAATATTTTGTCTCTCTGGGTGTCATGGATAGCCAGTAAAAAGGGTTAGATTGGTAACCAAACTCCCCTCTGTTTACCATACAGATACCCCCAGTACTCCCCCCCCCCCTTAGGTATAACCAGCTACACATACTAGACAATCATGATATAACAGCCACCAAACCTTTATACACTTAAAGGAGATGCAATAACCGACCCATCATGGACCTCTTCTCTCCAACCCCCCCCCCTTCTTTTATCATAGCTACATAATTAATACTCAAGGTCTGGAAGCTCACCAGTGTCATACCACAGTGCCTACAACCCCCCCCCCCCCCTACCTCTCCCATCTTCCTCACACAATATTTCCCCATGTTTGTCTCCACCGCCCCTCCCTTCTTGTTGTTGCAGCAATTGATTATTTTAGCCTACTATTCAGGTTAACCGGCACCTTACAGTTTCTACTTAATAACTGAGGGACAATGCATGCGAACTTTGGTACTCTCAATGTCTACAAACAAAAAAAATGCCTTATGTTACTCCATTACATTTGGTATGAGTGCTGACTGCCAGCGACACAACCGTCCATGCTCGCTTACTAACCTGTTTTCCGATCCAATTGCCCTTGTTTTTTGTTACAATGGTTGTATTTCCATGCTGTATCACTACATATGTACCTATTTAACTTGTCTCGCCTAGTTCTATAAATTAATAAAGAGATAAAAAAAAATAAAAAAAAGAAAGGATAGGTTTTGTGTGTACTAATAGGACAGAGGCCATTTTGTTTTTCCTAATGATTGCTCCCCAGACAAAATGAGCCATTATAACTAATGTAAGGTATTTGGGAATACATTTATAATGAAGTAATATTTAAGTATTTTCTTTTTCTTAATTCCTGGAAAACCTCTTTAAACATGCACCAACAGAAATAAGAGTATGGTGCTTGGCTACCTTTAGCAGTCTCATATGGAGTATGAATAGAGATAAATGGTACATTCCTGACTACAGCTCTTTTAAAAACACTGCTTAAACATGGAAGAGGAATTGGGGCAACACAAGACCTTGTTCTCGTGATCAGTGGGGCATCTAACAATCAGTCAATTGTCAACTATCCTGTGCATAGAGGATAATTTTCTATTCTGGGAAAAACCCTTCAATGGTAATATCTCCGATGGTCTTGAATGGGTTAATGGTAACACCCCTGGTGGTTTAGGGCAGTGAAGAGGGATAATTACCTAAACTGAAGGCTGAAGGACTCCTTGCTTCGCCATCTCACACAGATACTGGATCATCAGCTATCAGCCAATCACAGTGTAGACAATCATGCAGGCTTGGTGAAGGTTTGCTGGGATGATGCAGTGTTATCTTTGAGACACAGCAAGGGACACGAGTGCCCGGCTTGAACCCTCTCCCCTTTACCCTCTGTGTAGCTGAACAGACTCCACAGGGTATATGTTTGTCCATGATAAGAACCTACAGAAATGCTTCTGTACTTGAATCAATGAAAACAGCTGCATTTGTAGAAACCACCAACTTCTGGGTTTACTGGTTCTTTAACACTAGACTGATAAATGTCTATGGGCCATGATAGAAGAATATTAATATGGTAACTGTTCTGTGAACCATGTTGCTTCCTTAGCCGAAACTACATTTCATAAAGATGACTTCTAGTCTTCGTCCATTTGGGATCTACTGTAACCGCTTGCTACTGAGAATTCGATACAGCAGACCAAATTTACATATCAATTTTTCTCTCCAGAGTCCAGATGAAGAAACGCACAACACACTCATATATCAACCCGACAATGTTTTTGAACTGAGTGAAACTACTGCTGTACTGCGTCCATCGAGATGCCTCCTTTTATATCTTCTCCACACTGAAATCTGCAGTTGCTTTGCAGGAGATTATACACAGCCTGACAGGGTCAGGGGAATGAAGAAAAACGCAGCTTATAATGGAAGTCCCCAGCCTGACATTAATTACTGAAGACCACAGGAACATGGGATAGAAAAGGATGGTTCTGTAGAAGCGGAATAAGTAGGAGCAAGTGAATCCATTAGAGACTTCTGATAAGCCTATCACTATCTTACAGCATGCTGCTATCGTCTGAATGCACCGTTCTCTACAAGGTAGAACAATACGGATGCTGTGGAATCTCGTCCAGGAGAGCTTAAGCTCTAATTTCTGTATGTAAAGCTCAAAATTGAAGAAAAACAAACTTTGGTAAACTCATTTTTTGTCCAAGAAACACATTTTAAGGCAAGACAAAAGACAATATTATCACTGGGCATCTATAAGACTAGACTTAGCAGAACAAATATAGCTCAAATTGTCACAAAAAGATAACTACATTGTGTTGGAATAGAACTGACGGGTCTTGTCTGTCTGCTACTTGCTCCAGCACCATGCCCAGTATGATATGGGTACCCATGAAATGAAAGCCTGTACAAAAAGCCTTGGTGATGGGGTTTATACTAATATTTCTAAAATAAAGTTAACATTTACAACTTATTGAATGTA
Organism: Bufo gargarizans; assembly: GCF_014858855.1. Lineage (NCBI taxonomy): Eukaryota > Metazoa > Chordata > Amphibia > Anura > Bufonidae > Bufo > Bufo gargarizans. Next base: position 494,407,800 of record NC_058081.1, on the reverse strand, counting down.
AAAAGTTGTCATATTGAATTAAATACATTTTTACTACATTTTTGATAAGATTGTTAACGTATTTGTGCTTATAATTGCTTAGTTGTTAGGGCAGAAGTTTGAGCTCCAGAGCAGTTCTTCATAAGTTTGTAACTGGGGACAGGAAGTTGCAACTATAACCAGTCTTCGGTCACCCAGTCGCTCAGCATGCATTCAACTATACCTTCTTCTCCTCTTTGTACCTCTTGCTTGACTCTTTTTGAATGTTACACTGTTGATTGGATTATTATCTCACTGAAACAGGACCACCTGCTTGACAGCCCACATGGATCCTGGGAGCTGGAGATACAAACCTCTCTTCTCACGGTTTCTACTCATTTTAGTTCAAATGAGTAGGCAGTATGAGGGTAGCTATAAAGCATGATAAGACTTGCAATTTTTAAATGAAAATTATAATGTGTTAATACCAATCCCAGGGCACCACAACAGATGGAATTACATTTTAATCTTAACTGTCCCTCTTTGCTGAAAAATAATGTGCAATGTACTAAATTATATAGTACAGATGTAGTACCGATACTTTTTTCGAATATATGTGTGGCGAAACCAACCTCGCCATGGTGTTTTGGAGGGGGCTGTTTGCCAGCCTCCTGCCCTGGGATTATGGTCCCTTAAGTTATTGGGTCTTAAGGCACTTGGGACTGAGCCCTCTGTCCCTGGATGGCATCATTTGCCTTACTTGCTTGGATTTTACTATTCCCATGGTGAGAACAATGGATGAAGCACATGGTGAGAACAATAGATAGCGGCCATTTTAACTCACAGACACTGTTCTGACTTTTCAACACGGTGCTAACTTGCCTGTATTTGGTGCACAGAGACATCATTCAGTAGTTTGAAACTACCAAACAGGGGACACATTTATTGGTGACTATTTTCTGTATAAACTTGTATATTTTTGGTGTAACTGGCATAAAACTGTATCTTCCAAACTACTGAACGGATGTGGGTGAATTTTGGATATGTGGGTCACCAAGATCCCCCAGTTCCGAGGATATATTGGTTATGGGGTTATTGCATGTTTTGGGGTTCCTGTGATATGTTTTATAAAACTGTATTTCTCTGCCTTTGATAAATATATTCGCCATTGTGTTCAATAATCATCACCGGCAGAGGGGAGGATTTTGTGTGGGTGTGTTTCTATTGTCCCATTGTGCCATTGTGTGTTTAAATGGTGATGTCTGTCCTGTTGTCTCCACATGTGTATTGGCGACTTCCCTTTGTCCTGAGAGATAATTGGATTGCCCTCGGTTGTCTCCGGGACAGAGAGGAGGAAACCATGATGCATTGTGGGGATGTGTTGTATCTTTCCTGTATTTGCAAACAACTGTAATAAAAACCAGGCTGGGTGTGCCAGCACGTCAGACCACTGCTTGACCCTCAACACGGAGCCTTGTCTCGTTAATGGGGGGATTCCCTGTATCCTGTTAGAAACTGATTGCCAGGAGTGTAAGCTGATTGTATGTTTTTCCTGTTCGTCTGCTAGCAGCTATTCGCGAGGTTCCAGTTTGGAGTGCTATTTTGTATCCAGTTCAGGAGTTTGGTGTTCTGCAGTAGCTGTGCCTGTCTCTCAGAAAGGGGCATATCGCCTAAACGGATTTTAACTCCTTGTCTGCTGAAACGGTCCGTTACAATATGAATCACATACCCACTAGGTTAGCATCATATTGTGATGGCATGGGTCACTGCATTGTGGGACAGCCATATGGTGAAGAGACTGGAAATGTCCTACCATTTTTAAGTCACTTTAATGGCAAAGTATGAGCTGTCAAAGCCTGCTGTCAATAAAGGCTTTTAAGATAAATCTGAAAAATAACTCTCGGGAGTTGATTTATGCCAGGCATGCTCAACCTGCGGCCCTTCAGCTGTTGTAAAACTACCACTCCCAGCATGCCCGAACAGCCAACAGCTATCAGCCTACAGCAGGGCATTGTGGGAGTTGTAGTTTTACAACAACTGGAGGGCCACAGGTTGAGCATGCCTGATTTATGCCAATGACATCTTTTTGTATGTAACAGCCAGCTTATGCAGCAATTCTTATAGCATGCATATCTCCCCAGGTTATGCATTTGGCAATGCTTACAGATGTTATATATACACCCCTCTTACCTCAAAGCTGGTAACTCGCCTGCTGCTTTGGCCATTTGAGAGCAAAAAGGTAATGATTAATTATAAATGGCAACCAGATGTTGACTGGATAAGGGGCAAGCCAGCAAAAATATAGGGACTGGAAGAATGGACATTTATGTTTCATTTAAATGCTTTTTAGTCATAGTTTTATCAAAGATTTTAGTTATTTATTTATTTTATGCACTTATATAGCGCTACTATATTCCGCAGCGTTTTACAGACGTTAGCATCCAACTGTCCCTAATGGGGCTTACAATCTAAGGTAAAGATGAATGAGAAGATCATTTCTCAAAGACTTAACATCATGCCTCGTACATGATCTGTTGAGATCTGTACATATTACTTTGTGGTGAAAGGGCACCAAACTAAAACCTAGCTTCCCCCTTTTCTTCACCCCTATACCATAATAGGGCAAATAGACATGGGTTGTTTCAGAAAGACATATCAAGCTTGGTTACTCCAGACTACGCTTGGGTTCCTTAGGGTACGGCCACACATCAGGTTTCGAAATGAAGTTTTGGAAGCCAAAAGTAGGAATGAATTCATAAAAGAGGAGAAGTGGAGAAGTCATATCTGTCCTTTATACTTTCTCTCCTTTTTATTATCCACTCTTGATTTTGGCTTCAAAAACTGCATCTAGAATACTGAAAGTGTGGCCATAGCCCCAATAATGAAGTAGTTAATTGCCTCCCTCTGTCTCTTCAGACTACAGCGAGTGACGCAGTTAGACACAGACAGCAGAGCAGGCTCTGTGCAGTGGCTGTCTCTTGTGGTTACTCACTCGCTGTTACAGATAGTGCTGGGGAGAGGGGTCCACAGTCTGACATCATGTCGCAATCAGCATGCAAGATGCGCTGTCAAAGAAGAGGACGTAGCAGAATGAGCCGTGTCCCTGGCTGACTCCAGTGTGTCTACCTGCTGTCACTAACGTAAAAGCCCATTCTCTGCCTTTTCGTAGTCAGTGTTTTGGACGCATTACATATATTTAATGTGACAAAGGCTGCACTAACAAGTGTAATCTGTTCTGCTACAATCAAAATACTAACTCACTCAGTGAAACGGCAGGTCTGATGTGCCCTGTGCTTTGTATACGTTTGTCATGTTATGAAACATAAATTGTTCTATTTTTTGTGCTTTTTATTAAAAGGCAGCTAAGTGAATCAAAAATGTATACAAGTTCACAAGGGGAAGCACAATGCAATTCAAAGATTATTTACCCCATTAGAGATAAAAAAAGATTTATCACTAGTGTTGATCGCAAATTTTTATTGCGAATATTGGCACTTCGTGAATTTGCTTATATCTAGAATATAGTGCTATATCTTCGTAATTGTGAAAATTCTAGGTTTTTATTAATCTGCTTCTTGATTGTGGGCCAATGAGAAGGCTGTAATATCTTTGACTTTAGGAGTAGTGTTGATCGCAAATTTTCTTATAGCGATTTTTTTTATTGCAAATTTTCCGATTGCCAATAAAAAAAAAATTATGTGTGACAAGCATTAGAGTGGAGATCACGAATTCTCGAATATATGATGAATATTCACCCAAATATTTGTGAAATATTGCGAATTCGAATATAGCCTGCCGCTCATCACTGTTTATCATATTTTCAAACAAAATTCAATTATAGAACTTGAGAAAACACATACCTCAGTTTATGAATTATTACTACATTATAATCAGGAACAAAGTTACACATATCAAAGTTATAGGAGTCAATTCAACAACCCCTTTTCAATTGAAGATGGCCTGGCAATCAGTTGATGCTTAGACTCTCTCCATTCATTTCTATAGCACTTCCAAATATATCTGAGCAAAGCGGTGTGTTCTCCTTCACTTTCAGGGGCCTTTTCTGGAGATATGTGTGGGTCCCAGAGGAACCCACACCTATCTGACATTGGTCTGATAGCCTAACAGCATGCTATCAATATCTCAGATGAAAGAACCCCTTTAAATAATAAATTCTACAAAAGTAATTAATTTATTTAAAAAAAGTTTTGGGTTGACCTAATTAGAGTCCAGTAATAGGACCTGCAACCAGCATTTCATGCCGGAAAGTATCTGAATAGATAATAGTTCTTCCTAGAAGTGTGCTAAAGTTTCTCAACAGTTTTATATGGAAGACATCAATTTTAGTCAATCAATAAATGCAAATATAGTTCAATTTTGTACTGATGTATTTATATGTTTTTTAGAGCTGCCAGTAGGCTCTGTTCACACTTCTGCACATAAAAGATATCATGATGTACAGTACCATCAAATCCATGATAGATACCACCATGCCCAACAGATCCTACTGACTTACAATTAAGTGTGTTGGGTTCTGTTGTGGGTTTTTGTTGTTTTTACAGAAAGAATATAGTGCTGTTCATCCTGGTAAATCTTTTGGGACTGGCTTACAAATCTCCACTGTTAGATTGTATATATTAAAAAAGTTTTTAGACCTGAGAGCTTTACTTCCATGATGTGAAAAGAAAGAAAACTTGTTTATAGGTGTAATGCCCTGGAACAGGGGTACTTTGGACTATGGACATTTGCCCTTATTGCTACTATGCAAATCCATCAACTCCATACTTTATTGCACTTTGAAGGATTGACTTACATTGTGATTTAAATTGTGTGCACTTATATGTTATATGTTTCTTGTAATATATCTTGTTCCTTTGTACTGTTATTACACTTTAACTGCACTGCACTGTGGAACGGGTTAATGTACCAGCTAATACTGAGAGACTTTACAAATTTCTACCTATGCAAAGGAAGGAAAAAACAGACACACTAACCTTCTGTCTGTCTTAGCTTTGTTGTTTATGTCTGAAGAGTTCTTAATTTCCATAGACTTGCACTGAAGTTCTACACAAGTCTATGATAGACAGAAATCATAACAATGTATACAAGGAAAACAGTTAGATCCCCTAGTTTTCTGCAGGTAGGGACCAGTGCTTAGTATGAGAGATTCTGCCAGACTACATGAGTGACCAGAAGAAGATGCTGAGATGGGAATACTCTGCCACAAATCCTGGGTCACCAGCCTTTTGAAAGAGAGGGACAGACAGCTCAGGCCTTTCCTTAGCACAGAAGCATCTTCTGCCAGGGAGGAGACTGGAGATGCCAGCTCATAGTCTTGCCTGTATTGCTCTGCTTTACAGTAAAGAAGCACACTGGTTTACTACAAACACTGGTTCTGGCCTTATTTACCATTAAGGTGCACCACGCCTTACCAACTCTTACCAAAACATGGTGACACCTTGACAGTGTCTCCAGTGTATCGTTGGGCCACCCCAAACCTGGCCACTGCACACGTCAAGATTGTAGACAAAATAAAATAATAAAAGAGTCCAAAAGGGCAAATTATACACATATACAAGTACTGGATGAGAACATGGAATATATAATCGATGCACAAAATGAATAGATACTATGAAGTATAATATATTATAAAGTACTTTTTAGAATTGACTGCTATTCCTTATTTCCTTATTCTAGTAGAAGGCACCTTGTCTGGGCATTTAGATTAATGTATGCTATATCTCATTCAATGTCACTTAGAGGACACTGGAAATGATGTTCCAGAGAGAAACATGTCCCAATTGTTCCTGCTGCTGTTTTTTTTTTTTTACATCCATAGTTCACAATTAACCTCACAATTTATTTTAAACAGTGTTTATGGCCGAGCTCCATCACGCAGGCCCCCCTAGGCCATCTAGTTATACTGTGTATTGCCAACACAAATAAAGGAGCTTTTAGAGAACAATACACAAAGACAGGTGTCTATGAACTTTTAAACGTCCTCAAAGAGTACAGCTGCATACACAAAATACAATTAAACAACCCTTTAAATTGTCTAATGGGAGTGGGGTACCTCAACTTGATGCCCCAAGTTAGCTAATATGTATAAATGGGTCCTTGAACTTGACTTGGTAATTAGTTATGATATCTGAGATATGTTTCACATAATTCTCCAACAATGTAAATGCTAGCAGTTGTGTCCCCATAAAATAAAGATAAGGAACCTAAAATAATGTGCTTTCTTAGGTTTGATTATGGATACTGAACATATGTCTTCTCAGGTTTGAGTATTACACTTCAAGGGTCACATGCAGAAGAGCTAAACAAGAAATAAAACATAGATGCACATATCTACTACAGGAGGGCAACCAGATCACCTACCAACTAAGGATTTAAACCTAAGTACTGTATTTTAAACTGACTAAACCTGGTTATTTAAGCTCCTTACAAGGATCCACATAAACATTTAGCATTTTTAATTAAATAGATTTTTATCTTGTTGGTAAATGACAATCAATTACAACCATTGGGGTCCTTCTTCCACAACCATCATTTTTCTCTTAATAGCCCTAATGCTGTATTTATAGATGCTTATTGCATGCATCTATAAAAGTTCTCTGGGCAGAATTACTATTTCTAATTTGGAATGCTAGAAAATATGACTGCAATGTACTATATTTGGGGTAGAGACAAATGGGATAAGGCAGCTGTCTCCTTGCCGTGCAGAAGTCAAAACCACTTCCTGTCACTGAGCAACCTAGAGACGTCTGCAGAATTCTCCTGATCTCTGCTGACCTTGTAAATCATACACAGGTATAGACATGGGACAGGTTGAGCTTTGACCTGCCAACAAGATTTACGCTTATAGAGAATTTTGACAATCCTCAATAACAACTGCTAATGCTTGTCTCAAGCAGGACATCTCAATAGATGTTAATGCTAAAGTGTGTACCATAAAACCGTCAGGGTGGAAGACCCACCCAAGAAGTCCAACTATGATTGTCAGCTTTTGTCCCCAGGAGATATGACAGTGAGCATGAAACTTACTGTACAGGCTTCTGTGATGGACAAGAAGCCTCCTGAGATAGCACCTCTTATTCTCCCAGCTCAGGAAACGATCATTCCCCAAAGACCTATCTCTTCTTTCTGTAAATCTCCAGCCTTACAAGATTTAAAACTTATCACATACAGCACGAAAATATATTTCCTACTGAGGATAAGAACAAGAGAAAGCTGCCTCCAATTTACATAGATGCTTAGAGTTGTACCTAGAAGCTCCAGGGCCAAAGAATGAGGAAAATGGAGGGACACATATAGCACTCACAGGATCTGGTAATATTGTATTTATCCTAGGTTTTCTCATTATTTTATGAAAACTATATGACTATTGATTTAGTGGTAATGGAATGGCATGGATGGTGTCCACCTTGCATGCTACAATGTTCAGATTGGTGTTCTGTGTGCTTGCTGGTGGCATGAACAGCTTCTTAGTTGTTTTTAGTATATGACAATGACTTTTTGTCTGCTAGAGCCAAAGACAATCCTCATTTAATCATAATTCACTACTGTTCCTCTGTAGTCAGACCCTGCAAGTTTATGTTCTAAATTTTGGCTACAAGCAAAGCCTTAGGGTGACCTTATTTCCAGTATGTTAGTACTTATGGAATCAATCTGGCTAGCACTTACAGGAACAGTGACTGACACTTATCCAGGCTCTAGTTGGCCCCATGTGCAGCTATCTCTTATGCTGCACTTTGGCTTGCTCACCTATAGGTCACTTTTGCATGGGAAATGTCTGCTAGGTCATCGATTTGAGAAGGCAGGTGGGGGTTGGACATATTAATAGAGAGGATGGATATCTAGACTTATTATGTCATGCCATTTTCAAAGCTAGGTTCACAAAGTTTTTTAAAGACAAGGGGCACATTTATTAAGACCAGCATTTTAGATGCCGATCTTAATAAACCCCAAAGCTGGCGGTGGATCTGCTGAAGCTATGAAGAGGCGCAAGCCTCTCTATAACTTCGGCGGATCCTCCTCCATTTCTAAATGTAAGACAGCTTCCTAACTGTCATTTACATTTAGACCTTTTTCCATGCCTAAAACAGGCATAGAAAATGGTAAATGAGACAGGCCTGCCGGCCCCTCTCCTTCCCACGCGATGCCCACAACTTTAGACCTGGGTTGAGCGGGGAAAATTTGCACCACCATCTGCGCCTGAAATACGCCTAATTTAGGTGTATTTCAGATTGATAAATGACCACCAAGTTACTTACATGTCTCCTCTTACCATCTGTATTGGTGCTCAAAAACAGCATGAAAACTGCACAGTGTAAACAAAGCCTAACCTACAACTTTTACTGAGACAGGATTACTGAATATCATTGTCAGGCATTACACAAAATTCAGCTCAGGACAAGAAGATATCACTTGTTTTATTAACACCAAATCCTTCCACTTAGACAAATTAAAGATCATTGATTAGATTACATGTCTCATTTTGTGATGCCTGAGATGAGAATTATTCAGTACTGAGGGCACACTAAACTATAATTACTAGGAGATTTATACTCCATAGTCCAGAACTATATTAAATTCACATAAAGACTACACTTTTGGTAACTGTCCACATCATATTATTTCTTGAATAAGACAATGTATACATCTTAAATGGATTATTGGACATCATAGATGAAGGTAACAACCTCTGTTAGTGGAGAGAAGCTTCTGCTCGGGCAAACTTGGCCTGGTCATGTTGTCATGGTCCTTCCCATGACAGAGGTGAGAAGATCTGAGAGACTGGCGGCACATGAGGGTATCTGACAGTCTCTCTGTTTTCATCTTGCAGTGTTGTTTGGTAATGTCCACACCTCTTGTCAGGTGCAGCTTGTGGTCATTACTGAGGCTCTATTTAGTTCTGACTCACACTGCTTACCATGCGGTTGATATTTACTGCTGGAGTTGGTTGAGCTGATGTGTTGTTCCTTTGGATCTCCTGCTCCTCCATTCTTCTTTAAGCTAAGTGCATTTTGTTTTGCATTTTGTTGTTCGCTTGTGTGTGCTGTTGTCTAGGCCTCAGGGAGATGCTGGTTCCTTCATCTGGGGAGGAACCAGTAGTCTCATTCCCTGCCACCACTCCTAGGGCCTTCCAGGGTCTCCAGGACTAAAGTTTCGGTGTATGAGTATTTCCACCTTAAGGGTCTACTCATACTGGCAGGAGTCAGGGAGAGGTCAAGGAATTCCTAGGAGGTCACCATCCCCCTCCCTTAGCTTTGAGGCCTAGACTCCGGTCTATTTCTTCTGTGTGTTATCTGGTGTTATCCACTCCCCATTACCCGTGACACATGCATAACACAGATGCCACTGAGAATGGAAACCATGTAACAAAAAAATGTGAAGCCAGATATTTTTCACATTACTGATCACAAACAAGTGCTATATATTTGTATTCTCGAATAGTCTAGATTTTTTTTATCAGTAACCTCCCTTCTTGCTTGTAGGCCAATGAGAAGGCTACAATATCTTTGTCTGAGCTTAGCAACATCCCTAGCAACCAATAGGAAAGTTGCCTCCCCCTTACTATATAAGAACCTCCCCAGCAGCCATTTTCTGTAGTTTTATGGAGTTCTGAGAGAGACAGCAGTGTCAATAATGTGCTCTGTGCTTAATGTTTAATTACATTAGATAGTTAGATAGCTTATATATAATACAGATAGTTAGTGGGAGATAGTCAGTGTAGGTTACATAGTGATATAGTGTAGCTGTTCATGCTACAGACATAGTGCTGTGATGTCACAACAATACTTAGCGCACCAATCAGTAATATCTACTCAGACCTGATAAAATGTGAAGTTGCCCGTATTGCGCCAAAATATTTGCATCATTAATTGCCGATTAACGCAATCAGGAATATTTTGGAGCACCCTATCTGCACATAAAGCTATTGTAATGTTCTGCCGTGCCAACCATTTTCTCCAGCCTCAGGAAACTTCTATCAGCTTGAAAAATGTAACAACAGTGACCCACACCTGTATTGCGTGTGCAATACGCACATATTACATTGCCGATTTTCGCAATCAAGAAAATAATCGCGAATTAGCAAATATATGACAAATATTCATTTACATATTCGCGAAATATTGCAAATTCGAATATTAACCCTGCCGCTCATCACTAGTAGCTGCCACTTTAGCCCCTTGGCTATGACCAAGCTGAGGGCGTGTGGACAAATTCCTTACAGCTACCTAGCACAGACCAGCGAGCAGCATTAGCTTATGGACTCGACAGCACCAGTGACCGGTAGAAGCCTAAAAGCACCTGGACACAGCCGGACGACTAGGCCCAAAGTTGTCTATTACCACATGCCTCAATGGACATTGTGGACCAGAGTTTATGAAAGCATCCTGTACAAATAATGGAGCAGAGGATTTTGCCTGCAGTTAGTGAGACTGCCCTGTGGATTGCTAATTACAAGTAAGAAGTTATTATATCTAGTATCTGGTTGCTAGAGTGTGGACCTAGTGTAGACAGATATAAGAAGGACTCTCTCCCACCCGTTAGAAAGGAAACTCTGCAAGTTACATTTGCCAAGCCTGTTATAAGGATTACAACTGAACAAATAATTGGATTATTATCTTTGCTATATAAATGAACTGTACTGACTACTCTGAGACAATTGATCAAGTGAAAGTTCAGTTGTTCACAACCATTGAATCCTCATCCTTCCTACCACCTTCCTTTGCACCTAACGGTACTGGCGTCACGAACACCAGGGACCCTGCCTCCACGGCACCTTAAACCATTCCACCAAGGGCACCTCAATCACCATCTGGCGGGAGTCCCTGGACAACAGAGTGTGCCCCGAAGGAACTGGTGCTGTCCTTCCATTCACTGTACACCGGCCCAGGGAGCCCTACAGAACAGTGAGTAAACAACTACTACCCCTATTGGTCCACCAACGCTCACATATTGCCCCTGCAGCCCGGTCGCTGCACTGGCTCAGCATGATATTGCAGATAATATTAGCCAGTGGGGGAGTTCATGAAATTTCAAGTCTATATGCTATTTCATGTGCCCACGAATATGCAATAAATATAAAAATGTGCAATAATGCTTGGTGGCAAGTTGCCAACCAATTTCACAGAAAGTAAATATTAAACTTTCCCAGATCCTTCAATGTTAAAGGTGTCTAGCCATGCAGGAATACACCTCAAATTAGATATTCCAGTCTGGGAAAGGTAACGGCAAAGGCAACCATATTGGTTACCCCCAACCTTCCCAAATAATACATATCACTAAGAAGTCAGAAGGGGATAATTCAAGGGCTCAGTATGCTCAGTAATATCTCACCTTGACCATGTAAATAACCCAAGATAAAATTGTGTTCAACATTCCAGTTTTCCTCATGGGTATCAACTAGGGATCGACCGATTATCGGATTTACCGATATTATCGGTCGATATTCAGGATTTTGAACGCTATCGGTATCGGCATTTATTTTGCCGATATTCCGATAGCGTATGGGGAACACAGATCGCGCTGCTGACAGCGCACTCCGTGTTCCCCTTAGCAGCACAGGGGAGAAGGAAGCAGTGTCTCCTCCCCCCTGTGCTGCTGCCGCCAATGAAAGGACAGGGGACAAGAGGAGGGGAGGAGCTATGGCCACTGCGCCACCAATGAAGCTTAATCTCTCATTTATTCATATACAGGAGGCAGGAGCTGCAGAATCACATAGCCGGCTCCCGACCTCTATGAGCTGTAGCTGCGATCTGCGGTAGTTAACCCCTCAGGTGCCGCGGATCGCAGCTACTGCTCATAGAGGTCGGGAGCCGGCTATGTGATACTGCAGCCAGCTCCCGCCTCCTGTATATGAATAAATGAGAGATTAATCTTCATTGGTGGCGCAGTGCGCCCCCCCAAGCCCAGTATTAGACATTGGTGGTGCAGTCCCCCCCCCCCCCAACCCCAGTATTAGACATTGGTGGTGCAGTGCGCCCCCCCTCCCCCCCAGTATTAAGCATTGGTGGCGCAGTGCGGCATTTAATCAGAATTAAACTGTGTATGGAAATGATGCCTATGACTTGATGCTGCTCTTGGTGATGAATTCAGAATACTCAGTGGACTGTGGTGGGAAGTATGGCTGCAAATACAGTAGGCAGATTGAGGATAGTGTTTAACAGCTTTGCAGGGACTGCCGAGCGATAAGATCTAAGATACAAGGAGGGGCAGAACTGAAGTGGGATTTGAAGACTTTGAGATGAGGCTTGGAAAAATTAATACATTTCATTATATACTTGTCACTTCCTCTGAATATTTTCTAAACACTGAATTTTAACCAAAGAGTTATGTGCGCTCATATATATAGAATGGGCATTCACAGCTTTTACAATGAGTGCTCGCTATTTCTCTGCATAAGCAAATGACCTGTAATATAAAAGCTTTCATCTTACTAAAAGACATTCTTAAAATTTCATTATCCTTGATAAAACACCAAAACACTTTTATAGGCATTGGGATAGTGCCGACAAAAACACTTTTACTTCTTATACTAAATGCTGTCTAGTTTAAAGATGGCAACGTCAGGCATGGCCTACTGTACATGAAATGCTGCAGAGTCCATTTGATTTTTAAGCTAAAAGCCTCTTTTCTGTCTTTCTCTTTCATGTGGCTTCTCTTTGATGCCATTCCCTCCATTTTATGGATTATTTAACCCTGGTTGTCAGTGCACTAATTGTAGAACGTTATGAAAATGCTATTCAATCTACCAGCAGCATGTTACAGAGCAAGAGTTGCAGAGCAGACTGATATGTTGCTTTGTTTGAAAAGATCCAGGATAACTCATTATTTATTGATTACAGTTCATGCGTTTTCTAGGTTTAGGAGTCCAGTGGGCGACCTTATGGGTGAATGACAGTGACAGCGGTCAGGACCACCCAATGGACACCTAACCAAAGAGACAGTAGTCATTCCAGTTGCTAAAAAGTTCTACAGATTTTTTCCCCATAAACCTATATATGTCTACTCAGCTACGCTCAGATAGGACTGCATATTCAACAAGACAGGTTCAGTTTGATGCGGCCTTAGCTAGCTGTCAGCTGCTCCTACCTCCTGCAAACTCCCCCGTTTGTTCAGTGAGTAAAGTGTTTTAGCTTTCCTGGCATATTGGATTGGAGTGCTGAGTTTGTTGCTTGTTTGTTCATGAGGACTATAACCAGGCCTTGCGCGTACCGCTGGATTATGGTCAGAGAAATATAGCTCCTTGTTTTGATTGTTGTTCTGCTGATTCATGTTGTGTCTGTGGTTCCTATATAGATCTATCAATCTCCATGGTTACAGACTACAAAGCAACCCTGTGTAGTCTGATCCAGCAGTCATTATATTTTTTTTTAATACACTTATATAGCGCTGACATATTCCACAGCGCTTTACAGACCTTAGCATCAAGCTGTCCCCAATGCGGCTCACAATCTAGATTCCCTATCAGTATGTCTTTGGAGTGTGGGAGAAAACCGGAGTACCCGGAGGAAACCCACGGAGAACATATAAACTCCATGCAGATGTTGTCTTTGGTCAGATTCTAACCTAGGACCCCTGCGCTGCAAGGCACCAGTACTAACCACCGTGCTCTGCCCCAATCTATTTTATGGGCCGCAAACAGTTATTAGGAATATGTAAAAGACAAAGGTATGATTCATTGCAGAATCAGACTACACAGAGTTTGTAATATGTTACCATGGAGACACACAGATCTGAATAGGAGCTGCATACTGTAACAGAAAATTGCTTTATTTTTAGATGCACTGGAGCAATATCGTAAGTTTTGACAAGGAGTTTTCCAATACTTTTAAACTGATGACCTATACTCTGGAGAGGTCATTAGTATCTGATCAGTGGAGGTCCGACACCAGGGACCACCGCTGTTTGAGAATGCACCATAACTCCTGTAGACGCCGTGGCCTTCTTGCAGCTTACCAAGCACCAAGTACATTGCAGAGCAGCTGTATTTGGTATCACAGCTCACTTCAATGGGAATGAGCAGCGCCCAGGCCACGTGACTGATAAACGTGATGTCACTAGCCTAAGGAAAGCTGGAAGTGCAGAAGCCTTCTCAAACTGCCGATCAGTGGGGGTCCTGAGTGTCAGACCGCCACCAATCAGATACTGATGTTCTATTCAAGAGTATATGTCATCAGTCAAAAAGTCTTGGAAAACCCCTTTGATAGTTTTATCACTGAAATGGCAAAAAAACATTTATGTCCCAGTAAATTTCCATTACACATTTGAATATTATTTTAATGTGACATGTTCATTTTAAATATTAATAAGGCAGAATACCAAGAAAGAGGTTATTGTCAATTATTCAATAAGCTCACTATTTATTGTCAGAACCATCTCAGGCATGAAGCAACAGAAATATGAAGTGTCAGAACAATTACAGTGAAACAATTCTGCCTGATCTGTACAACATCACAACTGAGCCCTATATACAATTTCCGTAAATTCCTATTTAAAGTCTTAACTCAATGGATAAATCAGAAGATTGATAACCAGACTGTAGTTAAGGCTTAATTTATGCAACTGTATTGCAGATCGCATGCGGACCCATTAACTTCTATGGGGCTGCAAAAAAATGCACAGAGTACATGGATGTAATCTATGTGACATCCGTATCCATGTGGCTGTGCCACAAATTGTATTTCATGTCGTATTCTTGTCCGTGTTGTGGACAAGAATAGGCATTTTGAAAATTGGAGGTATGCGCAAAAAGGATATGGCCATGTGAATATAGCCTAATACAAATACCCCTTAGATTTTTCTTTAGTGTTTTTAATTAAATAATGTTGCTTTCTTTTTGTGGCAGATCCCTTTTCTGATTTTGTCTTTTGCTAATTATTTTAGGAATACTTAGCAAAGGGAGGCCAAGCAGTTCCTTTCTACAGTAGATAATCCAATATAAATTTGGTCCTGCGCTCCATTTCTCAATAAAGTTGTGGTGCCGCTGGAAGACTTTTCATAGTCACTTTGATTCTAAAGACTCCAAGATCCCTTTCCAATAGTTGCAAGTAATCCAAAGACTTTATGAAATCACATCCAAGCTCAGACAATAAAGGAACAGCAAAAACAATAGTTACACCAACAGATTATCTGACCAATTTCTGTCCAATCAGACCAATTGGTGTGTATAACAAAAGATCTGCGTGTGTGTAAACGGCAATCTGACCAATGATTGG
The DNA here is from genome assembly GCF_014858855.1 of Bufo gargarizans. Classification (NCBI taxonomy): domain Eukaryota; kingdom Metazoa; phylum Chordata; class Amphibia; order Anura; family Bufonidae; genus Bufo; species Bufo gargarizans. The sequence goes on along the minus strand of NC_058081.1, from coordinate 494,392,612 downwards.
TCAGAAAATCTGTCAGATAATCTGTTGGTGTAATACAGGCCTAAGGCTGTTAGGACAGCACCAAGTACCACACATTTTGGTCACTCATGACCTTTCTCACTTGTATATTGATATGGCAGTGTACTCAATCCCCTTCATAAGACACTGAACAGTGCAGGCCATATGGGGCTCTCAGTGGCAGTCTCAGTGACAGTCCATCCAGATACAAACCGGATTCCAAAAAAGTTGGGACACTATACAAATCGTGAATAAAAACTGAATGCAATGATGTGTAGGTGCCAACTTCTAATATTTTATTCAGAATAGAACATAAATCACTGAACAAAAGTTTAAATTGAGAAAATGTACCATTTTAAGGGAGAAATGTGTTGAATCAGAATTTCATGGTGTCAACAAATCCCCAAAAAGTTGGGACAAGGCCATTTTCACCATCGTGTGGCATCTCCCCTTCTTCTTACAACACTCAACAGACGTCTGGGGACCGAGGAGACCAGTTTCTCAAGTTTAGAAATAGGAATGCTCTCCCATTCTTGTCTAATACAGGCCTCTAACTGTTCAATCGTCTTGGGCCTTCTTTGTTGCACCTTCCTCTTTATGATGCGCCAAATGTTCTCTATAGGTAAAAGATCTGGACTGCAGACTGGCCATTTCAGTACCCGGATCCTTCTCCTAAGCAGCCATGATGTTGTGATTGATGCAGAATGTGGTCTGGCATTATCTTGTTGAAAAATGCAGGGTCTTCCCTGAAAGAGATGACGTCTGGATGGGAGCATATGTTGTTCTAGAACCTGAATATATTTTTCTGCATTGATGGTGCCTTTCCAGACATGCAAGCTGCCCATGCCACAAGCACTCATGCAACCCCATACCATCAGAGATGCAGGCTTCTGAACTGAGCGTTGATAACAACTTGGGTTGTCCTTGTCCTCTTTGGTCCGGATGACATGGCGTCCCAGATTTCCAAAAAGAACTTTGAATCGTGACTCGTCTGACCACAGAACAGTCTTCCATTTTGACACACTCCATTTTAAATGATCCCTGGCCCAGTGAAAACGCCTGAGCTTGTGGTTCTTGCTTAGAAATGGCTTCTTCTTTGCACTGTAGAGTTTCAGCTGGCAACGGCGGATGGCACGGTGGATTGTGTTCAATGACAATGGTTTCTGGAAGTATTCCTGAGCCCATGCTGTGATTTCCTTTACAGTAGCATTCCTGTTTGTGGTGCAGTGTCGTTTAAGGGCCCGGAGATCACGGGCATCCAGTATGGTTTTACGGCCTTGACCCTTACGCACAGAGATTGTTCCAGATTCTCTGAATCTTCGGATGATGTTATGCACAGTTGATGATGATAGATGCAAAGTCTTTGCAATTTTTTGCTGGGTAACACCTTTCTGATATTGCTCTACTATCTTTCTGCGCAACATTGTGGGAATTGGTGATCCTCTACCCATCTTGGCTTCTGAGAGACACAGCCACTCTGAGAAGCTCTTTTTATACCCAATCATGTTGCCAATTGACCTAATTAGTGTTAATTGGTCTTCCAGCATTTCGTTATGCTCAAATTTACTTTTTCCAGCCTCTTATTGCTACTTGTCCCAACTTTTTGGGGATTTGTTGACACCGTGAAATTTTGAATCAACGTATTTTTCCTTTAAAATGATACATTTACTCGGATTAAACGTTTGATCTGTCATCTACGTTCTATTACAAATAAAATATTGACATTTGCCATCTCCACATCATTGCATTCAGTTTTTATTCACAATTTGTTTAGTGTCCCAACTTTTTTGGAATCCGGTTTGTAGTTGGATTGGGTATGATGTTTTTTTTTACTCAACTGAAGTGTTTTTTGAGCAGTAAAATAATAAAACAATTGTGTTGTCATACAAATCAAGCATCCATGAAGGTACCCGAATGTTGGTATAACAGAGACTGCGTGTTCAGCAATGACCTTGTTCCATAGTTACTGCACATGGTTACTTTTGGAACAAGTTAATGCATTTCATTGTCCATGACTTCATGAGTTGTTGCTTTCTATTCCACCAGGAACCTGGTCCTGGCTTTATAAAAGTGCCATTTCCATCAACATTTTATCACATATTAACAACTTATATTGTTTTCTAGATATAACTTTTTAAAGTCACTATGTGTACTTCCTGTCCAGGCTTTTACAAAGGGTTATCCAATACGATAACAGACCTCACACAGTGGCCAACCTGCGGTGGTGGTCATACTTACTTGGTCCACTGGGTTCAGTCTCCATTGCTCCATGACAGAATCAACACCCTATTTACGGAGGAAATTTGGCCAATGCAACCAATAGCTGGCTGCAGCAGTGTCCTCCTTCCGTTGATTCACAGGTGACACAAGGGTAGCAGGTCCCCACTGTAGCCAGCAATTGGCTGCAGCAGTCAAGTGTTCTACAGCCCCACTACCACCACAGCAACAGGAAGTTGATTTCAGCACAGCAGGGAGAAGAAAAGCCAGCTGTGGAGAGATGGAGACCGAACCCAGCGGGGACCAGGTAAGTGTGAACACCACCATGGGTTGGCCACTCTGTGAGGTCTTTTATAGTGTTGGATAACCCCTTTAACTTCCTCTTTGCCTCTTTGTTTGGACTTTTAGCATGGCAAACAGTCTTGCATACTTTTTCAGTCAGACCATGGCTAGACAGAGCCCCTCATAGTGATTAAATTAGAGCATTACATTGTGCAGTGCTCTTCTGTGGGCATCTTTATCAAGAGAACAACAGAGGTGTCATACTGTTATTCCAGTTCTACACATATTATTACCTCGAGGATTACTCTGCAGATAACATCTTTCCCTCACAGCAGCAGTACGGTCACGGACGTGTCCCTTTAAGGGAGGAAGCTATGAGGAAAGTAAGACAGAGAGCAATCACAGTTCTCTCCCCTTTATGAACCAGAACTTGTGCAGAAATTAAGGCTTTATTCACACTACTGTTTGAGGATTCCACAAAGCTTTCCAGTATATTTGACAATATTCTGCAGCACTGTTCTTCTGAAAATGTGACAGACACTAACCCTTCATTAAAGTCAATAAAGTCCATCAATGTCAGCACAGTTCAGTTGAAAAATTGATCCATCACAGTGGTAATGACTCCATTAGAAATAGAAATCACACAAAAGTATGAAGAGAGCCTTAGGTATATGTATAAACATGTATGCCTTTATAGCTTACCATCAGATACAACCCTAACAAAGGGGATGCACAGAATTACAAAAACATAGCTGTAGTGTTGAGCGAACCCGAACTGTAAAGTTCAGTTCCGTACCAAACTGGACCTGAACCCGAACTTTGCACTGCATATGTGACAGGAAAATGAATGCAGCTTATGGCCATCTGTCTTTTACCTCACCCCCTTGCAGATCAGCCAAGCAGTCTGACCCCAAGTCATGCAGCAGTCTCTTATGCTTTTTGATAACTCTGCTGGCGGGGTTTCCGTGGGCTATCCACCTAGCCCTGCCCCAGAAGTGGAAGAGATTGAGTGCACTGATGCCCAAACACTTGTTTCAGGATGTGGACATGGGAGGACCACCGCAGCACGTCTCTGGTGATGATGACGAAACACAGGTACCAACTGCTGCGGCTGTCTGCAGTGTGCAGACTGGCAAGGAGGGCAGGGGTGAAGAGTGGGTGGAAGATGATGTGGAGGAAGATGAGGTCCCCACATGGAATCAAGGTCATGCGAGTGACGTGTGCAGTTTGGAGGAAGAGGTGGTGGTCACACAGCGCCAGCCACACAGCAAAAGAGGGAGCAGGGTGCAAAAGCAGAGTGGCCGTCCCCTAGCCAGTATGCCTGCTACTGCCCACTGCACCCAGGGACTGAGCACACCAAAGCCAGCTCCAAGGAGTTCCCTGGCATAGCAGTTCTTCAGACAATGTGCCAACGACAAGACGCAAGTGGTTTGCACGCTGTGCAATTGGAGCCTGAAGCGAGGCATAAATGTTCTAAACCTGAGCACCACCTGCATGACCAGGCATCTGAATGCAAAGCACGAGCTGCAGTGAAGTACACACCTGAAAAACCACAAAAAATCCTCTTGCTCCCTCTTCTGATGCAGTCTAGGCCTCTTCCCCCCCCTCTGGAGTGACTGTGGCACCTGCCACCCCGTAAACAGAGGATGTGGCAGCAACACCACCACCTCCACCACTGTCACCCAGCATGTTCACACTGTCCTATGAAAGTGTTCAGCTGTCCATCCCCCAAACACTGGAGAGAAAGAAGAAGTACCCCCCTACCCACCCGCGATCCCTGGCCCTGAATGTCAGCATTTCAAAATTCCTGGTTTTTGAAATGCTGTAATTCTGTCTGGTGGAGACAGTTTTAAAAGCCTTATGGTGGTGGCTGTCCCACAGTACGTCATGCCCAGCCGCCACTACTTTTCCAGGCAAGCCATCCCTGCCTTGCACAACCAAGTGGCAGACAAATTCAGGTATGTACTGCGCAACGCCATCTGTGGCAAGGTCCACCTAACTACGGATACGTGGATTGAAGGACATTTCTCGTTGCCTCCTACTCCGCTTCCTCATCTACTGCCTTCTCATTCAGTCAGCGTAACACCTTTACCACCAACTTCAGCACAGCCAGGGGGAAATGACAGCAGGCTGTTTTGAAACTCATCTGTTTGGGGGGAAAAAAACACACCGCGCAGGAGCTGTGGACGGGCATGGAACAATAGACCGATGAGTGGTTGGTGCCGCTGAGCCTCAAACCTGGCCTGTTGGCAGCTCTGGGGCTAGCCAGTTTGACGCACATCCCTTGCCTGGCGCATGTGCTAAATTTGGTGCAGAGGTTCCTGGAAAAATTACCCCGATATGTCAGAGCTGCTGCAGAAAGTGTGGGCCGTCTGTGCGCGCTTTCAGTGTTCTCACCCTGCTGCTGTTCGCCTGCCTGCGCTGCAGCGTAACTTCGGCCTTCCCGCTGACCGCCTCATATACACATAAATAGAACATTAAAAAAAGTGCTTGCCTGTCTGGGCACTAACTAAACAGTGGGTTTTTCTATACTATGTTCCCAGCATAATGTCTCATTCACAGATCAGTGTTTTGGTCAGTGATTTCCAGCAGTGATTATGAGCCAAAAACAGGAGTGGAGGCACACAGACATAAGGTATAAGGGAAAGAGCTGCACCTGTTCTGTGTTTAGAGCCGCACCTGGTTTTGTGTCACAATCACTGATATAATTCACTGACCAAAACACTGATGTGTGAATTAGGCACAACGCAGAAGATTAGGCTTTACACAGCCAACAGGTCAAGCAGCTTCCAGGCTTCTGACCCTGAATTAGCCATTCAGGCTTGTAGTTAGCCTCACAGTAATAAGCCCAGCAGCTACACCTATGATTACTTCACGCTAGGGGAATATGTTGTACTGGAATGGCGATGGAATGGAATGTCCCTCTACCAACCTACCCACCATTCCATAGAAATCCAGGCCCAAAAACTATTTAAAGAAAAGTGCCTCAGCAAACCATACTTTGCTGAAACCACCTAGCTTTCCTGGATTCTTTTACATCACCAATCTGAGCTTTCTGGGTAAGATATACACCCCCTCTAGTACTTTACTAGCCAACATGTTACAATTTATTACAATTTACTTCAGAAAACGGGCATAATTGACATCTATGCCAGCTCCTAGATGTTGTAGATTTCACTTCTTGCACACAGACAGCCCAATATCTACCACAATTATTAAGAGGTCTGCACTCTCTAAAAGGGTTGTCCACTCCGTTACAAGTGATGGCCTATTTTCAGGATAGGCCATCAATATCTGGTTGGTGGGGGTCTAGCACTCAGCACCCTCATTGATCAGCTAATGACTGCGGCACATCTGACACCAGCAGATTAAGGATTAAGACTGGTATATAAAACACAATTCTTAATAAATGTCCCCAATAGTAGCCAAATCATCGCACAGGGCTTGCGTGCAACTACTATGTCTGCACTTCCTATAGCTATGCCCCTGACTGTAGGGCCTAAGTAATTTCATTAACTCTATGTTCTTTCAATAATGTTTTTTTTCTACAAACCATCTTATTATGTCAGTTCTGCCAACTTTACCACACACCCCAATCTCCTGCAAACTGCCATCTACATATCTATATATTTCAGTCTGTGATACCCATTGTTCCAAATGAAGAAATGTATTTAGCCTTCAATGCTTGCGGCCTAAACCGTGATATCATGCGTGCTTAGCAAATTGAAAGTTACTTTGAAGAGTATTGTCTCATGACCTAAAATGACCGCCTCCACTGTGTGGGTCTGACAGGTGTATTTTAGTCAATGAAAAGTATTATTTAAGCTGCAATTTTCCACTAGCTTTTGTTACAATCTTAGATACACACATTTCAGTTTTACACAAATCGATATTTGCCTGGGCTGGCAGTATAAAGATAGTGTAATGATACCAATCACAATCGCTGTAGCTTAAAGAGCTGATGCGTTCCTCACTTGTAAGATGGCACCCAGATAGCGAGGTCATCGCTCTGTTTATTCAGCCTAATAATGATCACTACCTTCCATATGGAGTTATGAAAGCATGCTAATGAATTGAGTTTCTTCCATGGAAAGCACAAATGACAACAGGCAGCCTGATTAGAAGCTGTACTCATTGGTTCGGTGTGTGCAGATTGGTGACCCTGGCATGGCTGCACACAGAGTTTTGCTTGCAAGAGCTGCTTCTGATCAGGCTTCACACTAAGCATATATTTATGCTTATTAGTTAGCTTGTATTGACTCTCAAAAGGAAGGAAATTGCCGTTAAATAAGTTGGTTATCAATGCTTCATTTTTTATGCATTTTTAAAAATCGTATCTCAGAGTAATGTTAAAGGGGTTTTCTGACTGTTTTATACTGATGATCTATGTCCAACACTCGGGACCCATGCCAATTAGCTGTTTGAGGAGGCCACAGTGCTCCTGTGAACCTCACGGCCATCTTGCAGCTTTACCGTAGGCCAATGCTGTTTACTGAAATGTTTCAGTATAGTTCCTGCCTTAATATGATTCCCAACAGCAACTTAGCAGGGTAGTGGTCCTCCTTACAGAGACCATCTATATATGGAGACTTTTTAGCAGCGCTCCATGGTATGGAAACATAATGGCAATGCTCCATGGGCAAAATAATATGCAAAAAGGTATCTTCCAGGGAAAGAGAGCCATTTCGCTAGTGCCACTTTCAGGAAGGGGATCCCTGTGAGTCAAAGTCAGATTTTTTAACAAACTTTGGAACATGACAAGGGAAAATAGCCATGGGTATTTGGCTTGTCATTTTCCAAGGCTTGTTAGAAAGTTAGATTTTGACTCATCGGGAGCTACTTTGAGAAGGTGGCGCTAGCGAGATAGTTCTCTTTGCCTGAGAGATACCTCTTTGAATATTCCCAAGAGCAGATATACAGTGGCATGCAAAAGTTTGGGTATCCCTGGTCAAAATTACTGTTACTGTGAATAGTTAAGCAAGTTGAAGATGAAATGGTCTCCAAAAGGCATAAAGTCAAAGACGACACATTCCCTTTGTATTTTAAGCAAAAACTAATTTAATATTTTCATCTTTTACATTTTCAAAACAACAAAAAATGAAAAGTGCCCAAAGCAAAACTTTGGTCACCCTGCATGGTTAGTACCTAGTAGCACTCTCTTTGGCAAGTATCCCAGGTTGTAAACACTTTTTGTAGCCAGCCAAGAGTCTTTAAGTTCTTGTTTGAGGGATTTTCATCCATTCTTCCTTGCAAAAGTATTCCAGATCTGTGAGATTCTTGAGCCGTCTTGCACACACTGCTCTGGAGGTCTACCCACAGATTTGTAATAATGTTCAGATCAGAGGACTGTGAGGGCCATGGTAAAACCTTCAGCTTACATCTTTTGAAGCAGCCTATTGTGGAGTTTGAGGTGTCTTTAGGATCATTTTCCATTTGTAGCAGTCAACATATTTTCAACTTCAGCTTTTTTACAGTTGGTGTTATGTTTGCTTCCAGAATTTGCTGGAATTTTAGTGAATCCCTTCCTCGCTCTACCTGTGAAATGTTCCCCATGCCATTAGCTGCAACGCAATCCAAAAAATTATTGATCCACTGCAGGACTCAGGAGAAGCTTTCTTCTGTTGAGTCTTCCACGAATGCCATTTTTGGGCAGGTGTTGCTGAACAACTCCAGAGACTGCTAAATCTTCCTGAATGTCTTTTGCAGTCCAGTGGGGGTTCTGATTTTCCTTTCTAGCAATCCTATACGAGCAGCTGTCTCTAAAGTTTTTCTTCGTCTCCCAGACCTTCTCTTGACCTCCACTGTTTTGCCATTTCTTAACTGTATTTCAAACAGAGGAAATGGAAACCTGAAAACGCTCTGCTATATTCTTATAGCCTTGTCCTGCTGAGTGGGCCTTAACCATTTTCATTTTCAGAATGTTAGGCAGCTGCATGGAAAAACCCATGGCTGCAATTTTTTGGGGACAAGGTTAGGGGAGTCTGGGTGTTTATAAAGCTTTGAAATTTGCATCACCTGACCTTTCCAAGCAATGATTGCGAACAAGCCTTAACCCTAACTGGCTATTTAAGGTTCGAGATCCTGGTCAAAGTTATCTGTGCGCTCAAATCTCCTTGTGTTCCAATACTTTTGCAAGTTTCTCTTCTGTTTTGCACTCTAAAATTGTACAAAACCAAAATAATATGCCCACATTGTCTGAGATGAGAATACCCTTTTAACTGTTCACAGTAACAGTAATTTTGACCAGGGGTCAAACTTTTGCATGTGACTCTATGTGTAGATAGTCTTCCATGAGCAAGGTGTTCATCCCTACAGTAGCAGTTTGTACTGCTATAGATTATGTTACAATGGTAATCTTGCTAAGACTAATGGCTAATCTTTAAGATTAACCATCAATAGAAGATTATTGGGAGTGCAACTTCCGGCATCCCATTACTCAAATGTTTGAAGGGGCCTAGATATTGTGTGAGTACTAAAACCTCTTGATAGGCTGGTTCGTACTCAGGGTGCTGTACTTTTCTTGCAGTCTTGCCTAGTCAAGTGAATGGGACAGGGCTTCAGTATTTAGAATCAATAGAATATATATATATGTCTCCTTTATCCTATCTCTACATTGGAACAAGTGGAATAAAAAAAAAATCAATGGCTTTTCTTGAATTTACCACCATGTCAAAGACTGACATATACACAAAGCTATATTCCTGATTAGACAAATATTCCCAATTTTTTTATTATTAGTCAGGAGTCTAACTGTGAGCTATGCCACTGTAAGATTAGCATAATAGTAATCATTAAACTATATACTTATAGTGTATAATCCAATTTACTTCAATCCCTGAGACCTAGTACTAGAAAGTTCACACAGGTCACGGGAATATATCAACCGTGTTGATAGGAAACACTCTAATGGATTATGGTTATGTTTTATTTTAATCATATCCTACTTTTTTCCATCAGGATCTGAAAAATGTATTCAAGGGATGGTTTAGTCTTCCCTTTGGGAATTCCTACAGTTTCTAATTTGTCGACCTTTCACAACCACAAGATGATGGTAAATATCAGCTCCCTCCATTCTGTCAAAATCCCTGTGCGTTCTTGCTCTCCCCCTGACACGGTTTCCCATCGCCTTCAGCTGACAGGGCTTAAAGGTCATGTGTGCTTCTCTCTACATGAGCGGAGCTACGCAGTGGACTTTGTGTGAACAGACAAGCTGTAAATGTTAAGCAAAATACTGCTTGTAACTAAGAAAGACGGTGGCCACCAAATGCAGGCAACTTGCAACACATACCTCATTAGTGTATGCATGCTACGATGGAGCGGAAGGAAAAAAGAGAGAATGCAAAAAGGAAGAAAAGATGGAACAAAGCAAGGAAAGAGGACAGGGGATGGAAAAGGACTGGTCTTTGTCTTGACCACTTTGGAAGGAAGAATGGCTCCAGGACTTGTCAACTTCTAATTCAATTTACTGAATGGAAAGAAAGGAAGGGAGTGGAAGATAGCGAGGAATTTAGGCTACTTTCACATTAGTGTTTTTTTTGGGATCTGTCATGAATCTGCAAAAACGCTTCTGTTACAATAATACAACCGCATGCATCCGTCATGAACGGATCCGGTTGTATTATGTCTTCTATGGCCATGACGGATCCGTCTTGAACACCATTGAAAGTCAATGGGAGACGGATCCGTGTTCTGTTGTGCCAGATTGTTTCAGAGAAAACGGATCAATCACCATTGACTTACATTGTGTGCCAGGATGGATTTGTTTCGTCAAGTGGACAGCAAAACGCTGCAGGCAGCGTTTTGGTGTCCGCCTCCAGAGCGGAATGGTGACTGAACGGAGGCAAACTGATGCATTCTGAGCGGATCCTTTTCCATTCAGAATGCATTAGGGCAAAACTGATCCGTTTTGGACCGCTTGTGGGAGCCCTGAACGGATATCACAAACGGAAAGCCAAAACGCCAGTGTGAAAGTAGCATTAAATAGAAGGTAGAAAAGGAAAGGAGCAAAGTTGGGAGGCACTAAGGAATGAATGAATGAACACATACAAGGGATGAATAAAGAAATGGAAGAAAGAAGAAAGAAAGAAAGGAAGGAATAAGGGCTCTTTCACACCTGCGTTCTTGTCTTCCGGCATAGAGTTCCGTCATCGGGGCTCTATGCCGGAAGAATCCTGATCAGGATTATCCCCATGCATTCTGAATAGAGTGAAATCCGTTCAGGATGCATCAGGATGTCTTCAGTTCCGGAACGGAACGTTTTTTGGCCGAAGAGTTGCCGCAAGGCCGGATCCGGAATTAATTCCCATTGAAAGGCATTGATCCGGATCCGGCCTTAAGCTAAACGTCGTTTCGGCGCATTGCCGGATCCGACGTTTAGCTTTTTTAGAGTGGTTACCATGGCTGCCGGGACGCTGAAGTACTGGCAGCCATGGTAAAGTGTAGCGGGGAGCAGCATACTTACCGTCCGTGCGGCTCCCGGGGCGCTCCAGAGTGACGTCAGGGCGCCCCAAGTGCATGGATCACGTGATCGCATGGCACGTCATCCATGCGCCTGGGGCACTCTGACGTCACTCTGGAGCGCCCCGGGAGCTGCACAGACTGTAAGTATACCGCTTCCCCGCTCCCCACTACTACTATGGCAACCAGGACTTTAATAGCGTCCTGGCTGCCATAGTAACACTGAAAGCATTATGAAGACGGATCCGTCTTCAAATGCTTTCAGTACACTTGCGTTTTTCCGGATCTGGCGTGTAATTCCGGCAAGTGGAGTACACGCCGGATCTGGACAACGCAAGTGTGAAAGAGGCCTTAAAAATTTACTTTGAATGTAGCACCATCCACACAAGTGCACCTGAAGTGTGCAGTGCTTCAGGCTCAGTGTATGAGGAGTCCCTTCCACTGCTGCGAGTGATGGCGGTAGTGGAATCCTAGGTGCACACTACAGTCATCACTCACAGCAGATGGTTGTGGAGATGCTCATACATATAATCTGCATCATCAAAACTACTGCCAAATTTCCTTTAAAGACGACCTTTCACTGGTCCTGACGTTACAATATTAGTACCTGGCTGTGTTGGGCTTTATTAGAAGATGTCAGGGTGCTTTTTTTTTTTCAGATGCGCTGCTCCGTTCCCCCAATTACTTTTGCCGCCCTGTATGCTAACTAGTAGCATCAGTACAGGGAGGAGGAGACGGCTGTGTTTCTCAGACAGGTTCTCCTTCTCCCTGCCTGTGATGTTCTCCACTGCGATTGGCCAGCTCACAGGCAGGGAGAAGGAGACGGCCCCTGAGAAACACGGCAGTCTCCTCCTCCCTGTACTGATGCTACTAGTTAGCATACAGGGCGGCAAAAGTGAACAGCGAGGGAACCGAGCAGCCGATCTGAAAAAAAAAAAGGGGCCCTAACATCTACTAAAGCCCTACACTGGCAGGTACTAATATTGTAACATCAGGACCAGGTTAGGGCAAGACATGAAGGAATTAAAGAAGGAATGAAAATAAGAAAGAAAGTAGGCAGGAGAGGAATGGAGGATTGATCATTATTTTGATCAATTTGCAACATATATTTCATATAAGTGTTATGAATGACGGGAAGTAACAATCTTAGACTTAACTTAACTGATACTGTACAAGGCAAAGAAGGAAGGAAAAAAGAAATAAATAAAGGGAGAGACAGAGGGAAGAAGGAAAAAAGGAAGTAGAGATGAGCAAACCGCAGTTGACGAAGTGGAATTCGATCCGAATTTCCTCATGCTTCGTTGGTTATCGAATCAAATTTTTTCCTAAAATGACTGCTGCACGTGTTAGGACATGGAGCAATGAAATCTGGGAATGAGGGATCACCCACAATGCCATGCATGCAGCCAATCAGCAACCAGCCCTGTGATGTCACAGCCCTATAAATAGCCTCAGCCATCTTGGATTCAGCCATTTTCCAGTGTACTTAGTGCAGGGAGAGACGTCAGCAGGCACTAGGGACAGTGCTAGGAAAGACTTTAAAACTTTTATTTGGTTGTATAGAAGTTCAGGGAAAGCATAGGGAGGAATCATTCCACAGTATTGAAGCAGAACAGGGTTCAGTAGGGGAGATTATTTCTACATCTTATTTGCCCTTGTGCGGTGCAGTTATATGTTCTATAGCATTTTTGGCTTGTATTAGTAGGAAAAAAGGGGCTTATTAGCCGTTGTATGGTGAAGTGAGAAAATTGCAGCCCTTTTTGGCGTGTATTAGTGGCATAAAAAATATATATTATTTGCTGTTTAGCGGTGCAGTTATATGTTCTAAAGTCCTTTTTGGAGTGTATTAGTGGCAAAAATATATATATGTGCGGTTGAGCTCTGCAGTTATATGTTCTAAAGCCCTTTTTGGTATGTTGTAGTGGCAAAAAATATATGTTATTTGTCATTCAGCAGCGCAGTTATATGTTCTATAGCCCTTTTTGGCATGTATTAGTGGCACAAAAAAAAGTATTTGCCATTGTGTGGTGAAGTGAGAAAATGACAGGCCTTTTTGGCTTGTATTAGTGGCAAACAAATATATATTTCCCATTTAGCGGTGCAGTTATATGTTCTAAAGCCCTTTTTGGCATGTATTAGTAGCAAAAAGATATATATTATTTGCTGTTCAGTGGTGCAGTTATATGTTCTATAGCCTTTTGTGTTATGTATAAGTGGAAAAAAGTAAGGGCCTATTTTCCCTTCAGCGATGCAGTTATAAAGTCCTTTTTGGCGTGTATTAGTGGCAAAAATATATATATTGTTCAGTAGTGCAGTTATATGTTCTAAAGCCTTTTGTGGCTTGTACAAGTGGAAAAAAGTAAGGGCCTATTTGGTGTTCAGCTGTGCAGTTATATGTTCTAAAGCCCTTTTTGGCATGTATAAGTGATGCTGCTGCCACCTCTGCACTGTCATTGTGGCCTCCTCCTGATGCTGCTGCGACCTCCAGACTTTGCATTGGGCCACTCTGTGGTCTCCTCATGCTGCTTGCACCTCACCACTATGTCATAGGGCCACTTTGTGGACTTCTCATGCTGTTCCCACCATCCCCACTTCATGACTGGGCCACTATTTTGCCTTTCAGCCTGGCTGACATCATCATTTATTTGACCATTCTTCTGATCTGTCAGAAGGAAGGAAAAATGAGACACACAATAGATCCTGTCTATGTAACAGCTGTAAGGCCTGCATGACATGGTCCCTATTTTGCATCAGAATTGGCCTATAATTTGGTACCCAACAGCAGGTGTGGGTACAAAACACAGAAGACGTGCAAATATTCCATTCACGTGTCATCTCTGTTTTGGATCCACTCCTGTTTTTTTGGGCTTTAGCAATACCGATGGATTACTGACCAAATACTGACGGAGTGAAGGTGGATGCTCCACAGACAGGATCCGTTTTTTGGGGGTTATTGTTCTGATGGATCAGAGGGAGGTAAAATAATCTGTGAAGTCAACACAAACTTACTGATGACACCCTCTTCACTCTGTCGGGGGGCTCTACTTGCATAGGTGTTTAATAGTACAGGTTCTGTAGACATCTATGTGGAATTATGCTGGCGACGGTGTAAAAGGAGCCACAAATATATTCGGAATGAACCAAATTTTTTCGGGAAATTCGGCAAACCAGCCAAATGGAATTTTTTTGAAATTCGCTCATGTCTAGTAGGAAGGAAGGAGGAGGGAGGGAGAGAGAGAGGGAGGGAGGAAGGTCTGCTGTGGTATCCTAGTCTAGACCAAGTTGTAACAGATACTTTAAATGCTATGGACACATTTGGCAGCAATTTTTTATGATTACATTTTACTCATTTTGGGCTTAAAATAATTTTTGCAGTTGCTCTTTTTTATAAATATTCAACAGCTTTGTCATAAAGGGTAAAGGTTGATATACGCAGGCCGATGAGCAGCAGATTGTCAAGAAGGAAGTGTTCCTTTCCGACAGTTGGCTGCTCTTTAAGTGGAGGTGAAGTTCAGCATTTACATGCAGAGATCATCTCCACAGTATGAGAACGAGAGATTGCTATTGCCATTGCTTGTCCTCATACAGCTGAACTGTTTCTGGGCAGCAGATCGCTGCTTAGACGGCACAATCTGCTGCCCAGAAATAATAATTTAGGTGCCTGCACCAATGACAAGGTCACCCAATGATCTGCTGCAGCTTTAAATGGGCAGATTGTTGGGAACGAGGGTTCGCAGGAACGTTCGTAGAAACATTTGTTCCTGATAATCTACCAGATTATCTGCACGTCTAACCTTTACCTTCTGCCTAACTGTAAGAATCCTACTTTAACTTTGTGCTGGTCATCTAATAACCCTTACCTCTAAATTACTAATAGTTCAAAAACACTTATTTAAGCCACCTTGTTATCAGTAAGATAAGAATTGAGCTATAGCGAGTGATTATAAGGTTATATGATTATAAGATAATAATAAGATTATAAGATAAGGAGCCCATCAACACAGTAAAAACACAGAGCATGCTACTATAGAATCTCAAGGCTGTACAGAGAAAGGGACTCAAAATTGACCACTGGTTTGGGGCCAGTTGGCACGATGAAGTGACATCATTGTGCCTGCTGCGCCTATCCCATGGACAGGCCAGAGCAGAACTGAAGTGAGACATCTACTCCGTTCTTGTGGGAATGTGGACTAGACGAGTATACCCTGTGTAGTATGAGGGGGCATTATACTGTATGAGGGGTAGGCACGTTATGCAGTATAATGAGTCCTACATGTGCCCTTCATACAGTATAATTTATACTGTATTACAGGCACAGGAGGGGGCTATATATTATGTGAGGGCCCCTGAGGTGAACATTAGGGGGCTTAATACTGTAAGGGGGACACATCAAGGGTCATCATATTGTGTGGGGTTCACATATTAGTATTGTGATGGGGCGTAGATTAGCAGAGCTATGGAATGGAGCTTCGCTTTACTAAAGGGCAGAGTTCAGTGATGTGCAGAGGGCCCCAGATATAACTTTGCTTTGGACACCATAAATGCCAAATTCGCTCCTGGCCTTATCGCATCTCCTCGGCTGCACTGTTAAAATCAGTGGATAGGGATATTACCAGATGCAACTAGGTTTTCAGTCTTTGGTTTCTTTCTTATCACTTTGCTCAGAAGAAACACATACAAACTTCAACTGTAACATTTAGTTCCATGAAGTTAGGAGAAGAGCAGTGTCTTTCTGAACAATCTCCTTGCTCTATTCATATTTCCTTGTACAAATTCAATCAATCCATGTTTCTCAGACAGGGCACCTTCACCATCATTGAAAATGAAAGCCAGCATGAGGAAGGGAGACTTGGTGGCATTTTAAGTGATTTTATTCACAAATTGTACACCTCTAGATGAGTAAATACTACTTTTTTATGTTGCTTTGTCGCAAATGGCTTCTCAGCTGTCAGGTTTTTCAACTGACCTGACATCATGTTATATAATAAAGCTAACAGTACAAGATTGTCAGAGCAACCACCTAAGCCTACATCTCACACAATGCTATATCACTTTCTAGGTCATTATAAGATTGGAAAATTGGTTAAGACATATCTATACTTTATATTGAAGGGGTTGTCCAAGTAAAAAAAAATGGAAAAAAGAAGGTGTTAGAACAATAAAAGTATTAATACTCCAGTTCACACCACTTCTCCAATGCCATCCTGCTGGACTTTGTTTACATGGAGCAGCAGGGATGTGCCTATATACTGCACATGATTGCTGCAGCCAATCACCGGCCTCAAAGTTCTAGTGCTATATTCCTCTGACCAGTGACCACTGCAATCAACATGACTCAATAGCTGTAGCGGCAGGATGGATCAGAGAGGTGGTTCTGAAGAGGAGGTGGTATGAACTGGTGAGCATGCATTCTTTTATTGGTACAAATATACCTTCCCTGCCTTATTCCATTTTCAGACAAGCCCTTTTACACTACAGATATTAGATAGATAGATGATTGATAGGTAGATAGATAGATAGATAATAAATAGAGATAGATAGATAATCACAATAGCATGATTGTACAGAATATATCAGTGACAAGATTAAAATGTCATATAACACATAGGGGGACATTTACTAATCATGTTGCGTCAGCATTATGGTGTAAAATGCGCCAAAAATAACAGCTTTTTAATTTGCATTATCATTTTATCAAATTATCATTATCATTTATCAACTTATGTTCGCCTTAAAGGGATTGTCTCATCATGGACAATGGGGGCATATTGCTAGGATATGCCCCCATTGTCTTATAGGTGCGGGTACCATGCTGGGACCGACACCTATATCGAGAATGAAGCCCTGCAAGGTGGTGGCAGGAGGACTCCGGTCCGGCCACCACCAAGCCGGCTCTCCATAGAAGTGAAGGGTAGCGTACTGCGCATGTGCGGCCCCTGCTCACACTCATTTCTATGGGCCCGACGAAAATAGTCGAGTCAGCGCTTGGTTATTTTCGCCGGCCCCATAGAAAATGAATGGAGGCCGGATGCGCATGCACAGTGCGCCCTCCTTCACTTGTGGGGCTCTGTTCTCGATATAGGTGCAGGTCCCCGCATTTATAAGACAATGGGGGCATATCCTAGCGATATGCCCCTATTGTCCATGATGAGACAACCCCTTTATCAGGTGTAAATTGTAGCGGTTGATTAAGCCTGGTTATGTGTTAGCGCACATTAGTCAAAAAGACGCACGTCCGAACAGAAAAACCAACTACATAAAAATATCAAATGCGTAGATTTTAAAGTTTAAAAATCTGCTTAATCACTTGTCTGATCAATTGTATCTGTTCCTAGAGCCTAATGTTATTATGCTGCTATGTGTAATTATACTAGTCCCTGATGTCTGGAGTTTATTATAGTTGTCACACTCCAGCTTTTTTCATGTTTGCTGCTATATGTATTTTATTATATATGGATTCATGTTATGTGTATATATGTGGATTTTCCAATAAATTATTTAAGTCCCTATTTTTTGCGTGGTAGCTTTATTTTTTAGCTTGATAGGAGTTGTACGGATGATTCCATGCAAGATATTTATGGTATAGATATTTTGGTGTGTTGTGTTCCTAGAATGCAGATGCATTCGAAATAGATGTAGAGACCTGTCAGCTCCCCGCATTAATATTACTTTCCTGTCATCAGTTCAGCACAAGCAGACATGATATGCTGACATCATCACATCATGAGTATGAGGCAAAAGTCGCAATTTTGTCATTAAAATGTTGCAAAAAGTCCCACATTCTGCTGCTTTGGGACAGCTGATAAAATGTCGCAAATAGCTATAAAAAGTCGCATTTTCATTTGTAGCATTAAAAAGTCACAATATCAGTAAAAAGAGATGGATTCAAAGTTTATATTTATAAAATTGGTGTGCTCCATTATAACACTGCCAAGTGAGTGATCGCTCATAATCACTAGTGCTCATACAGCTCTGTATTCATGTACAATTGTTAATATATCCATCAGGAACAATAATACATCAAAGAAGGTTTACTCTAATATGGGTGCCAGGGAATGTGGAGAGAGCAGGCGCCAGTCCGTGCATGTGCAGAGTGATGGCACTCAGACTGTCAATACACAATAGTGTTGGGCGAGCATGCTCTGCCGGACACTAATTTTACTTGGGGTGCTCGAGTTTCCTCCCCGCGTGTTTTTTTGGCTGCTACGCAGCCAATAAATGTGCGCGGAGGTACTGGCACTCACTGTAATGCCGTAGCCATGTTGGCTACTGGCATTACAGTGATTGGCTGGCCCGGAACGCGTAATCGGGTGCTATATAACACCCGATGACACGTGTTCGGCTCAGTCTTAGTCAGGGAGAGCTGTGCTGAAGCGTGGAAAAATAGTGTAGGGAGTGAAATAGTAATATTTTTGTGAAAAATATAGAGACCCAAAAGTCCTTTTAAGAACTATTGTTGTATCTGGCAGCAATATAATTATTAGCGCAACTTGCGCTAAATTGAGTGGAATTGTTAGAGAGCCCCAAAAGTCCTTTTAAGGACTATTGCTTTATCTGGCTGCAATATATATTATTAGCGCAACCTGTGCTAAATTGCTTGCAATTGTGAGTGCAGCTTCTGATAGTGACACAACCTCTGCTACATATTTTATTTTACATTTGCGCAGCCTAAATGTCTGTGACATTCAGCACAATTGTTTGGCCGCTGGCGACAACGACATTACCTGCGCTATACCTCCTGTATAACGTTTGCGCATCCTAAATATCAGTGACATTCATTCAGTGTCATTTTTTATTAGCCGCTGGTGACAGCGACATTACTTGGGCTATACCTCCTGTATAACGTTTGCACATCCTAAATATCAGTGACATTCATTCAGTGTCGTTTTTTTATAATCCGCTGGTGACAGCGACATTACTTGCGCTATACCTCCTGTATAACGTTTGCGCATCCTAAATATTAGTGATATTCATTCAGTGTAATTTTTTTATTAGCCGTTTGGTGACAGCAATATTACTTGCGCTATAACTGCTGTATAACGTTTGCGCATCCTAAATATCAGTGACATTAATTCAGTGTAATTTTTTATTAGCCGCTGGTGACAGCGACATTACTTGCGCTATACCTCCTGTATAACGTTTGCGCATTCTAAAATTATCTGTGACATTCAGTGTACTTTTTTCATAGACGCTGCAGACAGCGACATTATCTGTGCTACATCTCCTGTTTAACGTGTGCTCATCCTAAAATATCTGGGACATTCTGTGTAATTTATTTGCGAATACACTTACAATACCTGCGCTACTGTACTTGTGACATACTTGCAAGCATATATACCATTTAATATGCACAAGGCAAACAGTAAGGGACAGGGAAGTGGCTGTGCTGCTGATGGTGCACACAGAGGGCGTGACTCTAGGCGCGGTGAAACTGTGCCTGCTGCCAGAGCACAAGAAACACACTCTTCCATGATACCTAGCTTCATGTCCCAGTTCACAGGGCGGCGCAGGACACCACTCTTGAAGTCAGACCAGTGCGACCAGGTGGTCGGTTGGATTGCAGCAGATAATGCTTCCAGTCGGTTAATGTGCTGCTACGCAGTTAAAGTCTATATAGTTTAATTCATATGATATTCTATATTTGGTCATATGCTCCCATCTAGTGGTCGTTTTTGGTATTGCACTTGTTTTTCTTGTTGGTGATATATGTCATTCATTTCATTGCTCCACCCCTTCTTTGTGTACCTCACTTCCTGTTTCTCCATACTGCTCCAGGCATTGAACAGGTACACATGTATTCTCATGTAAGCTTACAAAAGCATCATATTTTGACCGCACAATACCAGAATCCATCTGTTCTGCTGTACTGTTATCTGTCTTACAGAATAAAGCAACTTACACGGATAAACTCAGTGTTGGTGAGTTCCAGCTATCTGATAAGGATTGTCCGCAGTGATTATATCTGCTCTTACAGCCCAGGCATAGAGGTCTCACCAGGGATAAATCGCTATTACAACAATCTGAGTCAGAATAGTTAAGCACCACTCTGTCTTCCACAAAATCCAGTCTCAGTAGCCAAGAGTCTGGTCAACAGAATTCTCATCCTGATACTCCTGCCTCCCACCATGGAGAGTGTTGGCAAACAAGTGGTCCCAAACTCGGATATTCCGAGGACCTCTTTTCATCGCCATTCCTTAATTTGTGCCTCTCGACAAGCTTACTTGAAGAGGGACATGAGGAGATATTATGCCCTGATTCCCAAACTTGAGCATCCACAGTCACAAGAAGATGATGGTGGGGAACGGCAATAAGTGTTTCATGAGGTGGATTAAGATGATGAGATAAATTTACCAATAAGTCAATTAAAATTAATGTCACAAGAGGTTCATGATGAGGATGAGACACAGTAACTGAGGTTGTTGTTAGGTCAACAAGTCAGGAGAATGACCAGAGTGAGGAAGTGGAAGAGGAGGTGGTGGACGATGAAATCGCTGACCCAACCTGGGAAGGTGGCAAGCCGAGCGAGGACAACAGTACAGAGGGGGAGGGATCCGCAGCACCGCAACAGACTGAAAGAGGCAGTGGGGTGGCAAAAGGGAGAAGGCAGGCCACACCAAACAGGCCCACAACTGTTCCTCAGAGCAACCCCTTGCGGCAATCTCCCTTGCCAAGGAGTAGGTGTTCCGCAGTCTGGTGCTTTTTTGAGGAAAGTTTGGACGATAAAAGAATTGTCATTTGCAACCTGTGCCATACTAAAATGAGCAGGGGTGTGAACACTAGCAACCTCACCACCACCAGCATGATCTGCACATGGCATCAAAGCACCCTAATAGGCGGGCCAAATGCCTGGGTCCACAATCAGTGTCTGCGGGTCACGCCACTACCTCCTCTTCCCCTGTGTTACGTGCTGGCCAATCCCCTGTCCAAGACGCAGGCCCGGATGCCTCCTTCCATGCACCTGGACCTTCGCAAGCACCATCAGCTAGCACATCCACTTCTGTGTCCCAGCGCAGAGTACAGATGTCTATACCCCAGGCGCAAAAACCCAGCCACTCACCCACAGGTCATAGCACTAAATGTGCACCTTTCCAAATTGCTGGCCCTGGAAATGTTGCTATTTAGGCTTGTGGACACTGAGATTTTCCGCAGCCTAATGGCAGTGGCCGTTCCACGTTACTCTGACCCCAGCCGCCAATATTTGTCCCAGTGTGCAGTCCCAGCCTTACACCAGCATGTGTCCAGTAATATCACCTGTGCCCTGACCAACGCAGTTATTGGGAAGGTCCACTTAACGACTGACACATGGACAAGTGTGTTTGGCCAGGGACGCTACATTTCCCTGACGGCTTACTGGGTAAACGTTGTGTAAGCTGGGAGCGAGTCGTACCCTGGGATGGCACAGGTGCAACCGACACCAAGGATTGCGAGCCCTACTTCCATCAGGGTTACCGCCACCACCTACGTTAGTGGCTGCAACCACCACTTCTCCTCCTCTACCTCCTCCGCTTCCACCTCTGAATTATAATCTTGCAGCACCAGTCAGCCATCAGTCAGTAGCTGAAAGCAGTGTAGCACTGCAGTGGAGAAGCGGCAACAGGCCATGCTTAAACTGATCTGCTTAGGTGACAAAGAGCACACCACCGCAGAGCTGTGGCAGGGGATAAGGGACCAGACTGAACCGTGGCTCTCGCCACTCAACCTACAACCAGGCATGGTTGTGTCTGATAATGGCCGTAACTTGGTGGCGGCTTTGGAGCTTGGCAAGCTCACACACCTACCATGCCTAGCCCACGTGTTCAACCTAGTGGTTCAGCTGTCTCTCAAAACCTACCCCAATTTCCCTGAGCTACTAGTGAAGGTGCGCCGCATGTGTGCCCATTTCCGCAAGTCATCGACAGCTTCTGCCAGTCTGGCAACGCTGCAGCAGCGCTTGCAATTGCCAGGTCACCGACTGTTGTGCGACGTGAGCATGCGCTGGAACTTCGCGTTCCACATGTTGGCCAGGCTTTGAGAGCAGCAGAGGCCAGTAGTGGAATACCAGTTGCAACTTGGTCGTCGCCTTTCGAGTCAGCTTCCGCTCTTCACAAGCGAGGAGTGGGCATTGATGTCTGACCTCTGTGAGGTTTTACGCAACTTTGAGGAATCAACACAGATGGTGAGCGGCGATAATGCTATTATCAGCGTAACCATCCCACTTCTGTGTCTGCTGAAACGCTTGCTGCTCACAATGAAGGCGGACGCTTTGCATGTGGAAGAGGTGGAAATGGGGGAAGACAGTACACAGGGTGATAGCCAGACTACCCTCAGTTCGTCTTCTCAGCGCAAATTGGATGATGATGAGGAGGAGGAGCAGGAGACAGTTGCTTCCGCTACAGAGGGTAGTACCCATGGAAGTTTTATTCCATCTGTTCAGCGTGGATGGGTAGAAGAGGAGGAAGATGATGAGGAGATTGCGAGTCATCCTCCTGATTAGGGCAGCGAAGTCTTGTCTGTTGGGACTCTGGCACACATGGCTAACTTTATGTTATGCTGCCTTTCCCGTGACCCTCGCGTTATACACATTTTGGCCAACACTGATTACTCGTTGTTCACCCTTCTCGACCCTTCTCGAAGAGAACTTCTCATCTCTCATTCCTGTGGTGGAGAGTATGAGTAAAATGGTGCAATACCAGAAGGTCCTTGTGGAAAAATTGCTCCCAAAATTTCTAGCTGACAATGCTGGCTGCAGAGTACGTAGTTCCTTGGCCAACCGAGGAGGGGACACAAGGGGAACACACAGCAGTTCCAACAGAGGCAGGGCAACACTCTCCAAGGCCTGTGACCGTTTCATGACACTACGCCAGAACCCTCAACCTGATGAGCGGCCTAGTGTCATAAGGAGGGAAACATTTTGGAAGATGGTGAAGGAACACGTAGCAGATCGTGTCAGCGTCCTCAGTGATCCCTCTGTGCCTTACAACTATTGGCACGTGACACGAACTGGCACTCTATGCCTTGGAGGTGCTGGCCTGCCCCGCCACCAGCATTTTGTCAGAGCAGGTATTTAGTGCTGCTGGGGGCATAATAACTGATAAGTGCATCTGCCTGTCAACTGAAAATGCTGACAGGTTGACTCTTATAAAAATGAACAAGGCTTGGATTGCCCCTGACTTCTCTACTCCACCAGAGGAAAGTGGCTAAACATATGAGGTCATATCAGCAGGCCCTTGCTCCAATAGTTTTTAAGGGTCACCAGCAGGTCATCAATCATATTTTTTCAGGGCTGTGTAGGATACCCTCCTTTATGTGTAATAAAGGGTGTATTGCAGTGCCAGTTCCTTGCAATTTTATGTTAGTTTTTTTTTGCGTATTATTGTCAGTCTGTAAAAGTGGCGTACTACTCGGACAACATCGTTCCCAGCAGAAACCTGGGAGTCCAAGATGCATCCAGACATCCTTCCCATGCTGTTCCCGAACCATTTCAGTGGTGTTTCCATCAATTTCTCACCTTTTCCTATGAACCAGACACCCTCCTCTCTTCAGAGCAGGGGGTGCCTAGTTTAATGCTCGGGTTCTCCCATTGACTTCCATTGTGCTCGGGTGCTCAGTAGAGCACCCGAGCATCCTGAGGTGTTCTACTCGAGCACCCGAGCACTTTGGTGCTTGACCAACACTAGTGCCCAAGCGATCTAAGGACCAAAGATCCCCAGTCCTTTTTTGGCAACATGTCCATCAAGGTTTCATCTCCATATGGGTTCCAACAATTAGTCCTGGCGATTATTATATTCGACTTTGACTTCTCATACACCTAGGTCATCCAAAGGGGTGCTGTTATTTGCCTGTAATTCCTGTATTCTTTATCAGACAACAGTCCTTTTCCTACATATGTTAAAGAGGCTAAAGGGTCGATGTGAGTGCTCCTTTAAAATGTGATGACAGGGAGCAGTTAAGCCTCATTCACACGTCAGTGTTCGGTCAGTGATTTCCATCAGTGATTGTGAGCCAAAACCAGGATTGGAGCCTCCACAAACATAAGGTATAAGGGAAAGACCTGCACCTGGTTTTGGCTCAAAATCACTGACTGAACACTGACGTGTGAATGAGGCATTAGTGTCCACTTCAGGAATGGCCTTGCATCACTGATCGCGTTGTATGACTGTCCCTAGCACTCTCCCACAGTGATTTCCATCAGTGATTGTGAGCCAAAACCAGGATTTGAGCCTCCTGACCAAAAACACTGACGTGAATTAGTCCTTATGCATGGATTTTCCACATGGATTTTCATGCAGAAGCTTCATTCACACTTGAATGCTTTGGTCAGTGATTTCCATCAGTGATTGTGAGCCAAAACCAGGATTGGAGCCTCCACAGACATAAGGTATAAGGGTAAGATCTGCACCTGTTCTGTGTTTAGAGCTTGTATTTGGCTCAAAATCACTGATGGAAACAGTGCCTTGGATGAGATCGCTTTATTATAGATTTTTTTTCTTTGATTCAGATACTTGTCTTATGAACAGATTGCTCCGGGATGCATTTATGTATTGATTTTGTACATTGTTTAATGTGGGCCTCTGGTTATCTGGGGAGCGCTGGTGCTTAGACCGCTTGGCCGCCCATGCGCACTGTGATGAAGCGGCTTGTCTGCAATACTGGCAGTCTGGGTGCCATCGCTCTGCACAGGCACGGACTGGCGCCTGCGCTCTCCACACTTCCTGATGCTGCCACAAACGTTTTCACATTATGGGACCCATATTAGAGTAAACCTTCTTTGATGTATTATTGTTCCTGATGGATATATTAAAAATTGTACATGAATACAGAGCTGTATGAGCACTAGTGGGACATTGGCACTGTTATAGCACCTTATTAGATATGCAAAAGAGGCCTGAGCACACATAAGGTCTGTGAACATTATGTGTTATAAGATATTTTAATCCGGTCACTGATATATTGTGCACAATCACGCTATTGTGATTATTACTTTTATGTGTTGATTTATTGTTCAATCATGTCAATGACTATTTCACTGGTATATACACCTCACTTTGGCAATAGCTTGAGAAAGACCCCATTGAACAGGGCTGAAACTTTGTGTTCTCGAGTAATAAAGCGGATCCATCACCCTTTTACCTACAGTGGAGTGCTGCCACAATTTTTCAAGCTAGATAGATATACAGTAGATGGATGGATAAATAGATATGCTATCAGAGGGGTGAATGATAGAAAAAAATATATCTGTGGGTGTGCCAAGTAAGATTTTTTTTCTCATCCCACAGGTTTCCCCATGTAAAGCAAGAGATTTTGGATAAGGTCTCAGGCCTAGGCTGTTACACTTCTATCTGCAAAGGTGACCTGGAAAGCTAGTCACACCCACTCTGCTAGAACCCAGCAAAAAATTGCGGACGTTTTCCACACAGATTAACCCTAATCATGGATCAAGATTTTAAACTGTGGGGTTGATAGGTATTTCTTATTAAACATTAAAAAAAAAGTTATCACCTGGTCCTTCTTTTCCCACCACTAGACCTTAAGCTTATTGGATTAGGCTAAACACTCCTTTCTGATAGGCCACAACCCTCTGACCTTCATAATAAAAATCCCACCAAATTGTACCTATGACCCTTCTGATTCTCAGCAATCTCATCTGTCAATACGTGTTTCATTCAAACACTGAATTTTCTTCTGTTTACTGCAATGTCTTATGAATTGTTTGCTTGTCTAAGGCCTCTTTCACACTTGCGTTGTCCGGATCCGGCGTGTACTCCACTTGCCGGAATTACACGCCGGATCCGGAAAAACGCAAGTGTACTGAAAGCATTTGAAGACGGATCCGTCTTCAAAATGCTTTCAGTGTTACTATGGCACCCAGGACGCTACTAAAGTCCTGGGTGCCATAGTAGTAGTGGGGAGCGGGGGAGCAGCATACTTACCATCCGTGCGGCTCCCGGGGCGCTCCAGAATGACGTCAGAGCGCCCCATGCGCATGGATCATGTGATCCATGCGATCACGTCATCCATGTGCGTGGGGCGCCCTGACGTCACTCTGGAGCGCCCCGGGAGCCGCACGGATGGTAAGTATGCCGCTCCCCGCTCCCCACTACAGTTTACCATGGCTGCCAGGACTTTAGCGTCCCGGCAGCCATGGTAACCATTGAGAAAAAGCTAAACGTCGCATCCGGCAATGCGCCGAAACGACGTTTAGCTTAAGGCCGGATCCGGATCAATGCCTTTCGATGGGCATTCATTCCGGATCCGGCCTTGCGGCAAGTGTTCCGGATTTTTGGCCGGAGCAAAAAGCGCAGCATGCTGCGCTATTTGCTGCGGCCAGAAAAAGTTCCGTTCCGGAACTGAAGACATCCTGATGCATCCTGAAGGACGGACTGTCCATTCAGAATGCATTAGGAAAATCCTGATCAGTATTCTTCCGGCATAGAGCCCCGACGACGGAACTCTATGCCGGAAGACAATAACGCAGGTGTGAAAGGGCCCTAAGCCTCCATGTTTACTGTCTGTCCCCGTAAAATCCAACTTCATGAAGAACTAGAAGAAGAAATAGATACCTACTGTAGGAGAGTCCCCGGAATAATAATGGACGGACGATACGTGCCACCAGAGGTCCTGGCCTCGGTGGAGTAAGAACCGGATCATTGCGGTTACAGCGGCGAATGCTGCTGGCGCAGCGTGTCCGGGCCGGTTCTTACTGGGAACAGGTAAAGAGTGGGGGGGTGCCTGTTCCCCACGGCCAGCCCAGGTTTTTGGTGGAGCTGGGCCTTTAAGAATCCAGCCTGCTGATGACGGGGGTGGGGTGTGTCTTGCTGAGCTGGAGATTTCCACAGACAGAGTGAGTGCTGATGAAGGAGAGTCTGGGCGCAGCACACATTGAAGGATAGCCCTGGGACCTGTGGTGCTACAAGCCAAAGGGGCTCTGGCCTGAGGGAGACAAAGGCAGATAGCCTAGAAGCCTGCAGAACTGCTGTGGTCTGTCCAAAACAAGGTGACTCAAACCTGCTGTTTATTTTCTATGGAAGGACTTTTGTTCTATGCACTATGTGGATATGCACCTGTGTGGTCTGCACATTGCCTGTTATGCCGTTGGTGTGAATAAAGTCACAGTGTATCACAAAGACTGTCTATGATTGCCTCAATACTGCCGCCGCTACCGTAGCCTACCACGAGCACATCCCCACAATTGGTGGCTTGGAGCGGGCATTCCTGCAGTGAGGCAGGCCTGAGGCAAAAGTTGTGTTGGACTGCATGTCATATATCAGGCCTGCAAGTTTTATGGTTCCTGACAAGATGGAGGAGGCCATTAAGCACCTGATTCAGAGTAATGTACAGCAGCAACAGGCATTGCAGGCTCAGAGGGAAAGTAATGAGCTACAGCAAAAAAGACATGAGGAGGCTATGTGTGCACAGCAGCAAACAAACACTCTCCTAATGCAGCAGCTGGTAGCCATGCAAGAGTCGGTGCAAACATCCCTGCAAGGAGTTTTAACTGCGACAACCCCGACTGTGTCTACCGCCAGGGACAAAGTCCGATCCGCCCTGAGGAAAATGGGTCCGGGAGATGATATAGAGGCATACCTGATGGTATTCGAAAGAACCGCGGAGCAAGAGAGGCTGCCGTTGGAGCAGTGGGCCGAGGTGGTGGCGCCTTTTCTGGTGGGGGACGCACAAAAGGTCTATTTTGACCTCAGCTGCGATGAGGCCAAGGACTATGAGAGGCTAAAAGCTGAGGTGTTGGCCAGGTTGGGGGTAAACACCTATGTGCGAGCGAACAGGGTGTATCAGTGGGTGTTTGCCGAGTCCCGACCCGCCCGGTCACAAGCCTATGACTTACTTCACCTAGTAAAAAAATGGCTTCAGCCTGAGATATTGAGCCCTTCTCAGATGGTTGAAAGGGTCGTGGTCGACAGGTTCGTGCGTACCCTCCCGAGAGCCATACAGCGCTGGGTGGGACAAGGCGATCCAGGCAACCTGGAACAACTGGTTAGCCTGGTGGAGAGGTATATGGCCACTCAGGATTTGGGGCGGGACTCAGCGGTACTACCGAAGTCACGTCAGCCCCCGCTGCCGACCCGGGATCCTGAAAAAGGGATCCCACCACATAAGGAGGGGAGTGGATCTCCAGTCCGTGGGAGGAATACCCTGGGGAGGAGGGAGGCTGCGAGGATCAGATGTTGGCATTGTCAGGACTGGGGACATGTGGCATCCAACTGCCCTAGGGCATCCGAACCCATGGACTGCGGGTTCGCTCGCCGGTCCTCTTTTTATGCCCAACCGGTGTATATAGCTGACCCCCTGCTGGCGGCGGACAACCCTCCGGTGTGTGATGTCGTTGTTAATGGACACTCCGTGCAGGCCCTGCTGGACTCTGGGAGCCTGGTAACTCTGGTCCATGAGTCGCTGGTAACGGAAAAACTCCCAGAAAGGCGAACCCTTACCATTGTCTGTATACATGGGGATCGCAGGGAGTATCCCACCACTAAGGTTACCCTGGCAGTGTGTGGAAAGGAGGTACCACATGTCGTCGGGGTGGGGAGACGGCTCCCTTATGCCGCAATATTGGGGAGGGACTTTCCCCTGTTCTGGACTTTGTGGAGGAACGGGTTGCCTACCTATGGGGAAGGAAAATGTCCAGGTCCCGAGCCCGAGGACCCCGAGGCAGGGACCCCAGCTGTAGGGGTCACCGTAGAGGAGGTAGAGTGTAACCCTGACCGGTTTCCCCTAGAAGTATTGGCGGGTGAGACAGTAGAAAGTTCGTCCATCCTGGATCTGGAGGTACCCCGAGAAACCTTCGGGACCGCACAGCTCCAGGATTCGACGTTATTGCGGGCTAGAGAAGGTGTGTCGGTGGTTAATGGTGTTGCCCAGCGTCCCGGCGCCGATACCGTATTTCCTCACCTGGCCTATAACCAGGACCTGTTATATAGGGTAGACAAGGTGAGGCAGGAGGTGGTGGAACAACTGGTGGTGCCCCAGCCTTACCGGCGAATGGTCTTGGATTTAGCGCATGCGCATGTGTTGGGTGGTCATCTGGGGGTTAAGAAAACGCTGGAGCGAATTCTACAACGGTTCTATTGGCCTGGGATATATGAGGAAGTCCGGAGGTTCTGTCAGTCCTGTCCAGTGTGTCAGCTGACTAGCCCCCAACCTCACTATCGCAGTCCACTGGTACCTATGCCCATTATAGAGGTGCCCTTCGAAAGGATCGCCATGGATCTGGTAGGCCCCATTATTAAGTCAGCCCGAGGTCACCAACACATCCTGGTAGTGTTAGACTATGCCACTCGCTATCCGGAGGCGGTCCCATTGCGCCATACGTCGGCCAAGGTAATAGCTAAAGAGCTCATGAGTATGTTTGCCCGGGTGGGGATACCAAAGGAGATTCTGACGGACCAGGGGACACCCTTTATGTCCAAAATAACAAAGGAATTGTGTAAGCTATTAAATATTAAACACCTGCACACGTCCGTCTACCATCCCCAAACCGATGGGTTAGTAGAACGGTTTAATAAGACCCTGAAGTCCATGCTAAAAAGAGTCGTGGCTAAGGACGGGAGGGATTGGGACTTACTGTTGCCCTATGTTTTGTTTGCGGTACGGGAGGTGCCCCAGGCGTCCACGGGGTTCTCGCCCTTTGAGTTGTTATATGGGCGACATCCCCGTGGGCTACTGGATATCGCTAAGGAAGCATGGGAGCAACAGCCTACGCCTCATAAAAGTGTGATAGAGCACATAGGAAAAATGCAGGACCGAATAGGGGTCGTGTTGCCGATCGTCCGTGAGCACATGGAAGCGGCACAACTGGCCCAGAGTCGGGTATATAACCGAACCGCCCGGGTAAGGACATTTCACCCGGGGGACCGAGTTCTTGTACTCGTGCCCACGGTCGAGAGTAAATTCTTGGCCCGGTGGCAAGGACCCTATGAAGTTAAGGAGAAGGTGGGCCCAGTTGATTACAGGATATACCAGCCAGGGAGGCGGAAGCCCGAACAGGTATATCATGTGAATCTACTAAAACCTTGGAGAGACAGAGAGAATTTGTTTGCAGACAGCCCGCCCTCTGTCGGGACGTCAGGGAGTGACCCGGGGTCACCAGGTGTTCCGGAGAACGCCGCTGGGGTGACGATAGGGGACGGAC
Organism: Bufo gargarizans; assembly: GCF_014858855.1. Classification (NCBI taxonomy): domain Eukaryota; kingdom Metazoa; phylum Chordata; class Amphibia; order Anura; family Bufonidae; genus Bufo; species Bufo gargarizans. The sequence goes on along the minus strand of NC_058081.1, from coordinate 494,362,536 downwards.
TGTCGACCAAACAAGCACAAGAGGTGAAAGAATTTGTTAGTCAGAATAGGGACGTATTCTCTGACCTTCCTGGACGTACCACCTTGATCGAGCATGACATTGTCACCGAGCCCCGGGTGAAAGTCCGCCTAAGACCATACCGAGTACCGGAGGCTCGGCGACAGGCCATTTCGCAGGAGGTAAGATCGATGCTACGTCTAGGGGTCATAGAAGAGTCAAAGAGCGAGTGGGCTAGCCCGATTGTCCTTATTCCCAAACCGGATGGTTCATTACGGTTCTGTAATGATTTTAGGAAATTGAATGAGGTATCAAAATTTGACGCCTATCCCATGCCTCGGGTAGACGAGTTGATAGAGCGGCTGGGAAAAGCCCGGTATTTTTCGATCCTAGATCTCATGAAGGGCTACTGGCAGGTACCTCTGACGGAGGCGGCAAAGGAGAAGACGGCCTTTGTCACCCCGGAGGGGCTTTTTCAGTATAGGGTGTTGCCTTTTGGGTTGCATGGCGCTCCGGCTACGTTCCAGCGTCTGATGGATGTCATCCTCAAGCCCCATCACCAGTATACCTCCGCGTATCTGGATGATATAGTCGTGTTTAGCCCAGACTGGGAGGGTCATTTGTCAAAACTTCAGGCAGTGATAGATTCTCTAAGGAAGGCGGGGTTAACTGCCAACCCAAAAAAATGCTCGGTGGGACTAGAGGAAGCTCGCTATTTGGGGTATGTGATTGGACGCGGAGTCATTAGGCCCCAAGTAAATAAAGTTGAAGCAATCCGGAATTGGCCCAGGCCTCGTACGTCCAAGCAAATACGGTCATTTTTGGGCCTGATTGGGTACTACATGAGGTTCATTCCCCATTTTGCCACCTTGGCAGCCCCGTTAACCGGCCTCTTGAAGGGTAGAAAGTCGGTGATGGTTCGCTGGGGGGAGAAGGAGGAGGAGGCGTTCTCCCGTTTGAAGTCGGCCCTATGTGAGTCCCCAGTTCTGGTGACGCCCGACTTCAAGCGGGAGTTTGTAGTTCAAACAGATGCCTCGGGAGTAGGACTAGGGGCTGTGCTTTCCCAGGAGCTCAACGGGGAAGAGCACCCCGTGGTTTTTCTAAGCCGCAAGCTTACCCCAGCAGAAACCCGGTATAGCATTGTGGAGAGAGAGTGCCTCGCCATCAAGTGGGCACTCGAGTCTCTCAGATATTACCTTCTGGGGAGAAGGTTCCGTCTGGTGACCGACCACTCCCCTCTCCAGTGGATGAGTCGGGCTAAGGAGGGGAGCGCTCGGGTTACCAGGTGGTTCTTGTCCCTCCAGAACTTTAAGTTCACTGTTGAGCACAGGGCCGGCCGCTTACAGGGGAACGCAGATGCCCTGTCCCGGGTACACTGCTGTGCATGTGTTCACCCCCTCAGGCTTGAACAGTATGTTCAAGCCCTCAGGGGTGAACAAAGGGGGGGGATATGTAGGAGAGTCCCCGGAATAATAATGGACGGACGATACGTGCCACCAGAGGTCCTGGCCTCGGTGGAGTAAGAACCGGATCATTGCGGTTACAGCGGCGAATGCTGCTGGCGCAGCGTGTCCGGGCCGGTTCTTACTGGGAACAGGTAAAGAGTGGGGGGGTGCCTGTTCCCCACGGCCAGCCCAGGTTTTTGGTGGAGCTGGGCCTTTAAGAATCCAGCCTGCTGATGATGGGGGTGGGGTGTGTCTTGCTGAGCTGGAGATTTCCACAGACAGAGTGAGTGCTGATGAAGGAGAGTCTGGGCGCAGCACACATTGAAGGATAGCCCTGGGACCTGTGGTGCTACAAGCCAAAGGGGCTCTGGCCTGAGGGAGACAAAGGCAGATAGCCTAGAAGCCTGCAGAACTGCTGTGTGCTGTCCAAAACAAGGTGACTCAAACCTGCTGTTTATTTTCTATGGAAGGACTTTTGTTCTATGCACTATGTGGATATGCACCTGTGTGGTCTGCACATTGCCTGTTATGCCGTTGGTGTGAATAAAGTCACAGTGTATCACAAAGACTGTCTATGATTGCCTCAATACTGCCGCCGCTACCGTAGCCTACCACGAGCACATCCCCACACTACATATTGGGATAACATCGCTTTCACCAATCTTAATTTGACAGCAATATTCCAAGCTTTGATTTTGAGATATCCAAATCTGAGAATTGTCAGAAAAAGGGACTGTGGAAATATGACACTAAATTGACACGGACACATGTATATTACAACATAACATTTTTTTTTTAACTTCCTGTCAAAAATATAATGTACCGTAATTCTTTTCATCTTTCAGCCTCAGCTTGACCAAGTCTCACACAAACTAGACAAAATACAAAAAAGAAGGTAATATTATGGCCTTCTGGAGCCTGATACATGAAGTCCCAAGAAACTGTGGACAAGGTGACTGATCTAATTTTACATAACTAGATTATATTAAATTACTAGCTAATGACCCGACGTTGCTCGGGTATTTATTTATTGCAATTTTATATTAAATAACAGTGACTTTCACAATGGCCGCCCCTTTAACGGTGTTTGCCCCTTTAAGAGTCACTTTCACAGTGGCCGCCTCTTTAACGGTGACCGCCCCTTTAACAGGGACTTTCACAGTGGCCGCCCTTTAATGTTGAGCGCTCGATTAACAGTGACTTTCATAGTGGCCGCCCCTTTAACGGTGACCGCCCATTTAACAGTGACTTTCACAGTGGCCGTCCCTTTAACGGTGGCCGTCCCTTTAACGGTGGCCGTCCCTTTAACAGTGACCGTCCCTTTAACAGTGACCGTCCCTTTAACAGTGACCGTCCCTTTAACAGTGACCGTCCCTTTAACAGTGACCGTCCCTTTAACAGTGACCGCCCCTTTAACAGTGACTGCCCCTTTAACGGTGACCGGCCCTTTAACAGTGACTTTCACAGTGGCTGCCCCTTTAACGGTGGCCGCCCCTTTAACAGTGACCGCCCCTTTAACAGTGACTGCCCCTTTAACGGTGACCGCCCCTTTAACAGTGACTGCCCATTTAACAGTGACTTTCACAATGGCCGCCCCTTTAATGGTGACCACCCCTTTAACAGTGAACTTTCACAATGGCTGCCCTTTAACGGAGACCGCCCCTTTAACAGGGACTTTCACAGTGGCCACCCTTTAATAGTGACCGCCATTATATATTGGCACTAAGAGGGGGAGCATTATATACTGACACTAAGGGGGCAGCAATATATACTGGCACTAACGGAGGAGCATTAAATATTAGCACTGGGGTGGAGAAGCATTATATACTGGCACTAATGGCGGTGCATTAAATACTGGAAATGGGGGGGGGGGCATTATATACTTCCACTAAAGAGGGGGAGAATTATATGCTGGCATTGGGGGCATTATATACTGGCACTAAGGTGGGGAAGCATTAAATACTGGCACTGGGTCGGGAGCATTATATACTGGCACTAAGGGGGGGGGCATTATATACTGGCACTAAGGGAAGGAGCATTATTTATTGGTACTAAGGGGGACAGCATTATATACTCAGCACTCCAACTGGTAGATATGCTAATTAGTGTATTTATTCAGCCGGACATGATGGTGCACAAAAATACAACGTTTCGGGCTAAAGGAAAGCCCTTCATCAGGCTAGGTTGTGACCCGGAGCAGGGTTAGCACCATCATGTCCGGCTGAATAAATACACTAATTAGCATATCTACCAGTTGGAGTGCTGTCTAATTGTATAAATACTACAAGTGTGGATCCTGAGGTGGAGTCAGGAACAGAACCTTGACGAGCACCCTCAAATAAGCCAGATTACTGCTGAGTGCTGTGATCATTTGGGACTATACTGGCACTATGGGGACAGCATTGCATACTGGCACTAAGGGGGCGGATTCTATACTGGCACTAAGGTGGGAGTATTATATATTGGCACTAAGGGGGAGCATTATATATTGGCACTGGGGGGGGCAGCAATATATACTGGCACTAAGGGGAGGAACATTAAATAGTGGCACTGGGATGGAGAAACATTATATACTGGCACTACAGGGGGGTAGAGGAGCATTATATACTGGTAATATGGGGACATTATATATGTACTGGCACTATAGGAGGTATATACAGTTTTGCTCAAAATAATAGCAGTCAGACATCACTAACCTGATCAATCACTGTTTTTGGTAGAAATGATATTTCTACATGGGAAATAATTTACTAGCAGGTGTATTAGAATAATAGAAACCCAACAGAACCAACAGTCATGACATGCATGCTGCTGATTCTGTGTAATTGAATCACTAATTGAAAGGGGCATGTTCAAAATAATAGCAGTGTGGAGTTCAATGAGTGAGGTCATTCATTCTTTAAAAAACAGTTGGCAATTATTGCCCTTATTTAAGGAAGGAAGGCAGAAAATATTGTACATGCTGGTTACAGTGCATTTCTCTCTGAAATTCTGAGCAACATGGGTAATTCCAGACATTGTTCAGAAGAACAGCGTACCTTGATTATAGTTGATTGAAGAGGGGAAAACATATAATGAAATGCAGAAAATGATAGGCTGCTCATCTAAAATGATCACAAATGCTTTAAAATGGCAACCAAAACCTGAAAGACGTGGAAGAAAGTGAAAAATTACCATTCGAATAGATAGAATAGCCAAAATGACAAGGACTCAGCCAACAATCAGCTCCAGGAAGATCAAAGAAGGTCTAAAGTTACCTGTGAGTACTGTTACAATTGGAATACGCCTATGTGAAGCCAAACCATCTGCAAGAAGCCCCCGCAAAGTTCCACTGTTGAAAAAAAGACATGTGCTGAAGAGGTTACAATTTGCCAAAGAGCATATTGACTGACCTAAAGAGACATTTTGTGGACTGATGAAAGTAAGATTGTTCTTTTTGGGTCTAGTTGCTGGAGACAGTCTGAAAACATCAGAATACTTGAAGAGGTCGTGCTGCCTTATGCTGAAGAGGAAATACCCTTGAAATGGGTGTTCCAACAAGACAACGACCCCAAACACACCAGTAAACGTGCAACATCTTGGTTGTAGACCAACAAGATTGACATTATGGAGTGGTCAGCCCAATCCCCGGATCTTAATCCAACAGAAAACTTGTGGGGGTGACATCAAAAATGCAGTTTCTCAGGCAAAACCAAGAAATAGAGAAGAACTGTGGAATGGAGTCTAATCATCCTGAGGCCAGAAGTTGGTTGACTCCATGCAACACAAATGTAAGCAGTTCTCAGAAACAGTGGTTATACAACTAAATATTATTTAGGTGATTCAAAGGAAAGCAAAATCTTCAAACCTTTTTTTAGTTTATATAGTGATTAGTCTAATATTCACATTTGTTTATTTTTTTTTTAGAGGAACAACACAAATTTGACATATTTTTCTTCATGTTTTGATTTGGAATAGAATGTGTAGTGTTCCCAATGCATTTGTGTGTATGCAAATACAGTAAAAGCTAGTAGAAGGATTTTGAGCTTTATTCACGTTTTTAAACACACTGCTATTATTTTGAACACAACGGTGTATGTATATATATATATATATATATATATATAAACTTATACACACACAGTATACTGGCACTATGGGGGATGGAGGAGCATTATATGCTGGCTCTACAGGAGTCATATAAATATATATATTGGCACTACAGGGGGCATTATATATACTGGAACTATGGGGGAGCAATATATATATATTTGTGCTCGGATCGGCTCATGCTGAGAGGATACCCTACCTAAGCCTACCCTCCCCTGCCTACTAGAAGCAGCAGAGTTGTGCCGGAACTGCTTATAGAAGGGTAGCCTAAAGGGGGCTACCCCAATGTATTTAAGAAAGACCGCGATGGTTAGCCGGGTATGGCCTAGTGCGAGTAGGGGAGAAGATGTCGGCTCGGATTCAATGCTGAGGAGCCAAGCATCAAAAAGGCACGTACCGGACACCACCTATTGGCCGTGGGGAAGTATCTGACCTCCACCGACTCCCCGGGCCATGTCGTTTTGGTTGAGGCCAAGGAGAGCACATAGATGGACCCGCGCCGGACGAGCTGACCTTTCTGCAAGCACACGGCCAGCGTGTTGGCGCCCATTAGCTCACCTGGCCTGAGGAACCCATAGAAGGCCAGATACAATGCTGTTACTACCAGCGCGCTAACCTGTGGGCCGAATGGTTCGCCCTGTAGTTTGTCTGTCCCCAACCTGAACAAGCGGCCGGTAAAGGGCTGACGCACCTGTCGTTTTGCGACAGACGTCTTGCGCAAACCCTTCAACGCCACTTTGATAGGGTGGGTAGAGAAAAGTGACGGTAGTTCCGGATATAGGCTGTACCGGTGGTGCTGAATACCTGCCAGGTATAATTTAACCGTACTATAGGATAAGTGTAATTGAGAGTGGCAAAACCCAACAAAACCCAGTAGGTGAGTGATAGGTCCCAGGCCTGCGGCCGGGTAGGTATTTTCATATTTCTGGAACAGGCGCCACGCTGTCTTATATGCCCGCAGGGTATTGTGGGACAAGGATTTAGCCATCAGTGTCTTAGCTACGGTGAGATGCGAGACTAATCCAAGCGCAGCTGGGCCTGGTGCGGAATTGGTGTCGGCGAGAGATCTGCCCCTGGACAAACCTGAAAGAAAAGTGGAAAATTAAGGCGGGATAAGGCGTCTGCAGCGACATTGCGTTCTCCACTGATGTGCCTGCATATGAAACGAAAATTGTGTGTCAGAGACAACCAGACGAACCTCCTCACGAATGACATGACCAGTTTGGAACTAGACCTGCCCTTCATGACGATGTCCACAACTGCCGTATTGTCCGTGAGAAATAGTACCGTGCAGTTCCTCCACTGCTCGCCCCACGCCACTGCTGCCCCCACTAAGGGATATACCTCAAACAAGGCGGAACACGAAGAGAAACCTGGAATGGATGCGACCTCCGGTGGCCAAGGACCCGCGAACCAGTGGTAGCCGTACAGCGCGGCAAAGCCGACTGACGATGAGGCATCAGTGTGGACCACTGGAGACTGGTTCGAGACTACCGGAATGAAGAGCGACACGCCATTCCAGTGTGTCAAAAACCTGTCCCACATCATCAGGTCGGCCATGGCCTCTGGACCTAACCGTACCATCTCGTTCTGTGCGCGGGCCTGTGGGAGCAGCGCCAAAAGCCTAGAGATGAAGGACCTGCCTTGGGGAATGATGCGCATGGCAAAATTGAGCATGCCTAACAGGGATTGCAGGTCCGCTCTGGAAGCTACTCTCACTTGAGCCCACCTATGCACGGCCTGCCTGATTCTATCTAATTTATCAGGTGGGAGACTCGCCTGCATGCGCACAGAGTCTAAACGTATCCCTAAAAACGTGATGGTGGTGTCGGGGCCTTCTACTTTGTGAGAAGCTATTGGCACATTGAGGTCAGAAAATACTGTCTGCAAGCGCTGTAGGTCCTGAGGCTGCCGTGTCGGGGGCTCGACCAGAAGGAAGTCGTCCAGGTAATGCGTGACATGGCTGACCCTGAAGACGTCTGATAAGACCCAATGCAACGCGCTAGCCAACTGATCAAAGAGCCATGGACTTGACTTGGACCCGAAGGTCAGTTTGCTGGCAAAGTAGTACAGCCCTTGCCACTTTATCCCATGCCACTGCCAGAGTTCCGGATGGATGGGGAGCAGTTTAAAGGCGTCTGTGATATCCGCCTTGGATAACCAGGCCCCTCTCCCGAACTTGAGTATGACCTCAATCGCCTCATCAATAGAGGCGTACCTCATGGAGAATTCTTCCGAGGGGATCAAAGAATTCAGACTGGGGACTGCTAAGGAATGTGGGGCTGACAAATCGTACACCAATCTTTTTTTTTTATTGGAAAATTTTCCTGTCACCACCCCGACCGGGTTGACCCTCCAGCACTCAAACGGAGGCTGCCGCACTGGGCCGATCACATAAGCCTTATCCAGCTCGATTTGGATTAATTGGGTGACCGTCTCGGGATCTCTGATAGCCGACGCCAAGTTCCCGCACTCATGCGGGGCTTGCGGAAGAGCCAGCAAGCCTGTGTGGAAGCCGTACCGCAGACCGTTGAGCACGTATAGTACCCAATCTGAATCTGGGTGACCGGCTAAGAAACAGGCGAGGAGATCCACGTTAACCACGCTTAGTCATGCGTGATTCCCCCCCTTTTTGCGTGCAAGCGACGCGGGGGTGAGCCCTGAAACACTGGGTACATAAGTGCAACAACCTGCATTGATTGTAGTGGCATATGGCATAATTAAAATTATTGCATAAAGGTGACTTACCGAGGTATTTCACCGGGCGCCCCAACTTGTCATTGGACATCCTGCCGGATATTGGGAGGAACAAAATGGGAAGGAGCTATGGTTGTGGAAAAGCTGGACCCACCCGGCGCTGCGGATGCTGATGAGCTGGCGACAGACCCTGTCTGCAACACTGTGTTGAACGCTGCAGGCTGGCCCTCGACAGTCTCCAGCCTAGCCTCGCACCTGCAGCCCCGAGGGGACCCTGCATCGTAAGTAGCGGTACCGGAATCCCTCCTACCGCCGTGGTAGTATGGCTCACGAGTATGTCGTCGTGCGGTTACTGCGTGCCGTAGTGGCTGGCCTAAATAATGAGTCTGTAGTCGCAACGGATTTGTGCCTGCAGTCGTGGCAGGGCTTTAGAGCGGGTCTGTAGTCGTGACAGACTGATGCCTGCAGTCGTGGCAGGACTTTATAACGTGTCTGTAGTCGTGACAGACTGATGCCTGCAGTCGTGGCAGGGCTTTAGAGCGGGTCTGTAGACATGACAGACTGTTGCCTGCAGTCGTGGCAGGGCTTTATAAGGAGTCTGTAGTCGTGACAGACCTGGCAAAGCAAACAACTCTGTACAAATTTTTTTATTTTTTATTTTTTCCCCTCCCCCCCACCAAAAGCCACGACTGTAGGCGCCACCCTGTAATAGATGCGTCAGCGGCCTGGACCTAGTAGTCCACCATCCCCCAAGCCTAAGCAGGAGAAAAGAGGGGTTCAGCCCGTGCATGCACCACCCCTAACTCACCTGGCGGCCATGACAGCCACAAACCCCCACAGTGTCGTAAATTTAGCCAACCACCTGTGGACCTGGGTAAACAAGGACAGACATATGAGTGAGCGCATGCCGGCTGGGTGACCCTTCACTCATGCCGCCGCTCCCTAGCTAACCACCGGACTATGGCGACTGCGCTTTAACCAACCCCCTGCCGCACCGTACGGCCTTTCGGGCGGCCCGGCTGCGTGCGCAAGTGCAGTGGCCAGCACCGCCTCCTTGAAACCCTCTATGTCTTTGCTCTTCATACATATTCCAAATATATTAAACACATACTTTTTTTTTTTCCCCTTTCCCCTGCCTTGTACCTGGCCACTGCCTTGTACCTAGCCACTGCCTGAGCAAGGGATGCCTGTACCTGGACTGCAGTACCAGTATGGGCCTGTAGGTGTCACCCACTAACAAGCCAGGAGCTGCTGGAGCGCAGCAAGACAGTGAGCTGTGCTGTGGAGCCGACGGCCGGCGTGATCCGACGCTGCTGCGCCACAGGTGAGGGGTGCCCGCCTGGGGGACACTGTATGTGGGAGCGGGGGTGCTTGGCGCCGGGCCTGGCGCGGATCGGGGTGCCTGTATGGGGGTGCCTAGAGCGGGAGTGTGTAGTAACCACGAGTACACACCTAGAGAAAACCGGAGATGTCACTGGGGGTGCCGGCAGGGATCGGGGGCGCGGGTAGTCGCCAGCGCGGTTGGGGACCGGCGGCACGCTCGGCAGCCCCACATGTTAATACATAATACCCAATATGTTAATACATCGCAAGATGGGTGTGCGGCCACCCTGCCTACCTAATCACCGTAGCGACGAGCCCGACGCAACCGATCACCCGATCCTCCAGTGACGCACACACTTCTCTGGCACCAACCCACAAGCCGATTTGAAAGTGTTCAAACCGACAAGTGGGGGCAGGAGGGCCAGGTTTAAATAGTGAACGCCCCGCCTCCCCCTCACACAAATCCGGCACTCTCAATTGCCTACCACATATATAGTACAGACCAAAAGTTTGGACACACCTTCTCATTCAAAGAGTTTTTTTTATTTTCATGACTATGAAAATTGTAGATTCACATCAAAACTATGAATTAACACATGTGGAATTATATACATAACAAAGAAGTGTGAAACAACTGAAAATAAGTGTTGAACTGCGGTTCCATGGGCCTATACAGAGAAGGTGATTCTGAGCCCCTAACTTCATCCATACCGAACATGTATACCAGTCATTTTTCATTTCATTATAATCTTTATTGTTATCACTGTACACACAAGACATCCTCAAAAAGGCCTAACAAACTACATGTGCTCATCCCATAACAAATGGACCCTAGTGACGAGTAATTGGCTCCAAAATCATCTCAAATTGGATTTGTCTTCAGTTTGGTGCCCACCATTTTGTGTCCGAGACTTTGCCCACTGGAGCATCCTCTGAGCTACTATTGAAAATAAAAGCTGGCAGTATACTGGCCAAGGGTGACTCACTGGTGGGAACAAAGATTCCAGATAATGAATGCCCTGTACTACAAAGTATCCTGTCTCTGCAAAACGAAATAAACACGAAAAATAAAAATGTACTGCCACTCAAGTAACCGACAGCATAAATCTATAATAATAATTAATTAGAAAGTCCAAATCACTGTCTGAGACGATTATTAAAATAAAAACTAAAATTCCACTTCTAAACAGTCCTGGCCTGATAAACAGATCAGTTGATACATATATTGTGTGCCGCGGGTCTTCGTGTGCACACTAAATCTAAATTCACACCTGATACGTTAGTATCTGATAGAGATGAGCGAAGTATTCAAAATTATTTTCGTCTCGTACTTCCGTTCCGCAAAAAGATAGAACATGTCCTATCTTTTTGCAGAACGGCCGGATCGTGGACCCATTCAAGTGAATGGGTCCGCGATCCGCTGCGGCTGCCCCACGGACTATGCTCGTGCATTGCGGCCCGCAGCACGACCACGGGTCACACACGCCCGTGTGAAAGAGGCCTAACACTGGTAGCGGGACACTGCTGTATTTTTTGTGATTCGCATTTAGGGGTCACAGCAAACATATGAGTTGTGCTGCAATCCCCTCCATTTCTATTGGATCACTGCTACTCTGCGATGCCCCTGAGATCCTGGCCACGACCATTGTCCCCGTGTAGCCCTACCCTAATGTCTTGTGCTGTACATTAACCTTCAATTCACACCTGATGAGTTTGAGTCCAACATGAAGTCACTGGTGAGTTACTGCTGTTATAAAGATCAGGTCTCTATTTCCCGACTTGACGCAGTAGTAAATTGCATAGATGTACATACATGTATCCAGCTGGTGTGCCCCACTTCTAAACATGCAGGGGGTCATTTACTAACATTGCTTCGCCAGTGTTGGGCGTCATAAAATTGCAAGACACTTTTCTGCAACTTTTTAAACCCCCATGTGACAACCTGTTTGTCAGAGTAAAACATGTGGTTTTTGGTGTGGTTTTGGTGCAGAAATCCACATGAAAATGTGTGCTTGTAGCGCTAGTACATTTTTATTCTTATTATGGAAAATAAGACTCTTTTCACATTGTGTCTTGGGTGTGCATTTACTATATGCTTCTGGCAAGCTGCTGGCGCATCTGTCAAACTAACCCAAAGGCCCCTTTTACAGCTACGGATGCCAACATTTTTTTATTTTTTGTCTCTGTTTAGCGGCATTTGGTGGGATTTTCATTTTAGCTACATGGGATAGCATAGCAGACTTTGCTATTCCATCACAGGCGTCCAGTGAAACATACACCCAGCAGTATACATTATTTCCAATGCAAATAGTAAAAAGACACTCAAGAAGTAAAGTGAAAAAAGCCTTAAATTTTTTATAAATTTTTTAGCCCTTTTTACATGTCACATGAAAAAGCCCTGTATAAATGGGAATAAAGGCTCCTTCCGGCTAATTATATCTGCTTGATACCATCTACTTAAACATCAGTTTGTATTCTGCTTACCATATTATTTCTTTAGTCTTGGACTACATTCATCCTGGAGTATAATTAATCTTTCCGGTTGCACTGTATTATAGCCCTCTCAGAAAATCTTGACAGTCTTTATTTCTTAAAAAGCTAAGTAATATTTTTCTGGGTTTCTAATTGTCTTCTATTTACCGTTTTCCAGCAAACTAGTGGTTGTAAGCATCACATCATTTTACATACGACATAATGAACTTGATCATTCCCACTAGGGGCTTTAAAGTCTAGCTTATCCCACACAAAATAGCACAAAATGGAATGACCTAAATGAAGATCAGATCTGGAGAGCAAATCAGAAAATGTTCCCTTGCTGGCACCACGATCAGCTGCAATCTGTAGAGAAACCTGGCAGCAAGTGTTCAATTTCCCTGCAGCGCCACCACATGGGAAATGAAGTATTACACATGTGCCAGTGTAATTCAGAATAAGACAAATCTTCTAAAGCGAAAATGCCCTGTGCAAGGAAGCACATCAAAGAAAGTGTTCAAATCCTATCCCTCTGCAAGGAGGGAGAGATTGGTTGCCAACAGCCTCACATAGCTGGGATAGATTTAGGCCTCTTGCACACAAACGTTTTTTGTTCCATTTTTTTGCGGTCCGTATACGGAACCATTCATTTCAATGGGTCCGCAAAAAAATAGAATGTACTCCATATGCATTCCGTTTTCTTATTTACGTTTCTGTCCTATTATTGTCCGCATAACAGACAAGGATAGTACTGTTCTATCAGGGGCCAGCTGTTCCGTTCCGCAAAAAAAGGAATGCACGCGGACGTCATCCGTATTTTTTGAGGATCCGTTTTTTGCGGACCGCAAAATACTTAAAAAGCTATACAGTCGTGTGCAATAGACCATTGCGGAAACTATCAGAATACTCAAAGCTGAGAAGATTAATGGTTGTCACTCTTCACCTTCTTGTATTCTTGATATTGTATTATTCAGAAAGCCACAAAAGACAGCAACTGCATCAGGCATCAAGATATTGGGTGAATATATTGGAAGAAAATATGGGGGGAATTTATCAATACTGGTGTAAAAGAAAACTGTCTCAGTTGCCCATAGCAAACAATCAACGTCACCTTTTTTTAAGAGCTCCTTTGGAAAATGAAAGGTGGAATCTGGTTGGTTGCTATGAACAGCTAAGCTAGTTTTCCATTACACCAGTACTGATAAACTTTCAAACTGCTATACTGGCTGCTTGCTGCCACCACTAGAGGGAGTAGAGGAGCTTGCTGCATACTGTATTATTATTGACTTCAATAAATAGTACACAGTGAGCTCTGAAGCTCCCCCAAGTGGTAGCTGCAGGTAGCAAGAATGTTATCCTTTAAATATATGGCTACACAGGGAATTTGGAGCTCTGTATCAGCAAAACAAAGCTCAGACCACTATAAAGATATGTTGAGAAATTAATCAGCACAGTATTAAGGTCCTAAAAATGATGGTGGTAAAAAGCAGACATACACTTTAAGGTGGCTAAAACCCCACTAGTAAACCTCTATTATATACACACAGTGTACTCTGTGAGCAAATGTTACTATGTTTTATGCTCCAATGACTTAATCCTTCTGTGGTTTGCAATATGTCAAACCTCTGTTCATCGCAACTCAAAAATAGACTTTGACTTGTGGGGTTTTGTTTTGAGACCCATGTGCCAATAAACATTAGAGCAATGTTTCCATGCATGGGTTATCATGTCCACCAGAGAATGATACTGTAGGAAAATAGAGAATAAACATTAGTACAATGCTTCCATGCATGGGTTATCATGTCCACCAGAGAATGACACAGGGTGAAAACAAAGCTATGTACAACATATCCAACCTCCGAATCCATTTTTCATGGCTTTACATTTTTACAGAAGGTGGTCTGCAGTCGGACAGTTCACGGGGTCATGATTGACAGATAAAGCCAGGGCAACATTAAACTTGAAGCTTGCGGTGCACTGCTTTATTCAAGAACAGTTCCCCTTGTGATGTCCGCCTGGGTAGCTGGAGAATTTAATAAGGGATCTTTTAAGCTCAGCTTTCATGGCTATTTTAAGCACTGCTTGCCAATTTAAGTGCACTGGTACAGTTACAGTCACTGCCTCTCAGTTTCGCTAGGAATATTCTCTCTGTTTTTCACGCACAACTCTCTGATCAGCTTCTAGAACACATCTCATGTTTCCAATATGACTTTAATAAATGTATCTTATGCTTCTGCTCCCAAACCAGCCTGGGCTATTAGCACATCTTACCCATATGGCAAGAGTGTTAGTTCGTTCAGAGCTCTCTCCGCCTTCTGAGACATATTACTAGTGTTCTTTCTGATGTACCGTAGTCATTGTTTGCTTGTTAGGCATCTTGTTATGGTATGCATGTAAAAATAAGGTTAAAATGGATTCAAAATGTTACAGGGATTTTCCAGAAGTATAATATTCATAACACTAGTGACGTCACAGCTTCAAATAGCTCATTGGTGGTGGGGGGCAAGGGTTAAAGTTTAACCGTCATGTTTTCATCAAAAAATCAGTTTTAGCATATGTTACTGCTTCTTACAGATCTTTTGACAATCATTGACAGACTAACTCAGGTATACATGCCTAATTAAAAATAGCAATTTTTAAAAAAAATGACAGTTACACAGTTAACTCTCAATAATCAGATACTGATGAACTATACTCAGGGCAGGTCATCAATATCTGATTGGTGACAGTCCAACTCTTGGCATTCTTGCCTATCACTTGTTTAAAGCTGTGATGTCACAATTGTCAGTCACATGGCCTATGTACAGCTCAGTCCCATCCAAATAAATGGGTTTGGGCTGAAATACAGTAAAATGTATGGCACTTGATATTCACATTATAAAGCAATCTTTCATTTCTTCACATACCACTGTTTTCCTTGAGTTTATCCCTTAGTTACAGCTTTTTAAACATTTACAATATGAGGACCTTCTCAAGATGGCTCCTCTGCCAGTTCTGAGGCCAAAACTGCTTTGCCTCACTTCACATACACACTTTCTGTAGCCAGCCAATCAGATCGGATTACTGAGAGACACGCCTCCTCACTCTGAAGCCTAATGCAGGCATGCAGTGTGAAGGACCGCCCCTTTGTCTATGTGTCTTCTTAGCCGGAGACAGACAAGCCATAGCAACTGTCTTTTAAGGGAACAGTGGAAAGGCACAGGGGCAGAGGCGTAGCTATAGATGAAGCAGGGGAAGCGGCTGCTTTGGGACCCTAACCCAGAAGAGGCCCGTCCAGGAGGAGGAGGACTAAAAGATTTTGTCAGGGTTTCCTCAACAGTATTACACAATGAACTTACATACAGTGACAGTATAGACAGTGTAGAAAATGGAAGGAACAGCTGCCGGGCCTGGTCTGAGAGAGCGATCTTTACTAGCCACAGGAATGGGGCGGCATGAAAGGAAGGGGTTGCGAAAAAATTACTGGGGGAGGGGGGCCCCATCCAAAAATTTGCTGTGGGGCCCAGTCATTTCTAGCTACGCCACTGGACAGGGGACATCAATGAAAGCTGTTATTATAAGGCAATTACAGATCTTTTGACAATCATTGACAGACTAACTCAGGTATACATGCCTAGCTCTAATTAAAAATAGCAAATAAAAAAAAATGACAGTTACACTTTAACTCTCATTAATCAGATACTGATGAACTATACTCAGGGCAGGTCATCAATATCTGATTGGTGACAGTCCAACTCTTGGCTTTCTTGCCTATCACTTGTTTAAAGCTGTGATGTCACAATTGTCAGTCACATGGCCTATGTACAGCTCAGTCCCATCCAAATAAATGGGTTTGGGCTGCAATACCGTAAAATGTATGGCACTTGATATTCTGTGAGGAGGCCACATCGTTCACTGGAGTGCTTCTTTAAACAGCTGATCAGTAGTGGTGGCAGACCACCATCGATTAGATATTGATGACCTATCCTGAAGATATTTCATCAATATTATACTCCCGGAAAAGCCCTTTAACAATGCTCAACTCGTATCACAGGGTGGTTTGGTTTATCTCATTTTAAAGGGGTTATCCAAACCTGGTAAAAACCCATAAAAAATGCCTGGGCCCGTCATATAGAAAATACTTACTTGGTCTACAATGCCTGTGTCCTGCCGGATCCTTCACTGCATCTCGCCACATACAGATAACAACATCCGTTGACGGGGGTGCAGATAATAGCAGGCCGTGACAGTGACCTGCCCCCTTGCGTCACATGGCGTTGGGGACCAGGCAAGTACTCTCTGTATGAGGGGCCCATGCAGTGTGGTAGGTTTTCCAGGTTAGGATAACCCCTTTAATGCCACACGTTCCTAAACTGCAGCCTAACACCCCCACCCTCCCCCAAAGAACAGACCAAAGACCTTCCCACAATAGTAAAAAATTGGTGGACAGGCAGAATTTTTAGGACCATGAAAGGGCTGGGTCCAAAAGGCAGTAATATGTCATACAGTTAAAAAATAGAGATGTCATAGAGTTAAAACACAAAAAAGCTACATATGCCTAAGCTGCCATTCATGTCGCTGTGACTGCTGAGGCCTGTCATTGGTTGTAGCAGTCATCGGACCAAGGCGCCTCCTGGTGGACAGGTGAATGGGTTCTTTTAAGTTCAGGGGGACAGGGGAGGTCCCCAGTAGTCATCTACGTCAAGGTCGGACAAACCTTTTAAGGGGTCATGCACAAGGCCGTTGTGTGACCGTGGCCGTATTGCGGCCCGCATATGGCGGGTCTGCAATACAAGGGCACCAGCCCATGGTCACTCCGCAATCACAGAAATGCGGAAACGGAATCACGGATCGCAACCCCACGGAGGCACTTCAGAGTGTTTCCGTGTTGTTTCTGGCCGTGCCTCCGCACTGCAAAAAAATATGTTGACCCACTTCAAGTTAAATGGGTCTCGATCCATCCCGGCTGCCACACCGATGTTGCCCGTACATTGGGGACCGCAAATTGCGGTCCCCAATGCACGGAACGGTCACACAACGGCCGCGTGCATGAGCCATAAGGGAAACCTGCCATGTCAGTTTCACTTCCCAAATTGTACTGTATTTCATTTACAGTAGAGTACAGAGAGCTATTCCCCAAAAATGGTATTTTAAAAGTATGTCACATCGTAAGCAACGTTTGTCCAATCTCAAGCAACGTTTTCCCATGTCATATATACATATGCAGGAAACTGGCAGCTGGGTGTTTTAGACATAGGAGGAGCTTGTAAAGCATTTCTACTTCTATCTAGTTGACTGCACAGGTGTAGTTGGCTGCTGACCCACGGGGATCAGAGACACCAGTGGAAAACACTGAGGGGTGAGACAAAATTTGTGGTCAATGGCAAGCTGAGGTCAAGGCAGGCAAGCCACTATACAATGTTGGTAAGCTGCGAGAAGGCCGCGGGGCTCACAGGAACAGCTGAAAACCCTTTTAAGCCTAATGTTCTTTGAGGAAAGTCAGACCTTATCTCCAAGAGAAAACTAATGTGGAACTCTGCACTTCATACTGGCAGAGGCCAGAGTTCTTCAAAGACTCTGCAGAAGGTTGCTGGGAACTTTTGCTGATTGCCGCTCACTGGATCACTTCTCTCTCATAGTGGGTTAGGCCAGGTAAGGGCCTTTCCAGACAGCACTGAAATTAAAACTGTCACCTTGGTCCAATTGGTGGGGAACTTGTGGGGCTGCAACTCAAAGTAGTACATTGATTGATGAATCCACAACACAGCTGGGGGTATCCATCATTACAAACAGACATAGATAAGAACCTCCTGGGGGATGCAGATTTATTTTATGCATTTATATAGTGCTACTATATTCCGCAGCGCTTTACAGACATTAGCATCCAACTGTCCCCAATGGAGCTCACAATCTAAGGTCCCTATCAGTATGTCTTTGGAGTACCCGGAGGAGACCCACACAAACACAGGGAGAACATACAAACTCCATGCAGGGGTTCTCCCATTGACTTCCATTGTGCTCGGTAGAATACCCGAACATCGCGAAGTGTTCTACTCGAGCACACTCGCTCAACACTATTAATAACCACAGAAATTTGGACTTAATAAAAATCTACAAAACTCCAACTGAGATAATCCCCATGCCAACAAATAAAAAACATCAAGGAACCAAAAGCTGTTTCAACTATATATAAGAACCCAAGAGCCAAAGCACATGCATGAACCCATGGTGGGAGAGCAATCTAATTAGACTTTTGTAGGTAGAAGTAGGACATTTCCTACAAGTGATAACTTGATAGTGATAGAACTCAGTGGAACTATCACAGTGTGTCAAGCCAATAAGAACATCTCTCCAAAAATCTCTATCATGTACACTTGGTGACTAAAAGGCAGAAGCACACGCATAAACACATGGTGGGAGTTCAATCTAATTAGACCTTTTAAGACAGAAGTAGGACATGTTCTACAAGTGATATTGTATATAAGAATTCACTGGAACCATCTGGAACCATCTTGGTGTGTCAAGCCAAAAAAAAATCTCTCTTTGAATATCTAGCATGGGCAGCTGATGCCCAAGAGAAAGAAGCATATGCATGGACATATGGGAGGAGTGTGATCTAATTAGACCTTTTTAGGCAGAAGTAGTATATTTCCTACAAGTGATATCTTGTATATAAGAACTCACTGGAACCATCATGGTGTGTCAAGCCAATAATAAGTAAATCTCTCCAAAAATCTCTTACATGTACACCTGATGACCAAGAGACAAAAGCATATGCACAGCCATATGGTGGAAGTGCAATATAATTAAAACTTTTTAGGCAGAAGTAGGACATTCCCGCAAGTGATATCTTTTAATCTCTCCTTTAGGGCTCATGCACAGAACAGTTTCAGCTTCTGCAAATTGCAGATCCGCAAAACACGGATACAGGTCGTGTGTGTTCTTCATTTTGCAGAATGAAATGTCCTGCCATCTAAAGAACTGTCCTATCCTTGTCCATAAAACGAATAAGAATAGGACATATTCAGTTTTTCTGTGTAGCAGTGGAATGGGTGCGCTGGCCGCATTTTTTTTGGCCCCATTGAAGTGACTAGGTCCACTTCCGACCCTCAAAAAATGCGGATCGGATGTGTACCAAAAATAAGTTTGTGTCCATGAGCCCTTAAAGAGGACCTTTTATGGGTCCAGACATTATGAAATAACTAGCAGGTTATGTAGGGCATAGTGCAGGGATGTAATATTGCTTACTGGTTTGTCTGGGCGTCGCTCTGTTCGCCCGCTGTGCCCCCCGTTCACTTTTCCCTCTTGGTATGCTAATGAATAGCATTGGTACAAGGGGGCAGAGACTGCCCTGTTTCTCAGTGGGCATCTCCTTCTCCCTGGCTGTAGCACTGTCCAGTCGCAGCGGAGAGCGTCACAGTCAGGGAGAAAAAAAAACTCACCTCCTCCTTGTACCGATGCTATTCATTAGCATACCAGGCAGGAGAAGTGAACGGGGGGCACAGCAGGCGAACAGAGCGGCGCCCAGACAAACCAGTAAGCAATATTCCATCCCTGCACTATGCCCTACATAACCTGCTAGTTATTTCATAATGTCTGGACCCATGAAAGGTCCTCTTTAGGAACACTTTCTAAATATCCTTCCCTCTTCTTATAAGTTTTTTCACTATGCCCTTTGTTCTCTAATGCTCCAGATAGCCATAGTTTTCATTTCTCAGCACCCAGACAGTGCCACCACCTATAACTTATTACATATCACTATGCAAAAGCTTTCTGAAATGAAAGGTGTCCTTTAAGGTTTCGCAAATTAAGCCTTGAGAAGCTTTGCTACATAACTTAATAAACCAAAGAGAAACCTAAACAATGTACTATACATTATTGTACAAAACATTACTCACTTGTCACTGATTGCATTGTTCTCTTTATGAGAATGTCTGACTTGAACACACCCTTTTTACTTAAAAGGGACACTTATGACTCTGCCTGAGCATATATGAGCTGCTGCTTTATCAATAGCGCTTACAAACAGAATGGAAGGAACAATAATGGCAATGTAAACCGATCATTTTTGGGGGAGTTTCCCTTTAAGTTTAGATTTTTGAATAAGTGACTGTGTTATTACTGTGCTCTGTAGCTACATGAAGCCATTGAATCATTCTGTTAAATCAATTTGGATAACAAAGTGTTACATTTTCTTGGTGAATGAGAATGGCACCACTGTGAACCTTACCTTGATCAGTCCTAATCAGCTTTGGGCAGAATCTGTATCAAAGCATCTAGACGTAGGACGGTTGAAAGATGTAAGTTATAGTTTCTATACAAGACTCGTCACTGTCCCAGAGGGGGGTCTATATCTGTGCCACCTGCAAATCAAGGAGAAATATATTGGGATGAACATTATAATGCTTGGGAACTTGAAACTTTTGGTGTCTGCCCTAAGGGTATTTTTGTTCTGACTTGTGGGAATAAAATACCTCAGCATATGAAATTTGTCTCTTCACTATACGGAGATCTCAACAAGAGGAGAGAACATGCTGCAAGAGATTTTTGTGGGTCACCTTCAAAGGCCTAGATATTTTAAAACATATGAGGAACATATGCAAATCACTTCTATGTATCTTTTGTGTCAGTTTCGAATTCTTTAAATTAACCTTGTAAAGTGACATCAAGACATTGCTTATATTACCATTTTATTTGTGGTGATAACTGAATGTTGAACATGAAGATATAGAGTAAAGGTTGTCCCATAGCAAAAATGATGATGGGGCCTCAATCATGCCAATACTCTCCTAATTCCTCGGGTCTGGTTTTGTCCTCCTCACTTTCCTGTGATTTGCGGGCAAGAAGGGTAACCGCAACCTTCAATCTAATCCACCACCTGCTAATATTACAGTTGGAGAAATTCTGGTGCATTCTCAGATTGTCCATTGGAGAAGGTGACAGGCTCACCTGGAAAATGGTTTCTACAGCAATTCGAGGGCCTGCCTATTTTAAACCTATACATTTCCAGTTCAATGAGGTCATCCATTAAGAATAACTTCTGTTTATATGCACTACTGATCCATTCTCCTAGCAACAGTAGCTTGCACTTAAAGGGATTCTGTCACCAGGTTTCACCCCTGTCAGCTAAACATATGCTGATGTTCAGGGAATCAGGATTCCTAATGTGGGCTTCTAAATGTGATCCGTAGCCTTATTTAGCTAAAAAACAGGTTTTACTAACCTGTCACTCAAAGAAATAAGGTGCCCAAGGGGATGTCAAGGGATGCAAGGTGCCGGCCGCACCCACCGCCGTTCGTGCCCAGCGCCGCCTTTCCAGACTTCTGCACCGCCTCCTAATCCTCTGTGCCGCCTCTCGCTCTCCCTCCCTCCCCCCTCCTCCTGCTGTAAGATCTTGCGCGTGCGCACAGGGCTCTGCCTGATGCGCCCGTGCGGACTTCTCGATTTGGCTTCTTAAAGCGAAGTGCGCATGCGCCGGCACTTCGCTCAACCCAGGTATGACCTGCACTCTGGCCCCAGCCTCTCAGATCCCTGTGCGCACGCGCAAGATCTTACAGCAGGAGGAGGGAGGGAGAGCAAGAGGCGGCACAGAGGATTAGGAGGCGGTGCAGAAGTCTGGAAAGGCGGCGCTGGGCACGAACGGCGGTGGGTGAGGCCGGCACCTTGCATCCCTTGACATCCCCTTGGGCACCTTATTTCTTTGAGTGACAGGTTAGTAAAACCTGTTTTTTAGCTAAATAAGGCTACGGATCACATTTAGAAGCCCACATTAGGAATCCTGATGAGGCCCTGAACATCAGCATATGTTTAGCTGACAGGGGTGAAACCTGGTGACAGAATCCCTTTAACCTTCTCTGGCCAAAGCTTTGAGGGTTAAAGCAGGTGGGCACTCAGGAACCATCACAATGTCAGTTGTTATACGAAGCAATGCCTCTTGGGCCAAATACCTCTATACTGAACAAGTCTGATGGGGCATGCCACATTTTTTTTCCAGTTGGATTTGTATGAAATCAGAGGGGGAAAAAATTCTGAATCTACTTTGTTTGAATAGCCACATGCAATACTACATTTCCCCTGTAGTGGAAGTAAGGAAACTGGTGGCAATCTGCTGTTTGCCAGAGGGCTGGTATATTAGAGGGTAATCTGGGATAAACTCTCTTAGAACAGCCACTCAGAGTACAAACAGTTAATAATAATAAATGGGAAGCATGAACCTGAGTCAGTGCCATGGACTTAAATGATTTCTATATTATACTGTTCCTTCATTTTATATTATAATCCTATCCTTATATAATAACATTTTAAACCGAAGAACAAAATATCTCAGATGACCTTCTTGATAAGCCACAAGGACGCAAGAGACTAAAACTATAGAATTGCATTTATTTCTCTTTGGCACAAAGAGGACACTGAGTGTGTGTTCAGTATGAAAAATAAAACTTCCAGGAGGTTCATTTAGGGACAATTGTGGTATCCTACTTGCGGATAATTCATACCATAGAATAATTTCTTTCTCCTTTCTTGCAGTAAATTTGACCTGTGGGGGGGAGGTTTGAGCAACAATTATTATCGTCTGATATGACACAGGAATTTTGTAGGATGCGGAAAACATGCAGTTTAATTGCTTGATTTAGATTTCATTGGCAGAAAAATTCACAGAAACAATACTTTTAATTATGTTAATTCATATCTAAAAACTGAATTTATAAAAAGTAATAGCATTAAATATTTATGTGCCTATTAAGACTGAGTATATATTATGAGGTTAATTGACTGACAGCATTTCTTTAATATGCTTATGAGTATATTCATGCTGTTATGATAAGTTCACGTTTCCCCTGCACCCTTCTCAGCTGTCACTTACTTCCAACGTCTGTCAATCAAATCTACAAAGCTGTGTCAAAAAGCTAAATAATGGAAGCTGAGAACACAGGGAGATATTCACACATGACACCATACAAGGAGGTAAGGGAGGAGGCAAGATTCAGCTTTTCTTTTTCTTTTTTTTCTTTTTGCTGTATTATTGTGATAAAGGATTTTAGAAGTATTTCAGACTAAAGTTATTATATTCATAATTCCAACATAGTATAAGCACAAAGAATTCTCTGAACTCCATATTATAATTTAAATAATACATTTAAAGTAATGGACCTAAGTCATGGATGGTATTACATATACATTAAATTGAATTAAAGTAGGGATAACAAGAGAAGGACCTCTATATTTTGGTTACAATTAAAAAGCCTCTGTCAGCATGATCAGCCCTATTAAAATAGTCATACTGCCTGAAAGGGTTGATTATGCTGATTAAAATTATACCTTTCTTTTGTCTATATGTTAAACAGCTGCAGAGATATCTACATTTTAATTCATATGCAAATTAGCATATTGAAAAACCAGGGAGCAGGACTGAAGCCTTGGAGCACTGCTTTTGTAACATCACTGTGATCTGCCCACTCCCCCTCTCCTTGATGGTTAGGGCACCAGTAATATGTACTAGCTTTCTAATTATTGAAATCATTCTTCTCAATATGATAAGGCTGTAGCCTGGAGGTAGATGTATCCAGGTTCAAATCCCAGGACAGAATTCTAGATTTTTTTTCATTAGTTATTTTTTTCTCCCTCATCTAACCCATAATAATACTCTATAGCCTTACCATTTTGAAAAAAGAAGTTTTCTATGGTTAACCTAGTATATATAATATTACTGGTTTATTCAAAGGAATAAACTATGATTATAAAGATACCAATAATCTATGTATGTATTAACTTTCTATGTATAGAAAACCTCCTTTTCGCAATATAGTAAGGCCTTTTATTATTGGTTAAATGATGGATACAAAAAAAATAACTAAAGAAGAAGTCTCTCCTGGGATTTGAATCTGGGACATCTACATGCAAGGTTGACCACTTATCTCCAGGCTAGAGCCTTATCATAATCAGAGATGTGGTTTTCTATACTTAGAAAGCTAATACATATTACTGGTTTCTTTAAAATCGTATATTGCACCTGTGAATAAATCAGTAATATGTACTAACTTTCTAAGTATAGAAAAGCTCTACTCTCGTTTATCCCTCATCTAACTCATAATAATACTCTGGCACAGCTATTGTAAGTAGAGTATATGATATGTACATGCTATAACACAGCTGAAGGACACAGCTCTGCTCTTAGCATGCTGATATCTATCCCTATCAATCAAGGTGAGAGGAGTATGTAGATCACAGGTGTGTTACAAAAGCAGTGCTCTAAGAAAGGTATACTTTTAATCAGCATGATCAACCATACCAGTCAGTATACTTGGATTAATAGGGTTGATAGTACTGATAGAGGCTCTTTAAGTAAGAAACAGTACTCAATGCCAAGCAGCAGCTGCAAAAGCAACTAGGAATTTAAGGTGTATAAAAATAGAGATATCAACTGGCGATCCTAAGGTAATATTGCCTCACAAGCTCTCACAAGCGGCCCAAAATGGATCAGTTCAGCCCCAATGCATTCTGAATGGATAAGGATCCGTTCAGAATGCATCAGTTTGGCCCCGTTCCGCCTTCATTCCGCTCTGGAGGCGGACACCAAAATGCTGCTTGCAGCGTTTTGGTGTCCGCCTGATGATGCGGAGCCAAACGGATCCATCCTGACTTACAATGTAAGTCAATGGGGACGGATCCATTTTCACTGACACAATATGGTGCAATTGAAGACGGATCCGTTCTCCATTGACTTTTAATGTAAGTCAGGACGGATCCGTTTTGAGCTAGACTTTTTTTTGAATGAATAATGCAAACCGATACATTCTGAACGGATACAAGCGTTTGCATTATAGGTGTGGATCCATATGTGCAGATACCAGACGGATCCGCACCAAACCCAGGTGTGAAAGTAGCCTTAGACCACATCTTTAAAATGAGATTGATAAATGCGACAGAAAGTCCATCTTACCATGTAATCAAAAGATTGGACTTGTTCAAATTTGAAAAAAGACCTTAGAAATGGTCTCACCTACATGTATAATTATAGGTCTGATGAATACCAAGAACTGGCACATGATTCATTCATTCCAAGAACTAGAATGAAGGACCAGGGGACATTGATTACATGAGGAGGCAGGTTGATTCAGACATTAATAAAGCCAAGTGTTCTTTACAGTTAAAGTAGTAAAACTACAGAGTCATAATCTGGACCTGACCAGGTAAACCAAGTAAAAGAGTAAACCATAAATATGTATACTTGTACAGCTCAATTGTGCCAGATAGGCCCTAAAAAAATAGTTGCTGTATACTGGAAAGTTACAAAACTTTCCAACATACTATGGGAATCAATTCCTCACTATTTTTAAGATTACCCTACTTGAGGTCACTGCATTAAAGGTTTGTTACCATGTATCAGTGCAGGTAAATTGTATCAGCTTGAAATCCAGGCTATTTACAGTAGCTATTGTTCCTGGATTATTTCAGAGGAATGAGAATCTGCCCTGCGAAAGACAGAAGAAGACACCCTAAAGCAGGGGTGTCAAACTCAAATTCATCGGGGGCCGCATCAGCAGTTTGGTCACCCTCAAAGGGCCGGTCCCAGCCTGACCTGCAAGCGCTGACTGGGGTCACATAGCATTACACTGATTTATTATGCTATGTAACCCTTACAGTTCTGGAATGTGTTGGATAACACTGACATAATGCATATTTTTCGCCCTATAAGACGCACCGGCCCATAAGACGCACCTAGGAAGAAAATAAGAAAAAAAAAATTTGAACCAAAAGGTGTGCTTTTGGTGGGTTTTGAACTAATTGTGGTCTGTGGGTGGCACTGTTATGGGGGATCTGTGGATGGCACTGTTATGGAGGATCTGTGGGTGACGCACTGTTATGGGGGATCTGTGGGTGACACTTATGGGGGATCTGTGGGTGACACTTATGGGGGATCTGTGGGTGACACTTATGGGGGATCTGTGGGTGACACTTATGGGGGATCTGTGGGTGACACTTATGGGGGATCTGTGGGTGACGCACTGTTATGGGGGATCTGTGGGTGACACTTATGGGGGATCTGTGGGTGACGCACTGTTATGGGGGATCTGTGGGTGACACTTATGGGGGATCTGTGGGTGACACTTATGGGGGATCTGTGGGTGACACTGATGGGGGATCTGTGGGTGACACTTATGGGGGATCTGTAGGTGACGCACTGTTATGGGGATCTGTGGGTGACACTTATGGGGGATCTGTGGTGACCCTTATGGGGGATCTGTGGTGACCCTTATGGGGGATCTGTGGGTGACACTTATGGGGGATCTGTGGGTGACACTTATGGGGGATCTGTGGGTGACACTTATGGGGGATCTGTGGGTGGCTCTTATGGGGGATCTGTGTATGACAGTTATGGGGGGGATCTGTGGATGACACATATATAGCATCTTATGCTATGTGTCATCCACAGATCCCCTCCATAAGTGTCCCTGTAGTGTAGTGAATGACCCTCAATACACGGGCTGGGGGCCGGCATCTGCTTTTATAATGACAGCGGGGCCCGTGCAGTGACTATTCTACTACACGGGCCCCGCTCACTGTATAATCCTATGTCTAATAGTTAATGGTTACCGTATGTATGTAATCGCATAAGGAGCGCTGTGTATTACGGTACTTACAACTACAAGCGCTCGCCGCTCGGTAGGTAGCAGAGAGGAGGCAGGCCGGGAGGACAGGCGCTGGCAGCACGAGTCATACGTCATTCGCCCACGCCGCCTGCTTCATTCATAAAGTGGGCGGTACAGGCACATAACGTATGACTCACACTGCCAGCGCCCATCCTCCCAGCCTGCCTCCTCCCTCCTCCATCCTTTCGACGAGCGCTTGTAGTTGTAAGTACCGGTAATACACAGCGCTCCTTATGCGATACACCCGATACAGGAGCCAGGGCCGCCTGCGGCTACGCGGGACACATGACGAGGTCTGGCGGGCCGGATTCGGCCCACGGGCCTTGTGTTTGACACCCGTGCCCTAAAGGGTATCTAAATCTTTGTGCAAAGCTTCTCAGAGCAGTCTGCACCTTCTCACACTAAAGATGCAGACACAGATAGAACTACTTCCCTATCTCTTCTTTGGAGGTGACATAAGCACAGGTAGAATAGTCTTCTCATCTCTCCCTGTAAATGATATGAGCAGATACATCTGCTTCTTGACTCTTATGTGTGTTGATTACTGCTGCGGCCACTCTCATTCATTTACTTGGAAATGCAAGCATGACATTTCTGATTGAGAAGTCATTGAGTAAAAACATGGCAGCTAAACTGAGACGCTGAAAAATTACCACTTCATTAAGAAACTCATCAACATATAACTGTTAGGCTTTTCCAAAGTACGGTAAATCTGCATTTCCCTATTCAAAATCTGGAAAAGGGGAATAATTTGATTTCTCAAACCCTCCCTGTGTTTAGATAAGCATATAGATGGACATTTATAATTTGCGGTTGTTTTTGTGTCATTTTTTGTTTAATCAGATTTTATTGAAGGTTTCATCAAATTAAACTTTACAAGACAACAAAAGAAACACCTTTGTTAGGCGCTCCGCATTAAATTATGACAATACTGGTCCGTGACAGTATAACAGTAAGTACATTGATAGAGTGCATGACAATGCTAATACTATCCTGTTCTGACACAATCCAATTTTTTGTGTCATTTTAAAGGGGTTGTGCAGTGATTTATATTGATGACCTATCCTGAACATGGACACATGTAGTCTCCTCTGGAACTGCAGCGTGGTGTAATTACAAGTAATCGCTGAATTCAAGTGAATGGAGCAATTACTCATCATTACACTGCACTTCCGAAACAAAGTGCAGGGTAGTGAACATCAAGCAGCGCCTTCTCTTCAAACATCTGGGACCCCCCTGAGGATAGATCATCAATATATATCGCAGCACAACCCCTTAAAGTTTGTGGATCTGCGCCAAATTTATGAAATGGTGCACCTTAATAATATATTTGGAGTGAGTGAAATGTGGTTGACACATATATGTACAGTACACCAGGGGGTTGCCTGGCGCGGAAATGCAACTTGGTGACTTTCACAAAAGTCACACATAGTAAATGTGCCTTAATCTTGGTCTTGTCTCACTTTTAGCTCTTAAACATAGACCACTTAGAAAAGTGGCGAGGAACAGCAAATGTTGCAAAAATTGACCAAATGTCGCAGAAAACGTCGCAATCGCCATGACACGTGACTTTTTTAAAGCCAGAAACTGACATCTGATTTGATAAATGTCCCCCATAGCTTCTATGCACAAGGTGTAACATAAAATAATATGCATATAATATGGGGTGTGAATTTTGCAATGAGAATTAAGTATTGGCAAAGTGCTCTTCATACATTATGAAGACACTTTTTCTTCTCCCAAAAGATAACAGGTCTAATAGCTCATCTCATAAAACTATGATCAGTAACTGCATCGGTGGCTCAGTAGTTAGCACTGGTGCCTTACAGCGCTGGGGTCCTAGGTTTGAATCCGACCAAGGGCAACATCTGCATGGAGTTTGTATGTTCTCACCGTGTTTCCACCTACACTCCAAAGACATACTGGGAGGGACCTTAGATTGTGAGCCCCATTTGGGGACAGTTGGATGCTAATGTCTGTGAAGTGCTGTGGAATATAGTAGCGCTATATAAGTGCAGAAAAAAATACCATATGATACAAAGACTCACAATATAATGTAAAAACCTGAAGACTTCAGTGGTGCCTCCAATAGTTTGCATTGTGTCGTTCATTCATATGTGATACTCTACGGATTTTTGCGTAGTCTAGTTCAGAGTTAATATTACTCCTTTTGGCACAACAGTCTGGATCAACATGCTGTTCTTTCAGTTATAATGATGATTACCATTATTAGCAGTCATTTATATTGCACTGTGAAGCATCAAATGACATATGGAAACAGAAGAACCAGATGGAACGCTCTTCCTATACGTTACAGCAGCACATAGCTGCCATACATGACAGTCAGGTGTGACTATATTTCACAAGTTATTAGAGCATCCTTTTACCACTAGATTCACACATACTCATGTACAGTATGTCTTCTACAATGTACCCATTGTGCATTGTATACATTATTCTTATGTGTATCACATGTAAATAGCACATTAGACCCTGCTGACGTTATGGCTTCTGCTGATATTCGAGCTATGACAGTTATACTGCATCCATTTTCAAGCACATCCAGACGATTCTTGACGGATCTCATTAAGTTATAATGAAATCAGCCAAGCTTCCGGTATTCTTGACAGCATAGCAGTATGCTATTCTGAGTTATCTTAGGCTACTTTCACACCTCCTATGCGAAATCTGGCAGGCTGTTCCAGCAGAAAACAGCCTACTGGAATTCACTGGATGTGGCAGTACCGGATGCGGACGGAATGTCCGCCGCCCCCATTATGTATAATGGGGTCTGGCAGACAGGGTCGGATTGGCCATAGCCCTTACAGGGAAACTTCCCAGTGGGCCGATGCCCAGCGGGCTGCCTGAGCCCTTCTCACAGCCGGCCAGTGGAAGTTCTTGGGGATGCATTTTGTGTCTGCTGGCAGTAGTTTGTGATGGACTGTGGCATTTGGCTCTGTTGGGGTGGTATAATGTGCCACAATATGGTATTGCTGGCCTTGCCTTCCATCATTTTGGACCTGACTACAAGACGGGGCCATTTTTAGTATTTTTTCCAGGGCCATTTTAAGTTCCCAGTCCGCCCCTGCCGGCAAAAATCTGGGAGACTGGAGGCGGAGGGCAGGGTTGCCAACATGCAGAAATGTCTGGACAGTCCGTAAAAATAATCCATGATTTTTTTGAGCCTGGTGGTAGGAGACTAGATTACTTTGGTGGTAATTATCATCATTTTACAGTTCACAGTAAATGCTGGTGATGAGTTATGATCAGTATATTACGCTATTGACATGGCTTACTTATAATCTTCATCATTCATTATGGTTTTCCAATTTGTCCGTAAATCTTTTTTAGATGTCTGTGATTTTGGGATAAGTTATCCAGAAAAAAGAAAAAATCTAGTTGACAACCCTGTCGAAGGTTCAGGAAAATTTCAGGAAAGACCAACTAGAGCAGCTGAACTGTATTTGGGGTTAATCAGAGGCACTTTATATGATGGCAGGTGTATACTGACTCCTATTTAACATGATTTTGAATGTGATTGCTTAATTCTGAACACAGCTACATCCCCAGTTATAAGAGGGTGTGCACACTTATGCAACCACATTATTTTTTTTGTTTTCATCCCTCCACCTAAAAGATTTCAGTTTGATATTCAATTGAGTGGTACAGTTTATAGGTCACATTAAAGGTGGAAAAAGTTCTGAAATGATTTATCTTTGTCTCATTTTTTTACATCACAGAAACCTGACATTTTAACAGGAGTGAGTAGACTTTTTATATCCACTGTATATATATATATATATATATATATATATATATATATATATATATATACAAATACACAGGGCTTTTTTTTTCTCAGAGAAAAGGTGGTGGAACTCACCCCCCCCCCCTCCCCCCAGGACTGCCCCCCTAAAACTGCCCCTTTAGAGAACAGGGATGCAAGTAAAATTTGGGGGGCTATAAAAGTCCAGCCCAGCAAAGAAAGCCCCCAGATGGGGATGGCACTGTTATGAGGGATCTGTGGATGGCACTGTTATGAGGGATCTGTGGATGGCATCCACAGATCCCCCATCCTATAACAGTGCCATCCACAGACCCCCCATCCTATAACAGTGCCATCCACAGACCCCCCCACCCCATAACAGTGCCATCCACAGACCCCCCCATCCCATAACAGTGCCATCCACAGACCCCCCCTTAACAGTGCCATCCACAGATCCCCCTACCCCATAACAGTGCCATCCACAGACCCCCCCACCCCATAACAGTGCCATCCACAGACCCCCCCCCCTTAACAGTGCCATCCACAGACCCCCCCACCCCATAATAGTGCCATCCACAGACCCCCCACCCCATAACAGTGTCATCCACAGACCCCCCACCCCATAACAGTGCCATCCACAGACCCCCCCCCTAACAGTGCCATCCACAGATCCCCCCCTTAACAGTGCCATCCACAGACCCCCCACCCCATAATAGTGCCATCCGCAGACCCCCCACCCCATAACAGTGTCATCCACAGACCCCCCCACCTCATAACAGTGCCATCCACAGACCCCCCCACCTCTTAACAGTGTCATCCACAGACCCCCCATTGCCGCTCCAGTACAGTTATAAAATGTGTAATTCAATATATCCTACTCACAGGGCTACTGTTATCGTAATGCAGGCCGGCCAGGCAGACGAGCGGCAGTGTGACTGACTGACGTCACGTGCCTGCGCCGCCTCCTTCATTCATAAAGTAGGCGGCGCAGGCACGTGACATCAGTCAGTGACGCTGCAACTCGTCTGCCCGGCCGGCCTGCATTACGATGAAACAGTAGCACTGTGAGTAGGATATATTGAATGTTATACTACAGAGGGGGCAGCATGAATCATTATTAATTGAATTACACATTTTATAACTACTGGAGCGGCAGGTCCGGAGCACAGTGAACGCTCCTCCCCCCAGTCCCTCCCTGCTGATACATCGCAGCCTGCGATCCTGGAGCATGGCAGGCTGCGATGTCAAAAGGTGGCGGAACGCCGTTCCGGTGCGTTCCGCCAGAAAAAAAGTCCTGTATATATATATATAAATATATATATATATTTGTATGATCCCTTTAAAACTAATAGTCATGCAAACACTGCATTGTACTAAACTATTTGCATGATGTTTCTTAGTATGGAGCACAATTATGGAAAAGAACAGGTTAACTGTATAACCATTAGCTTGTGGTGCTGAATTTTCTCATGAATATTTTAACATTTCAGCAATGAAATCTGGGGAGGATATTCTATGTCACATGCTGAGCCCAAATAGTCATGCAAAAGGGTACTAATTAGAGAGGTGAGATGCAGAAAACACATTACAGGAGGTTTAGCTACCGTTCTATGTTGTACCATTATAACATAATGCACAATACATTAGGCTCTTCAAAAACAGCACATATCCAATCAGATTGTTTGAATCTATCTAGTCCAATAAAATATTGCAGGACCATATTGTACATTACAGTGTTTCTCAAAAACAAATTGGACCATATGAGGTTATGTGCTTTCAGTGTCAGAGGAGATGTTTATTATGGCCACCACCCATCAGTTCAAAAGATGTGCATGTCCACTTTTAATTGCATTGTAATTTTTGCTGGCACCATTAAACACACAGGACAGATCATCAGTAAGATTGTATAGGTTACTTGTAAATCTACCCATAAAAAATAAATCCTATGGGGTTGTATTCTGCTGGACCTTTCTGGCCTCTTACCGAGTCACAGTCTTTTCCTACCTTTGCTTACCTTCTGGTACACTGGTGGGCCAGATGGACAGCTTATACTCTTGTATATGTCCACATGGAAAATGCCAATGGAAGAGGAATATATACCTAGAACCCTATGTACAGTTGTCTCCTTCATGATTGCAAATGTGCTTCATATAATCAAATGCAGTAGCATTTCACAGCATCTGCTATTTTTCTGAGACCCCCAAAAACCTCTTTAAATTGAGTTTTCTGACAATCAGAATACTTTCTAAACTCTCCAACAGGAATAAAATGTGTATATCCTCACGGTACCTCTGACACTGGCCTCAGAGGATCCCATCACTCTTGTATTATAATAGTCTATAATGACATTGTGGCACATGAGTGTCAGACAAAGTGACATTTACTTTATAGTAATGTAGTGCCCCTTGGCAAAATTTTGTCCCTGTGGTCAATTGATGGATCCACACAATGCAGTAATGGCAGCCTGCCTTGTGAGGGTTGTGCTGCTAAACCTCATGGGCTGTCTTGCTAAGGTGCTGACGGTAATTGGATTTGTTGTACACCCTGATCAATCTGGCTTCATGCCATCCAAGTCTATGGCCGGGAATTTATAAAGGCTTTTTCTCAATCTCCAAGCAGCCCCGGGTGGCCCCCATGGCAAGGCTATCCTATCATTAGATGCCACTAAGGCGTTTGACAGTGTTGAGTGGGGTTATCTGTGGGTTGTCTTGAAGAAACTGGGCTCATCTTTCATTCAATTAGTGAAACTTTTGTATGTGGCTTATGTGGCTTACGTGGCTAGGATAAGAGTGGACAATGCTTTATCAACCTCATTCTTGTTAGACCATGGTTAGACACGTTGCTATTTGCTTTGGCATTTGAGCCCTTGGTGGCCATTTTACGGTCATCTCCGGAGGTAGTGTGATTTAAATATGGAGTTAGAGAGGTGCATGTATTGCTTTATGAGGATAATTCATTATTATTTGTGAATGACCTTTATCGCTCCCTAACATTATGGATATCAAAGATGACTGTGGTAAATACTCTGGCCTTACCATTAATTGGTCATAATCAGCGCTGTTGCCCATGTTGCCAGCTGATAACATAACAAATACGGTAATTCCACTGGTGGATAAGTTCAAATATTTGGGTCTTTCAGTTTTGTCTAGTATTCAGGATTATGTTAAATTAAACCTAATACCCCTGTTTGATAGACTGTACTCTAAGTTAGAAGCATGGGTCAAATTGCCTTTGTCGGTAATGGTGCTCGCTAATTTAATTAAAATGATTCTGATGCCGTAATTACTTTATATTTTATATAGTTCCCCCTGCCCTTTGCCTTCCTTCTTATTTATTTTAAAGCACCGATCTGTGGACTTATTTTTTAGCTTTCCAGTTGCAACATTTAAAGGGATAGGGCTTAGCTGTTGACAGTGACTCTAGACAATGGATATTGAGACATGGTTTTAAGAATGATAACCTAGTAGGATCCCTGGAAGCCCATAGATTTAAACTGGTAACACCTTCTATGACCACTCTTTTACTAATACATAAGATCTGGTGGAAAATCAAAGCTCATAGGTTGTACCAAATATACCCCCAACCCTCATCTGTATAAGAGCTGTTTACTTTAGCGGGCTTTGATAGTTGGGAACAGAAAGCGATTAAATATGTCAATCAGCTATACTATAACAGTATTCGCAAATAATTTCAGGCTCTGCAGATCAAGTTTGGGGTGCCATACGTCCACTTGACGTCAGGGATGCATTGTAGTTATGTCTGTTTCTGCTACAGGGGCTCTCGATCAAGTAGTTATGGCTTCTACAGCTAATGCTTTTCTTTCTTTCTATGGTGTTCTTTTGCCTGTGTAATCCTCTAGAAGGCCATAAGTATAAATTGGAGGTAGATGTGGGACCTATTTCTTATACTCAATGGGAATATATTTTGGCCTACACTCCGTCACTTTCATTGTGTGTGGTACATTGGTCAGAGTATTACTTCTGCACTGGGCATATAGATTTCATCATCTACTGTTCAAAATGGGTTTAAGAACTGATGCTAAATGTCCTAGGTGTGTATACTTAGAGGCCAATATTTTGCATATGCTTTGGTCTTGCCCGGTATTGAGAGAAATATGGTCTGCTGTGTTTACTCTTCTGGAAAGCGTCTATGATGTTCAATTGCCGATAGTCCCGAAGGTTGGACTTTTAGACCATGTGGAAGATATCCCAACGGATGGCATGTCCCAACTGGCCATAGCATATTTGACGAGGAAACTCATTGTCAAATATTGTCTGCTGCCCACATCTTCAACTATGACGGAATTCCTTAATATTTCTAACGGAGTTGAAAGTATATTTGAAGAGGGGTGCTCTTGGGAAATTTGAGAAACAATGGAATGCATTGATAACCAAGCCTGGATTGGCTTCTATGGCTTTGATGTGTTTACGATTATTGTTTTTGCGTTGATGAGAGCTTTCTAGGGTTCAGGAGCGCTTTTGGGTGACTGCGCAGAGGGGGAGTGGGAGGGGTATAATAGGGGTTGTGTCTTTTGTTTTGTACAGTTTTCTCTTTCTTTTTCTTTTTGAAAATCCAATAATAATTTTGGACTTAAAAAAAGAACTGTCTTGTTGGATATCATGGGCAGTCTTGTTGTGGTTATTCTGCTGTTCAGGCCCTGTTATCATATCAGAGAAAGGCCTATCTAGAACATCTTTTGGCAGACCATCCCAAGAATTATATTTGCTCAAATAAATCTCATAGCACTTGATCACAAGCTGTGTTGAAAAACTGTAGGAATAAGAACCTAAAACGTAAGGCCCTTAAATTATTCTACTTTCCAATTCCATTAAATAAAGGAGTTGTGATCTTTCCAGAGCGTTTATGTTTTCTCAATGAAGACAAACATCCTATAAGAACACTTGATGGAGCACATGAGGCCTTCAGCACCACTAGGTTTCCAAATATATATAATTTAATTTATAAAGAAACCTGTCATTTACCACATGAAGAGCTGTTGAAATAATGTAGTTGTCTTCAAGTGTACACTTCAGGTAAAAGTCTTGGAGGTTTTGCAAATACAGCTTGGAACACTATAATTTCCTCCATAGAGGAATTAGGTCAAAAAGGGTTTCTAAATGCATGCAGGACATTCAGTACTCTTTGTCATGTGTACATGAAAGGCAGACATTTTGGTGTTTTTTTTTGCTAAAGGGACAAGTTGATGTAAAAAAAAAAAAAGAGCCCAGCTCTTTAACACTTTGTTGTTCTCCTATTGAACCTGTGAAAGGAAGCATAGTAACCTGCTCACCATCACTTACAGTCATTGGCTGTAGTGGTACACGTGACTCCTGTCTGTGCCAGAAGGTTAAAAGTGGGGACTGTGGTGGACTGGGGAGCAGGTAAGTATAATTCCAACCACAGGTCTGGGGGAAGGGGGAGACAAATATGTGCTAAAAAGCTGGACAGCCTTTTAAGCGCACAAACAACTAGATCGGTCAGCATATTTCCAACAGTGCCTATACTGAGTTATTCAGTCATTATCTTCATCAGGCAGATTCATATTCCTGGTCCCATGTGTGAATACCTCAGATTCCTAGGCATTCCTGGGCCCACATGTGAATGCAACCACTGCACCCCTTACAGTTATATCACTACCTAGTTCAGCTTATTATCCTACAGTGGGCAGTTAGATCATCAATATCTGATAATCGGGACTCCAACAGGCTTGGCGATCAGCTGCGCCAGAAGTGTGGGAGCACTGCTGCAGCAACCAGCTCAGTCTGTTGTACAATGGATGGAGCTGTGCAGTTTCAGGACCAACTTCCAGCACTAGAGCTACTCTAAAACAGCAGGGGATGCAGGGTGTCAGAACCTCAGTGATCAGATATTGATAGCCTTTTCTAAGGATAGGCCATCAATATTAAAATCCCGGACAACCCAGTGTAAGTTTTTTTTTTAAACAGCAGCTGCATGGCATTGATTGCTACAGGTGGTGTGAAGTCCGCTAATATACCCCAAGTCCTTTTTCATGTCTTTTTTACAATGTGTTTTCCTGTCAGGAGATTAGTTTTGTATGTCTGCATAAGGAGAGATCTGTCAATCAATCTATGTCAGGCCCAGACAAGCCGGGTGGGGAAAAGATCTTGCGGAGCTGTCCAAATGAATCTTCTCCCCGTTCCCAGCTAATTTTTCTGTTACAACGCTATCTGTATTGAGGGAGAGTGTCAGGATTGCATACTGTCCTGTGGTTTAGGGAGCATGAAGGTTTTCTTGAAGTATGTAAGGCTGTTATCACACATAGAGGCAGGCTCGGACTGGCCCACTGGGGAGGCAGGGTATTCCTCGGTAGGCCCGCAGTCTCCTGTGCCCAGAGATAAGATGGAGGAGTAATTATTTCTCTTGTTTCTCAGGAGAGATAAATATTGTAGCCACTAGGTGGCAGTATCGCACAGTGATGCCGACTCCTACTGGTGTAAATTGTACAGGAGGCCCTGCAGTATCTTCCTAGCTTCCCGGGCTGCTGGCAGTGAAGGAGGAGAGAACATGTCTGGCCATCCTTCTGCCCTCTCTGCTGTCAGAAAACTGTGGTTCCTGGATAGAGGGACTCGTCTGCGGTGCTGGGCTGATTTCTCAGGTGTGTGACATGAGTTAGCTGTAGGAGATTGTAAGTAGGAAATAGGGGATTTGTTTATAGTAGACTCAGATCTGTGTATGTATGCTGCTCTCTGCAGAGAAGCAGAGTGGTATTGGGGGTCTCTGCCCTAGGACCCCCAATGCCTCTGCTTTAGGTGCACCCCCAATGCCTCTGCTTTAGGTGCACCCCCAGTAGTGCCACAGCTCCTGATCCCCCCCAATGCCCCCACTGTAAATGCACCCCTAATATTGCCTCTTCTCCAGTTGCCCCCCTAATACCTCTGCTCCAGGATCCCCACTATTACCCTGCCTTAGGTGACCCTAATGCCTCTGTTTCAGTTATGACCCTCCGTTTGTGCACTTTGCTCACATTGCTCCTCTAGCACCTTTGCTTGGGCTTTGTTGAAGGTTATGACCTGCAAAGAGGGTTGGACTTATGCCCGTCACATTCTCCAGTATTGACACGTATGGTTTACATGGCGGTAGTGATGATACTCCGTATTTATAGGTATCACTGCTGCCATGTAAAGAGATACTGGTGGCGAAGTGGTGGAGGATTTAAAGGGGTTGTCCAGGTTTTCAATTTATCCTCTCCACACCATAAGGCATAACTATATGATTAGTGGGGTCCGATCCTGAGATCCACACTGATCACAGGAACGGGTCCTGTTCACACTTTTTGATGGTGTAGAAGGCCACACATATGCCCTGCTGCTCCATTTATTCTTTTTGGGACCACTGGAATTAGCCAGAGCTGTACTCCACCATCTCCAGCGACCCCATAGAGAATGGATGGAGAGGCAGGGCATATGCTCGACCTGCCACTCAATCAAGAAGGGGGATCAGTGGGGGCTCCAGCGTTCAGACCCCCACGGATCACTTAGTTATCCCCGATACTGTGGCTAGAGGATTACTAGAAAAGTGGACAAAGGTCCTTTAACAAGTGAGTATTTCTATTTTAGTCTGACACATATTTTGGGCCAGATTTTTTATTTTATTTTAATTTGAATTTTTTATTTTTTACACCCAAAGAAAACCTTTAAGGATAGGAAATGTGAAAAGGTCCAACAGCTATGACACGACAGGTAATACGTTTCTGATTCATGGGAGTCTGACTGCTGGGACCCCCATGATCTAGGGAATGTGGTCTTAAGACATTTGTTTACATAGATTAGTGGTAATGTAATAGAATGTCTTAGGACCCCATTTTTCATGATCAGTGGGTGTTCCAGCAGTCAGACCCCCAGCAATCTGATATTTATCACCTATCCTGTAGATAGGAAATAGATCATTATGGTAGGACAACCCTTTTAATTATAATGTAGATTATGTACAATATGAGGAGGTTAAAATTTGGTACATTTCATGCCAGACATTTATGGTTAAAGGGTTTGTTTCACTTCAGTAAATGTCATTTATCATGCAGTTAATAGAACGCACTTACTAATATGATTGTCCATATTGCCTCTTTTCCATCACATTATACACAGCACGTATCAGTGGTTACGACCACCCTGCAATCCAGCAGTGGTGGCCGTGCTTACACACTATAGGGTAAGGCTGGAAGTGTGCATAGGCCAACACCTTTACCTATAGTGTGCAAGCACGGCCACTGCTGCTGGATTGCAGGGTGTTCGTAAACACGGATACGTGCTGTGTATAATGTGATGGAAAAGAGTCAATATGGACAATCACAACACATTAGTAAGTGCCTTGTATTAACTTTTTCTACATGATAAATGCCAATTGCTGAAGCGAGACAACCCCTTTATCCCCTATAAGTATGCTACACTTAATAGGATTAGGCATAAATGTATTGGTGTGTGCATTGCATATTTCCTGTGTGTTTGTGGTGTGTGCTATATATGTTCTATGTATCAGTGGTGTATGTGCAGCATGTGACATATGCATCAGTGGCATGTGAGCCATGTATAAGTGTCTTGTGTGCCACATGTGTCCAATGAGTGATTGGTGTGTGCTGCATGTGTCTTGTTTCTGACTGACTAAGGCCTCTTTCACATGAGCGTCACGGATTAGGTCCGGATGCGTTCAGGAAAACTCAGACCACTTTGCAAGCAAGTTCAGTCAGTTTTGTCTGCGATTGCGTTCAGTTTTTTCCGCGCGGGTGCAATGCGTTTTGATGCGTTTTTTACGTGCGTGATAAAAAACGGAAGGTTTACAAACAACATCTCTTAGCAACCATCAGTGAAAAACGCATTGCATCCGCACTTGCTTGCGGATGCAATGCGTTTTTCACTCAGCCGCATTCACTTCTATGCATGCTGGATACGGAAATCTGTATGCAAACAATACCATTTGTAGACGGACCCGGATGTGGATCCGTCTCACAAATGCATTGCAATACTGGATCCGTCTCTCCGTATTCACATTTTTAAAGGTCTGCGCATGCACAGACCGCAAAACCGGATCCGTTTTTCAGGAACACTTGGGGCTGGATCTGGTATTATTGCATTTCAATGGAAAATAATGCAGGATCCAGCATTCCGGCAAGTGTTCCAGAATTTTGGACGGAGAAAATACCGCAGCATGCTGCGGTATTTTCTCTGTCCAAAAACCGTACAGTGACTGAAGACATCCTGATGCATACTAAACACATTGCTCAGAATGCATTAGGATAAAACTAGGACGGAACTCAATACCGGAAAAGTTTAACGCAAGTGTGAAAGTACCCTCAGGCTACATGCACACGACCGTATGTGGCATCAGTTTTTTTTGTGGACCCATTTTTTTTTGCAGATCCATTGTAATAATGCTATCCTTGTCCGCAAACTAGAAAAAAATAGGACATGCATAATTTATTTTGCGGGGCAACACGGTGTGCTGAAATGAATGGGTCCGCATCATATCTGCAAAAAAAAAAACGTAACGGACACGGAAACAAACAACGTTCGTGTGCATTTAGCCTTAAGTGCAGGATATCGATATATGTGTAAATTCTGCCGCATGTATGTTTGTGCATGTTGCTGTGAATGTCTGCCATCATACTTCATCTCTAATATTTCTGTTAACACTGTAATTGCTCATCACGACCGTTGGATGTTTTGCAGTCCGCAACTTGCGGATCCGCAAAACATGGATACCGGGTGTGTGCATTCCACAATTTGCGGAACAGAACAGCCGGCCTCTAATAGAACAGTCCTATCCTATGCGGACATACAGACACGGTACAAACATGGAAAAAAAATAAGTTTGAGTGCAGGAGCCCTAAGGTGGGCCCCCAGAATCACTAACACTGGTGGGCCCTAAGTTCCCCAGGCCGACACTGCATAGGGGGATCAACCATTGTTGGTTCCTGCTTAAAAAAAATGCAATGCAAGTGGCAATGTGTGTTGTATTTTTTAATAATATAATAATGTTGTTTTTTTCTTTTTTTTTACCAAAGTATTTTTTTCATATTGTTCTATAGAGGAAGTGACATTACAATACTTTCCTACATAAAAATGGAAGGCATGGCATGCAAAAAAGCCATTAAAAGCGCAATTGCTCAAACAAGCTATTAGGCCAAAAAGTCACAAAAACACTTAACAAATGCCAAAGAAACTGCCAAAAATGCAGCATAACAGACATTTTATAATGTATTTTTTTGTGCAAATAAAAGCACCAAATTGAAATGATATATTGAATATACGCCTATAAGTACAATAGAGCAAATAACATAGGGATAGGCGCTAAAACAAAATAATAATGTCTTTATTAATTGTCTGATTTAAGAAATAAGGGGTATCAACCGTCAGTATAATGTGCAAAACTGACTTTAACAATTGTGAAAACACTGATATATACCAAATAGCACCACCATCTGGATTGCCAGTGTAATCTCACAAGCTACTAGCATAAGGGGCTCATTCAACCACAGGGTTCAAGATGTGTATCCCAGGGTGAAAGGTATCAAGGGGATGTATTGGTATAGGAATTTCACCAAACACCACTCCAAAACAGTGAGAGCCAGCGCGCAGACTCTCACTGCACTAATAATCACAGGTGCTGGACTATGGCAGAGCAATAACAATCACTCCAGGTGGATTAAAGGAGCAATGGTTGCCCTGACATGTCCCTTATTGGCAACAGCTCAACGCTGCGTTTCCATGCATTGGGGATGCATTTCATCAGGAGCTATGTGCACCAGGTTAATACTAGAGCCCAGAGCCTCAGTGTTGTTTTAATGACCGAGGTAATGGACAAACAAACAGTCAGTGATAGAGATCCCTGCCTAGCACCGTTTTCCTCTAGTGTGAGGTACGGAGCTTTACAAACAGTCACTATCCTGCCTGAGCTAGCAACCTCTAGGCTGAGGTGCTGCGTGCTAGTGTGCATGTAATCCGGCACTGTGATGGCCGCAAAGCGGCCCACAGAACGCCGAGCTTTACAGGGTGAAGCCCCGCCCTGTTAGACACGCCTCCGTCAATCAGCCAATCCGGCCAGGAGGCACGGCACAAGGCAAACCAAAGGCTGAGGGGAGGAGGAACACGGTGAGTCACAGGGAAAGCGCAGCAAGCGCCACATAAACAAAACAAGGAATTTACAAAGCGGCTTTATATATTTATCGCAGCATGGACATCTTTATTGTAATTATACAGTAAAGGAGAGTCACTCCAAGAGAAGTGTGTAAAAACGGACAGACACATAGATTCATGTGTGTAGCCACTTGTATCAATGATCACACACATGAATCCACTTCTCATAGTGCATTGTACAGTAACACAAAGAAATCAGCCTGGTCACTAGATGAACGGGACGTATGAGATCGCATCATTGAGGCCGGATGGTTTGATGGTATTCAGAGAAAAAATCCATCTCGCCTCTTTTTGCAACAATATGCGATCATAGTCACCGCCCCTTGGTGACGGCTTCACAGAGTCGATCACTTGAAATTTGACCGATGATGTATCCCCCCTGTGAAGGTCAAGAACATGACGAGCAATTGGCGTATCTTTGAGATTGGTAATATCCAAAATATGCTCCCCAATCCGTCTTCTTAGCTCTCTGATGGTTTTACCCACATATTTGATGCTGCATACACATGTCATTAAATACACAACACCAACTGACTTGCAATTGTGGAAAGACTTAATGAAGAACGTTTTATCCGCAGTGCTGTTAGTGAAGCTTTTGGATTTTTTAATGAACCCACAAAATTTACAGGATCCACAAGGAAACGTACCTGTAAGTGGGTTTCGCAGCCATGACTGCGGACGGGGGCTGATGTACAGACTATGTGTCAACATGTCACGTAAATTATTGTTGCGGCGATAAGTGACTGAAGGGTTGGCTGAAATCATCCCACCAATATCCGGATCGGATTTCAAAATGTCCCAGTGCTCGTTAAGGACATGGCGCACCTCGTCATTGGGACTTTTGACGGTGCCCATGACGAGGTGCCCATGTCCTTAACGAGCACTGGGACATTTTGAAATCCGATCCGGATATTGGTGGGATGATTTCAGCCAACCCTTCAGTCACTTATCGCCGCAACAATAATTTACGTGACATGTTGACACATAGTCTGTACATCAGCCCCCGTCCGCAGTCATGGCTGCGAAACCCACTTACAGGTACGTTTCCTTGTGGATCCTGTAAATTTTGTGGGTTCATTAAAAAATCCAAAAGCTTCACTAACAGCACTGCGGATAAAACGTTCTTCATTAAGTCTTTCCACAATTGCAAGTCAGTTGGTGTTGTGTATTTAATGACATGTGTATGCAGCATCAAATATGTGGGTAAAACCATCAGAGAGCTAAGAAGACGGATTGGGGAGCATATTTTGGATATTACCAATCTCAAAGATACGCCAATTGCTCGTCATGTTCTTGACCTTCACAGGGGGGATACATCATCGGTCAAATTTCAAGTGATCGACTCTGTGAAGCCGTCACCAAGGGGCGGTGACTATGATCGCATATTGTTGCAAAAAGAGGCGAGATGGATTTTTTCTCTGAATACCATCAAACCATCCGGCCTCAATGATGCGATCTCATACGTCCCGTTCATCTAGTGACCAGGCTGATTTCTTTGTGTTACTGTACAATGCACTATGAGAAGTGGATTCATGTGTGTGATCATTGATACAAGTGGCTACACACATGAATCTATGTGTCTGTCCGTTTTTACACACTTCTCTTGGAGTGACTCTCCTTTACTGTATAATTACAATAAAGATGTCCATGCTGCGATAAATATATAAAGCCGCTTTGTAAATTCCTTGTTTTGTTTATGTGGCGCTTGCTGCGCTTTCCCTGTGACTCACCGTGTTCCTCCTCCCCTCAGCCTTTGGTTTGCCTCCTGGCCGGATTGGCTGATTGACGGAGGCGTGTCTAACAGGGCGGGGCTTCACCCTGTAAAGCTCGGCGTTCTGTGGGCCGCTTTGCGGCCATCACAGTGCCGGATTACATGCACACTAGCACGCAGCACCTCAGCCTAGAGGTTGCTAGCTCAGGCAGGATAGTGACTGTTTGTAAAGCTCCGTACCTCACACTAGAGGAAAACGGTGCTAGGCAGGGATCTCTATCACTGACTGTTTGTTTGTCCATTACCTCGGTCATTAAAACAACACTGAGGCTCTGGGCTCTAGTATTAACCTGGTGCACATAGCTCCTGATGAAATGCATCCCCAATGCATGGAAACGCAGCGT
The DNA here is from genome assembly GCF_014858855.1 of Bufo gargarizans. Taxonomy (NCBI): domain Eukaryota; kingdom Metazoa; phylum Chordata; class Amphibia; order Anura; family Bufonidae; genus Bufo; species Bufo gargarizans. The sequence continues at coordinate 494,318,852 of NC_058081.1, read as the reverse complement.
TGAGCTGTTGCCAATAAGGGACATGTCAGGGCAACCATTGCTCCTTTAATCCACCTGGAGTGATTGTTATTGCTCTGCCATAGTCCAGCACCTGTGATTATTAGTGCAGTGAGAGTCTGCGCGCTGGCTCTCACTGTTTTGGAGTGGTGTTTGGTGAAATTCCTATACCAATACATCCCCTTGATACCTTTCACCCTGGGATACACATCTTGAACCCTGTGGTTGAATGAGCCCCTTATGCTAGTAGCTTGTGAGATTACACTGGCAATCCAGATGGTGGTGCTATTTGGTATATATCAGTGTTTTCACAATTGTTAAAGTCAGTTTTGCACATTATACTGACGGTTGATACCCCTTATTTCTTAAATCAGACAATTAATAAAGACATTATTATTTTGTTTTAGCGCCTATCCCTATGTTATTTGCCAAATAAAAGCACCACAAAAAAATCTAAGGTGAAATGTATATTCACTTCTCAACAGCATAGCCTTACATTTGCAAAACTAAAGAATGATACTCCTGCTTCCTATGACACCCACAAAAAATAATAATCCTAAAGGTTACATAAATGTTAGTGCATGGGGCCATTTTAACAACATAATGAATGAAAAGATATATACAGTAATTTTGAAACACCTGTGAGTATAAATCTTGTGGAGGCTAAATACTGTATAATGGAGCGTCATTTGAAGTCTACAGACGTATGTTCATGACATTACTTCTTAAATGACCCGCTTAGAAGAGATGGAAGCGAGAAGCAACAAGCATCTTATATACGCTAATTATTCCAATGTGTTTGTGCAGTCAGTGATCTGTCCTATTCATGGCACATCCTATGGGTAATAGAGATGACCTCATACTTCTTGTTTTCGGGGAGTTAATGCTTATATCTCAGGGTTGTTGTTACTTTAAATATCTATCTCAAAGTAAAATATGAAGGACTAACGCTGTACAGGACACTGCAAAATACAAGGAATTATATGGTTTCTTAAAAGGGATGACCACTTTTGACAATCCTTTGTTGAAAGAAAAGTCCCATAGGGTGTCCTGCTGAAGGAACCACTAGTGATCGCATGTAAACTGTGGGGAGACCTGGTAGTAAGGTCAAGTTCACACTTCAGTTATTTGGTCAGTTGTTTCCATCAGTGATTGTGAGTAGGGATGAGCGAACTCGAACTGTATAGTTCGGGTTCGTACCGAATTTTGGGGTGTCCGTGACACGGACCCGAACCCGGACATTTTCGTAAAAGTCCGGGTTCGGGTTCGGTGTTCGTCGCTTTCTTGGCGCTTTTGTGACGCTTTCTTGGCGCTTTTTGAAAGGCTGCAAAGCAGCCAATCAACAAGCGTCATACTACTTGCCCCAAGAGGCCATCACAGCCATGCCTACTATTGGCATGGCTGTGATTGGCCAGAGCACCATGTGACCCAGCCTCTATTTAAGCTGGAGTCACATAGCGCCGCCCGTCACTCTGCTCTGATTAGCGTAGGGAGAGGTTGCGGCTGCGACAGTAGGGCGAGATTAGGCAGATTAACTCCTCCAAAGGACTTGATTAACTGATCGATCTGCAGCTGTGGATCATTGAGCTGCTGATCCTCAATTGCTCACTGTTTTTAGGCTGCCCAGACCGTTTGTCAGTCACATTTTTCTGGGGTGATCGGCGGCCATTTTGTGTCTTGTGGTGCGCCAGCACAAGCTGCGACCAAGTGCATTTAACCCTCAATGGTGTGGTTGTTTTTTGGCTAAAGCCTACATCAGGGTGAAGCTGTCACACCAAGTGCATTTAACCAGCAATAGTCTGTTCATTTTTTGGCCATATACAAAATCAGGGGCAAGCTGCGCCTGTCACCAAGTGCATTTAACCCTCAATGGTGTGGTTGTTTTCTGGCTAAAGCCTACATCAGGGTGAAGCTGTCACACCAAGTGCATTTAACCAGCAATAGTCTGTTTATTTTTTGGCCATATACAAAATCAGGGGCAAGCTGCGCCTGTCACCAAGTGCATTTAACCCTCAATGGTGTGGTTGTTTTTTGGCTAAAGCCTACATCAGGGTGAAGCTGTCACACCAAGTGCATTTAACCAGCAATAGTCTGTTCATTTTTTGGCCATATACAAAATCAGGGGCAAGCTACGCCTGTCACCAAGTGCATTTAACCCTCAATGGTGTGGTTGTTTTTTGGCTAAAGCCTACATCAGGGTGAAGCTGTCACACCAAGTGCATTTAACCAGCAATAGTCTGTTCATTTTTTGGCCATATACAAAATCAGGGGCAAGCTGCGCCTGTCACCAAGTGCATTTAACCCTCAATGGTGTGGTTGTTTTTTGGCTAAAGCCTACATCAGGGTGAAGCTGTCACACCAAGTGCATTTAACCAGCAATAGTCTGTTCATTTTTTGGCCATATACAAAATCAGGGGCAAGCTGCGCCTGTCACCAAGTGCATTTAACCCTCAATGGTGTGGTTGTTTTCTGGCTAAAGCCTACATCAGGGTGAAGCTGTCACACCAAGTGCATTTAACCAGCAATAGTCTGTTTATTTTTTGGCCATATACTACATCAGGGGCAAGCTGCGCCCGTCACCAAGTGCATTTAACCCTCAGTAGTGTGGTTGGTCAAGCTGTGACACCAAGTGCATTTAACCAGCAATAGTCTGTTCATTTTTTGGCCATATACTACATCAGGGGCAAGCTGCGCCCGTCACCAAGTGCATTTAACCAGCAATAGTGTGGTTATTTTTTGGCCATATCCCAGTCTAATTCTGTCACTAAATCCATACCGGTCACCCAGCGCCTAAATACTAGGCCTCAAATTTATATCCCGCTAAATCTCTCGTTACCGCTGTCCTGTTGTAGCTGGGAAAGTTATTTAGTGTCCGTCAAAGCACATTTTTTGTTCTGGGTTGAAGTACAATTCCCAATTTAGCAATTTCATAATTTAGTGGTTTCTGCTATATCAGAGCTATTTGAAATCTATCCCTAAAAGGGTATATAATATTCAAGGTGCACATTGGGTCATTCAGAATAACTTCACACACACCCGCTACTGTGTATTTTCAAGTCTAATTCTGTCACTAAACCCATACCTGTCACCCAGCGCCTAAATACTAGGCCTCAAATTTATATCCTGCTAAATCTCTCGTTACCGCTGTCCTGTTGTAGCTGGGAAAGTTATTTAGTGTCCGTCAAAGCACATTTTTTGTTCTGGGTTGAAGTACAATTCCCAATTTAGCAATTTCATAATTTAGTGGTTTCTGCTATATCAGAGCTATTTGAAATCTATCCCTAAAAGGGTATATAATATTCAAGGTGCACATTGGGTCATTCAGAATAACTTCACACACACCCGCTACTGTGTATTTCCAAGTCTAATTCTGTCACTAAACCCATACCTGTCACCCAGCGCCTAAATACTAGGCCTCAAATTTATATCCTGCTAAATCTCTCGTTACCGCTGTCCTGTTGTAGCTGGGAAAGTTATTTAGTGTCCGTCAAAGCACATTTTTTGTTCTGGGTTGAAGTACAATTCCCAATTTAGCAATTTCATAATTTAGTGGTTTCTGCTATATCAGAGCTATTTGAAATCTATCCCTAAAAGGGTATATAATATTCAAGGTGCACATTGGGTCATTCAGAATAACTTCACACACACCCGCTACTGTGTATTTCCAAGTCTAATTCTGTCACTAAACCCATACCTGTCACCCAGCGCCTAAATACTAGGCCTCAAATTTATATCCCGCTAAATCTCTCGTTACCGCTGTCCTGTTGTAGCTGGGAAAGTTATTTAGTGTCCGTCAAAGCACATTTTTTGTTCTGGGTTGAAATACAATTCCCAATTTAGCAATTTCATAATTTAGTGGTTTCTGCTATATCAGAGCTATTTGAAATCTATCCCTAAAAGGGTATATAATATTCAAGGTGCACATTGGGTCATTCAGAATAACTTCACACACACCCGCTACTGTGTATTTCCAAGTCTAATTCTGTCACTAAACCCATACCTGTCACCCAGCGCCTAAATACTAGGCCTCAAATTTATATCCTGCTAAATCTCTCGTTACCGCTGTCCTGTTGTAGCTGGGAAAGTTATTTAGTGTCCGTCAAAGCACATTTTTTGTTCTGGGTTGAAATACAATTCCCAATTTAGCAATTTCATAATTTAGTGGTTTCTGCTATATCAGAGCTATTTGAAATCTATCCCTAAAAGGGTATATAATATTCAAGGTGCACATTGGGTCATTCAGAATAACTTCACACACACCCGCTACTGTGTATTTCCAAGTCTAATTCTGTCACTAAACCCATACCTGTCACCCAGCGCCTAAATACTAGGCCTCAAATTTATATCCTGCTAAATCTCTCGTTACCGCTGTCCTGTTGTAGCTGGGAAAGTTATTTAGTGTCCGTCAAAGCACATTTTTTGTTCTGGGTTGAAATACAATTCCCAATTTAGCAATTTCATAATTTAGTGGTTTCTGCTATATCAGAGCTATTTGAAATCTATCCCTAAAAGGGTAGATCATATTGAAGGTGCACATAGGGTCATTCAGAATAACTTCACACACACCCGCTACTGTGTATTTCCAAGTCTAATTCTGTCACTAAACCCATACCTGTCACCCAGCGCCTAAATACTAGGCCTCAAATTTATATCCCGCTAAATCTCTCGTTACCGCTGTCCTGTTGTAGCTGGGAAAGTTATTTAGTGTCCGTCAAAGCACATTTTTTGTTCTGGGTTGAAGTACAATTCCCAATTTAGCAATTTCATAATTTAGTGGTTTCTGCTATATCAGAGCTATTTGAAATCTATCCCTAAAAGGGTATATAATATTCAAGGTGCACATTGGGTCATTCAGAATAACTTCACACACACCCGCTACTGTGTATTTCCAAGTCTAATTCTGTCACTAAACCCATACCTGTCACCCAGCGCCTAAATACTAGGCCTCAAATTTATATCCTGCTAAATCTCTCGTTACCGCTGTCCTGTTGTAGCTGGGAAAGTTATTTAGTGTCCGTCAAAGCACATTTTTTGTTCTGGGTTGAAGTACAATTCCCAATTTAGCAATTTCATAATTTAGTGGTTTCTGCTATATCAGAGCTATTTGAAATCTATCCCTAAAAGGGTATATAATATTCAAGGTGCACATTGGGTCATTCAGAATAACTTCACACACACCCGCTACTGTGTATTTCCAAGTCTAATTCTGTCACTAAACCCATACCTGTCACCCAGCGCCTAAATACTAGGCCTCAAATTTATATCCTGCTAAATCTCTCGTTACCGCTGTCCTGTTGTAGCTGGGAAAGTTATTTAGTGTCCGTCAAAGCACATTTTTTGTTCTGGGTTGAAATACAATTCCCAATTTAGCAATTTCATAATTTAGTGGTTTCTGCTATATCAGAGCTATTTGAAATCTATCCCTAAAAGGGTATATAATATTCAAGGTGCACATTGGGTCATTCAGAATAACTTCACACACACCCGCTACTGTGTATTTCCAAGTCTAATTCTGTCACTAAACCCATACCTGTCACCCAGCGCCTAAATACTAGGCCTCAAATTTATATCCTGCTAAATCTCTCGTTACCGCTGTACTGTTGTTGCTTGGAAAGATATTTAGTGTCCGTCAAAGCACATTTTTTGTTCTGGGTTGAAATACAATTCCCAATTTAGCAATTTCATAATTTAGTGGTTCCTGCTATATCAGAGCTATTTGAAATCTATCCCAAAAAGGGTATATAATATTCAAGGTGCACATAGGGTCATTCAGAATAACTTCACACACACCCTCTACTGTGTATTTCCAAGTCTAATTCTGTCACTAAACCCATACCTGTCACCCAGCGCCTAAATACTAGGCCTCAAATTTATATCCTGCTAAATCTCTCGTTACCGCTGTACTGTTGTTGCTGGGCAAGATATTTAGTGTCCGTCAAAGCACATTTTTTGTTCTGGGTTGAAATACAATTCCCAATTTAGCAATTTCATAATTTAGTGGTTCCTGCTATATCAGAGCTATTTGAAATCTATCCCAAAAAGGGTATATAATATTCAAGGTGCACATAGGGTCATTCAGAATAACTTCACACACACGCTTCTGTGCATTTCCAAGTCTAATTCTGTCACTAAATCCATACCGGTCACCCAGCGCCTAAATACTAGGCCTCAAATTTATATCCCGCTGAATTTGAATACAATACATTGGGCCAAATAATATATTTGTTGTTGTGGTGAACCATAACAATGAGAAAAACATCTAGTAAGGGACGCGGACGTGGACATGGTCGTGGTGGTGTTAGTGGACCCTCTGGTGCTGGGAGAGGACGTGGCCGTTCTGCCACATCCACACGTCCTAGTGTACCAACTACCTCAGGTCCCAGTAGCCGCCAGAATTTACAGCGATATATGGTGGGGCCCAATGCCGTTCTAAGGATGGTAAGGCCTGAGCAGGTACAGGCATTAGTCAATTGGGTGGCCGACAGTGGATCCAGCACGTTCACATTATCTCCCACCCAGTCTTCTGCAGAAAGCGCACAGATGGCGCCTGAAAACCAACCCCATCAGTCTGTCACATCACCCCCATGCATACCAGGGAAACTGTCTCAGCCTCAAGTTATGCAGCAGTCTCTTATGCTGTTTGAAGACTCCGCTGGCAGGGTTTCCCAAGGGCATCCACCTAGCCCTTCCCCAGCGGTGAAAGACATAGAATGCACTGACGCACAACCACTTATGTTTCCTGATGATGAGGACATGGGAATACCACCTCAGCATGTCTCTGATGATGACGAAACACAGGTGCCAACTGCTGCGTCTTTCTGCAGTGTGCAGACTGAACAGGAGGTCAGGGATCAAGACTGGGTGGAAGACGATGCAGGGGACGATGAGGTCCTAGACCCCACATGGAATGAAGGTCGTGCCACTGACTTTCACAGTTCGGAGGAAGAGGCAGTGGTGAGACCGAGCCAACAGCGTAGCAAAAGAGGGAGCAGTGGGCAAAAGCAGAACACCCGCCGCCAAGAGACTCCGCCTGCTACTGACCGCCGCCATCTGGGACCGAGCACCCCAAAGGCAGCTTCAAGGAGTTCCCTGGCATGGCACTTCTTCAAACAATGTGCTGACGACAAGACCCGAGTGGTTTGCACGCTGTGCCATCAGAGCCTGAAGCGAGGCATTAACGTTCTGAACCTGAGCACAACCTGCATGACCAGGCACCTGCATGCAAAGCATGAACTGCAGTGGAGTAAACACCTTAAAACCAAGGAAGTCACTCAGGCTCCCCCTGCTACCTCTTCTGCTGCTGCCGCCTCGGCCTATTCTGCTGCTGCCGCCTCGGCCTCTTCCTCCGCCTCTGGAGGAACGTTGGCACCTGCCGCCCAGCAAACAGGGGATGTACCACCAACACCACCACCACCACCTCCGTCACCAAGCGTCTCAACCATGTCACACGCCAGCGTTCAGCTCTCCATCTCACAAACATTTGATAGAAAGCGTAAATTCCCACCTAGCCACCCTCGATCCCTGGCCCTGAATGCCAGCATTTCTAAACTACTGGCCTATGAAATGCTGTCATTTAGGCTGGTGGACACAGACAGCTTCAAACAGCTCATGTCGCTTGCTGTCCCACAGTATGTTGTTCCCAGCCGGCACTACTTCTCCAAGAGAGCCGTGCCTTCCCTGCACAACCAAGTATCCGATAAAATCAAGTGTGCACTGCGCAACGCCATCTGTAGCAAGGTCCACCTAACCACAGATACGTGGACCAGTAAGCACGGCCAGGGACGCTATATCTCCCTAACTGCACACTGGGTAAATGTAGTGGCAGCTGGGCCCCAGGCGGAGAGCTGTTTGGCGCACGTCCTTCCGCCGCCAAGGATCGCAGGGCAACATTCTTTGCCTCCTGTTGCCACCTCCTCCTTCTCGGCTTCCTCCTCCTCTTCTTCCACCTGCTCATCCAGTCAGCCACACACCTTCACCACCAACTTCAGCACAGCCCGGGGTAAACGTCAGCAGGCCATTCTGAAACTCATATGTTTGGGGGACAGGCCCCACACCGCACAGGAGTTGTGGCGGGGTATTGAACAACAGACCGACGAGTGGTTGCTGCCGGTGAGCCTCAAGCCCGGCCTGGTGGTGTGTGATAATGGGCGAAATCTCGTTGCAGCTCTGGGACTAGCCAATTTGACGCACATCCCTTGCTTGGCGCATGTGCTGAATTTGGTGGTGCAGAAGTTCATTCACAACTACCCCGACATGTCAGAGCTGCTGCATAAAGTGCGGGCCGTCTGTTCGCGCTTCCGGCGTTCACATCCTGCCGCTGCTCGCCTGTCTGCGCTACAGCGTAACTTCGGCCTTCCCGCTCACCGCCTCATATGCGACGTGCCCACCAGGTGGAACTCCACCTTGCACATGCTGGACAGACTGTGCGAGCAGCAGCAGGCCATAGTGGAGTTTCAGCTGCAGCACGCACGGGTCAGTCGCACTACAGAACAGCACCACTTCACCACCAATGACTGGGCCTCCATGCGAGACCTGTGTGCCCTGTTGCGCTGTTTCGAGTACTCCACCAACATGGCCAGTGGCGATGACACCGTTATCAGCGTTACAATACCACTTCTATGTCTCCTTGAGAAAACACTTAGGGCGATGATGGAAGAGGAGGTGGCCCAGGAGGAGGAGGAGGAGGAGGAGGAAGAGGGGTCATTTTTAGCACTTTCAGGCCAGTCTCTTCGAAGTGACTCAGAGGGAGGTTTTTGGCAACAGCAGAGGCCAGGTACAAATGTGGCCAGCCAGGGCCCACTACTGGAGGACGAGGAGGACGAGGATGAGGAGGAGGTGGAGGAGGATGAGGATGAAGCATGGTCACAGCGGGGTGGCACCCAACGCAGCTCGGGTCCATCACTGGTGCGTGGCTGGGGGGAAAGGCAGGACGATGACGATACGCCTCCCACAGAGGACAGCTTGTCCTTACCCCTGGGCAGCCTGGCACACATGAGCGACTACATGCTGCAGTGCCTGCGCAACGACAGCAGAGTTGCCCACATTTTAACCTGTGCGGACTACTGGGTTGCCACCCTGCTGGATCCACGCTACAAAGACAATGTGCCCACCTTACTTCCTGCACTGGAGCGTGATAGGAAGATGCGCGAGTACAAGCGCACGTTGGTAGACGCGCTACTGAGAGCATTCCCAAATGTCACAGGGGAACAAGTGGAAGCCCAAGGCCAAGGCAGAGGAGGAGCAAGAGGTCGCCAAGGCAGCTGTGTCACGGCCAGCTCCTCTGAGGGCAGGGTTAGCATGGCAGAGATGTGGAAAACTTTTGTCAACACGCCACAGCTAACTGCACCACCACCTGATACGCAACGTGTTAGCAGGAGGCAACATTTCACTAACATGGGGGAACAGTACGTGTGCACACCCCTCCACGTACTGACTGATGGTTCGGCCCCATTCAACTTCTGGGTCTCTAAATTGTCCACGTGGCCAGAGCTAGCCTTTTATGCCTTGGAGGTGCTGGCCTGCCCGGCAGCCAGCGTTTTGTCTGAACGTGTATTCAGCACGGCAGGGGGCGTCATTACAGACAAACGCAGCCGCCTGTCTACAGCCAATGTGGACAAGCTGACGTTCATAAAAATGAACCAGGCATGGATCCCACAGGACCTGTCCGTCCCTTGTCCAGATTAGACATTAACTACCTCCCCATAACCATATATTATTGGACTCCAGGGCACTTCCTCATTCAATCCTATTTTTATTTTCATTTTACCATTATATTGCGAGGCTACCCAAAGTTGAATGAACCTCTCCTCTGCCTGTGTGCTAGGCCTAAATATATGCCAATGGATTGTTGCAGTGGTGGCTGACGTGAAGCCTCATTCTCTGCTATGACATGCAGACTGATTCTCTGCTGACATGAAGACAGATTGTCTGTTACGGGACCTCTCTCCTCTGCCTGGGTGCTGGGCCTGAATTTATGACAATGGACTGTTGCAGTGGTGGCTGACGTGAAGCCTGATTCTCTGCTATGACATGCAGACTGATTCTCTGCTGACATGAAGCCAGATCCTCTGTTACGGGACCTCTCTCCTCTGCCTGGGTGCTGGGCCTAAATTTATGAAAATGGACTGTTGCAGTGGTGGGTGACGTGAAGCCTCATTCTCTGCTATGACATGCAGACTGATTCTCTGCTGACATGAAGCCAGATTGTCTGTTACGGGACCTCTCTCCTCTGCCTGGGTGCTGGGCCTAAATATCTGACAATGGACTGTTGCATTGGTGGCTGACGTGAAGCCTGATTCTCTGCTATGATATGAAGACTGATTCTCTGCTGACATGAAGCCAGATTGTCTGTTACGGGACCTCTCTCCTCTGCCTGTGTGCTAGGCCTAAATATATGCCAATGGATTGTTGCAGTGGTGGCTGACGTGAAGCCTGATTCTCTGCTATGACATGCAGACTGATTCTCTGGTGACATGAAGCCAGATCCTCTGTTACGGGACCTCTCTCCTCTGCCTGGGTGCTGGGCCTAAATTTATGAAAATGGACTGTTGCAGTGGTGGGTGACGTGAAGCCTGATTCTCTGCTATGACATGCAGACTGATTCTCTGGTGACATGAAGCCAGATCCTCTGTTACGGGACCTCTCTCCTCTGCCTGGGTGCTGGGCCTAAATTTATGAAAATGGACTGTTGCAGTGGTGGGTGACGTGAAGCCTCATTCTCTGCTATGACATGCAGACTGATTCTCTGCTGACATGAAGCCAGATCGTCTGTTACGGGACCTCTCTCCTCTGCCTGGGTGCTGGGCCTAAATTTATGAAAATGGACTCTTACAGTGGTGGGTGACGTGAAGCCTGATTCTCTGCTATGACATGAAGACTGATTCTCTGCTGACATGAAGCCAGATCCTCTGTTACGGGACCTCTCTCCTCTGCCTGGGTGCTGGGCCTAAATATCTGACAATGGACTGTTGCATTGGTGGCTGACGTGAAGCCTGATTCTCTGCTATGATATGAAGACTGATTCTCTGCTGACATGAAGCCAGATTGTCTGTTACGGGACCTCTCTCCTCTGCCTGTGTGCTAGGCCTAAATATATGCCAATGGATTGTTGCAGTGGTGGCTGACGTGAAGCCTGATTCTCTGCTATGACATGCAGACTGATTCTCTGGTGACATGAAGCCAGATCCTCTGTTACGGGACCTCTCTCCTCTGCCTGGGTGCTGGGCCTAAATTTATGAAAATGGACTGTTGCAGTGGTGGGTGACGTGAAGCCTGATTCTCTGCTATGACATGCAGACTGATTCTCTGGTGACATGAAGCCAGATCCTCTGTTACGGGACCTCTCTCCTCTGCCTGGGTGCTGGGCCTAAATTTATGAAAATGGACTGTTGCAGTGGTGGGTGACGTGAAGCCTCATTCTCTGCTATGACATGCAGACTGATTCTCTGCTGACATGAAGCCAGATTGTCTGTTACGGGACCTCTCTCCTCTGCCTGGGTGCTGGGCCTGAATTTATGACAATGGACTGTTGCAGTGGTGGCTGACGTGAAGCCTGATTCTCTGCTATGATATGAAGACTGATTCTCTGCTGACATGAAGCCAGATTGTCTGTTACGGGACCTCTCTCCTCTGCCTGGGTGCCGGGGCCTAAATATCTGAGAATGGACTGTTCCAGTGGTGGGTAACGGGAAGCCAGATTCTCTGCTATGATATGAAGACTGATTCTCTGCTGACATGAAGCCAGATTGTCTGTTACGGGACCTCTCTCCTCTGCCTGGGTGCTGGGCCTAAATTTATGAAAATGGACTCTTACAGTGGTGGGTGACGTGAAGCCTGATTCTCTGCTATGACATGAAGACTGATTCTCTGCTGACATGAAGCCAGATTGTCTGTTACGGGACCTCTCTCCTCTGCCTGGGTGCCGGGGCCTAAATATCTGAGAATGGACTGTTCCAGTGGTGGGTGACGGGAAGCCAGATTCTCTGCTATGGAACCTCTCTCCAATTGATTTTGGTTAATTTTTATTTATTTAATTTTTATTTTAATTAATTTCCCTATCCACATTTGTTTGCAGGGGATTTACCTACATGTTGCTGCCTTTTGCAGCCCTCTAGCCCTTTCCTGGGCTGTTTTACAGCCGTTTTAGTGCCGAAAAGTTCGGGTCCCCATTGACTTCAATGGGGTTCGGGTTCGGGACGAAGTTCGGATCGGGTTCGGATCCCGAACCCGAACATTTCCGGGATGTTCGGCCGAACTTCTCGAACCCGAACATCCAGGTGTTCGCTCAACTCTAATTGTGAGTCAAACCCAGTTGCGGGTTAAAAATTCAGAAAAGGTTCCAAGCTTTCCATTATACCTTATCTCTGTGTATGCTTCACTAAATAACTATGTATTGTGATATGCAATATAATAGGAAATATGGTAATATTACTATTGTGTATTTATATTACTGTATTGTTGCACCCAAAAGGGGGGTCAATGTATATATACTACCCTGGAGGGTATTACTCTTTTTGTTTTATGCTTGTTTCCCTTTTGCATTAAAAAGAAAACCAATAAAGATTAAATAAAAAATAAAATAAAATAAAAAAAATATAAAATAACTGAAGTGTGAACTTGGCCTCTACAGCGCCACCACAGGGTGAATGAAGCATTGCACAGTGTGTTCATTGCAGTCAGAGATGTGAGCCATATGTGTAATGGATGGACACGTTGGGTTGAGAGATGTATATATTCAGCTAGCTGAAGGAGACTATAGGTTGGGAGTAGTTGTACTCCCAGTTTTTTCCCTTTGGGGCACACCCTGGTGTTGGGGCTCCTGCCTGATGTTAGGAGGGTGCCCTCGGTGGTGTTATGTTTTGAGGCACAAGGTAGGGCACAAAATAATGAGGCTGGATTTTCTTTTTTTACCGAGGCTATTTTGCAGCTGACTCCCACGAGCACTGTACACATTCAATGCCGTTTTTACAGTAGGCATACATAATTCCAAAGGCTGGTCTTTCCATCTTTCAGTCAGGCGGTATGATGTCTCCTTTCCTGGCCTAAGGGGTGCACTTTATCTATCTTTAGATGTATACATATATCCCCAGTATCCTCAGAGGAATACAGTCTCTGAACAGAGGGCCCTTCCTGTCCTTTTGATAAGATGGAGACCCTGGAGCTTGCTACCACCACATGCCGAGGTGTCTGTAACCTCAATGTATATGCATTACCATTCTCTGACAAATGCTCTTTCCCTTAAGTCTGGCATATAAACTGTCACTTTTGCTGCTTGTAAGGGCTTACACACACAAACATATTTTCTTTCCATGTCCGTTCTGTTTTTTTTTTTTTGCGGACCATATATGGAACCATTCATTTCAATGGGTCCACAAAAAAATGGAAGTTAATCTGTGTGCATTCTGTATGTCTGTTCTGCAAAAAAAATAGAACATGTCCTATTATTGTCCACATTATGGACAAGCATACTATTCTATTAGGGGCCAGCTGTTCCGTTCCGAAAAATACGTAATGTACACGGAAGTTAATCCGTGTTTTTTGCGGATCCGATTTTTGCGGACTGCAAAATACATACGGTCGTGTGCATGAGCCCTAATCCACAGGGAAAGATGGTTTCCCTGTTAGCACTACTTCTTAGCTGTGCACGCTTCTGCAGCTCACACTAGACCAAACCCCCCTCTTACTAGAGAGGAAGGGGTGGACCCAGCCCTGCCTAGCCGCTAGGGAACCTCCCACTCCATACACAGCCCAGGGGACATATAATACATGAAATACAGGCACATTAACCATTTCACCCCTTCAGCCACCGTGAAGTACCAGTGGCTGAGGCAATATATGGAGCGAGCTGCTGCAGTGAGGTACAGGCTGCAGGTATCCTCCCACACTCCATACTGATAGGGAACTTAGATTGTGAGCCCCATGGGGGACAGCTTGATGCTAATGTCTGTAAAACGCGGCGGAATATGTCAGCGCTATATAAGTGCATAAAATAAATAAATATTAAAAAAGTATGACCTATTCTTCTAGTATCTGATCGGTGGGGTTCTAACACCAGGGACCCCGCTGATCTGCTGTTTGAGAAGGCACCCGCTCTCCTGTGAGCGCTGTGGCCTTCTCTGTGGTCACCATGCACAACATACATTGTACAGAGCTTTGCTTGGTATCGCAGCTCTAAAGGACCGAGATGCGCCTAGACCACGTGATCGAGGAGCATATGGTCACTCGGCCTGGGAAAGTCAGTGACAAGGCCTCAGCGCTACTGTGAGCGCTGCTGCCTTCTCGAACAGCTGATCAAAGGGGGTCTCCCACCGATCAGATATCAGACCATAGGTCATCGGTATTTAAGTCTCGGCAGGGTCTTTGCTAGGCTAAAACATTCGGGGCCTGGGCCCTTGATGTTTTGTCCCAGGCCCAGAATGTACTACCTGCCAAGCAGATGCAACTGTATTGCTGTCCTTAGGACGGCAATACAATTGAATATAATGCACTGCAAGATCTGAAGGACCTGTGATGATCAGTGCAGAAGGCAGGGCTTGGGAAGGACCTGCGATGATGTCACCATCATGTGACCAGTGCAGGAGAGGCCCACAGTGAAGAGGAGATGTCCTGGGGAAGAAGCTGTGGTGATTTCTGCTACATGAGGATAGGTAAGTGAATGGAAAGGCAGAGCAATGCTGGGAGTTGTGGTTATTTAACTGGGACTGTATGTTAAGGCTGAAGGGAGGGATGTTATCATGGGACTAAATGTTCAGGAGTGATGTTATTTACATGGGGCTGTATATTGATGGTGGCTGGGGGAGGGTGTGATTTACATGGGACTGTATGTTGGATAAGTTTGGGGATGGGTGATGTTATTTACATGGGACTGTATATTGATGGTGGCTGGGGGAGGGAGTGATGTTATTTACATGGGACTGTATGTTGATGGTGGTTGTGGGAGGGAGTGATGTTATTTACATGGGACTGTATGTTGATGGCGGCTGTGGGAGGGAGTTATGTTAGTTACATGGGACTGTATGTTGGAGGAGGCTAGGGAGGGGGTGTTGGTATTTACATGAGACTGTATGTTGAAGGTGGCTGAGGAGGGGGTGATATTATTTACATGGGACTGTATATTGGAGGGGCCTGTAGGGGCATTTTAAATCCAGGGGACATTAGACGTTCTTATTACTACTGGGGACTCTGTAGGAGTAACTTATAGATCCGCCTTATTTCTGCAAAGAGCAATATGGGGGCCGTATTACTACTGAGGGGTCTGTGAGGGTATTATTAATACTGGAAGGCTCTTCTAATAATAGGGGAACTCTTGGGGAGCATTATCACTGTTGGGGGCACTGTAGGGGGCAGTATTACTAACGAGGACACTCTAGAAGCGAATTACTATTGGTGGGACTATGAGGAGCACTATTACTATGTGGGGGCTATCTGTGCAGCACTATTATTTCTTCAGGATAGTATTTGGGGGTATTTAGGGAGCACAGCGAGCAGCAGGATAACACTGAGGGGACTCCAGGTTGGGGGATGATGATAGAAATGTGAGGAAGCTAAGTGTCTGTGTGTCACACTCTGCAGCGACGAGGCGGCTGAGAGAAGTTGTCTGGACCGAGTGGAGAAGATGATGACAGAGAAGATCTACATCAGAAGAGACATCACCTGGAGGCACCGGATGTGACAGGTATGTGCTGCTGTTTAGCGAGTACAGCAAAATGCTACTTTCACACTAGAGGTAGCCTTCTCCCGCAGGCTGTTCTGATGGGTGAGCAGCCTGCTGGATCCGTGCTACCGCTGGTGCACCATGCCGCATGCTGCAGTTTTATTCCAGCCGTCTCTTGGCATGTTTGCCGTGCTGCATTATAGTGAATGGGGCCGGAGCGGACCTCCGACAGCACGGTGCACTAGCAGTAGCATGGATCCGGCAGGCTGTTCCCCTGCCAGAACAGTGTGAAAGTAGCCTTAGAGAACTGGGCTATATTCATTGGGGCTTGGGCCCCGGATCCTTTGAGACCCTAGCAACGCCCCTGAGTCTTGGAAAACCCCTTTAACAGATAAACTTTGGCAAAAATACAAGAAATTTAATCAGACGTCTTGATGGATAGCTTTTTTGGCCAAGCTGTTTGCTAAGAAGACAAAATAAAGAAATATGGCCACAGATTACAGCAATGGATCTGGGCACTCTTAAGTAGAGATGTAGACATGGCACTCGTATTCACAGTAAGCACATTGAGTATCTATTACTACACACTAGCATTCTGCTGGTTCAAGAATTTTTGGTGAATGCTGATGTTTATTCATACTGCATTTGGAAGGTTTACATGGGGGAATTAAGAAGGGTAACTTTGCATCTCCATACCAGAGTCTTCAGAAATGTAAAAAAATAAATATTATAGACAGACCCATAGCAGCATACCATTAAAGTACATGATGCAATTCACATGTCAGTTTTTCAGCCAGATCATTGGTCAGTGCAGAGAATCCTACAGCATGTACAATGTTTGTCTGTTCTCCATCCAAGATATAGGCCATAGGATGTCAGTGTATAGAAGATGGTAATCGAAACAAGCTAAAGAATATTTAGTGGAGAGAAAGTGGGCACAAGTGGGTAAAAGAAAAGTAGTGGAGAAGGAAGGATAAAAGAGAGAAGACAAGTCATGGACCAAAGAAAAGAAACAGTAATAAAGTGTACAACTATAAAGAGTTTAGATCAAAGCATAGGAAGAGAACATGGAGTCTTTACTCAAGGAAACACAAGACCTAACCAGCTGGGGCTCAACCTTTCCAGCTGGAGTAAGAAGGATGCAATTACAAGGCTGTAGATAAGGTGCTACATATTGAATATTAGACAGTCGTGATGCTGAGGAACAAAAGAGAGCCTGAAGGTCAAGTTCAAACTCTAGAAGTACAATAGGAGTGAGATGGAGAAACAACATGAAATAATGCTTGAAAGGTACACAATATATGCCATTATAAACCTTTTGTACAATTCCTGCTGAGAAGAGTAAAAAACAAATATATACTGCATATAGGTAAGAGGGAGAATGAGATAAATGTGCGGGGTTTGAAATAGTGATTACAGTAAGGGGTCCAGAGGTCCACTGGGAGCTGACAACCCTCCAGTGAGGAGTTTTCTTCAGAACCTGCTGACTCCACAAGAGGGATTAAGAAAGCGATGGCAATAATGCTGGTTTTGAGCATTGGGAAGAAGGGAGGTGGGCTTACAAGCTGAGGAAAAAACACAGTCAATATTGTATATCTTTTGGTGCAAGAATGAATTATGTACTGCCCAATGTGCTGCAGTCTAAAGGATTCTGCAGGATGCTGTGAGTACGTGGGCCGTGAGACCATAACTGATGATGCGTCTATAGGACAAAAAGAGTAGCTAGCTTTCTACAGGACCAAAAAGCCACGAGCTTGTCACAAGATGATGACATTATACATACGTATAATATCCTGTCATCAATATTGATGGGCCCATAGCTTGACTTCTGAGGCAAGGAGCCAATTATAACTGTAGCACTCAAGTAGGCATCTATGGCAGGCACTCTAGGGGGCTTCTTGACTGCATCTGAGACACTGTAAGGAGTTACTTATGCGACATCTGTGGCTCTCTCACATTAGGAAGGAAGGGGATAATGGAGGAGAAACAGTAAGAATCTTCAGCAGTGCTGTATTGCGAGCAGGCTGGGTACACTGGGTGATAATGTATTGTAAAAAACCACGCGTTTCAGAGCCAGATTGCCTCCTTTGTCAGGTCAGTGATAGACATTATTAAGGGAACACTAAGAAAAAAAAAGGGGGGGGGGGAATAAAAATACAAAAAACCACAATACATCATTGCTCTCATGAAATCTTTGCACTAGATCCGCCATTTAATTAAGTCGCTGACACTTTAATAAGCCAATTTTCATGGCGTGGAGATCAGTGTTTTAGCAACAGTCCAGCATCCTCATATATGCCATTGGCAGTTATAATTAATAGCCCATGGACAAAACTAAGATCTATTCTAAACTTCATTGTTTCTAACAAACTTGTTAATTTTGATAAACACCCCCATTAGTATCTTGTGACAACATGTTAATGTACTGTCCGCTTTCATTTCCTACCTCATTCCTATATGTCCTTGGACCACAAGCATTAAAGATGTTACTTTGGCATAACACATTTTAATAAAATCATGATGTAAAGGAGCCTTATCGCCAGGACAGGCCCTTTCATAATAACCCATTCAGGACACAGCCAATTTTGAAAATTAAATTTTAGTTTTTTTCATTCTCACCTTCCACCCTCCACCCTCCTTTTTATTTTTCCGTTGACATAGCCATATGAGGGCTTATTTAATGGCACTATTTAATATTCCATATAATGTATTGTAACTGTAAAAAAATATTCATGGGATGAAAGAAAAGTAAAATGATTTAAAAATGGCATGACACCTGTATTCTGCAGGTCACTATGATTACGGCAATACCAATTTTATCTAGTTTTTATTACATTGGACTTTAACCTGTGATAGTTTGATCTATTGCACTATTCACAAAAATACTTATAATACTATATTATTGCGAATAAATTGTGATTTTGCCACCATTCTACTACATCCGCCCTCTGTCTAACCTCTCAAATCCTGCAGTCGCAAACTTACTGCACTTTACTGCAAAATCTGAAGGGTTAAAGGGGATGTCCTGCAATTTATATTCATGACCTATCATCATCAATACTTGTAATTACTCTACGCCACCGCTCCACAGGAGACGACGCGCAGTGTAATGAACATGGAACACTGCCTCCTCTTTAAAAAACTGATCGGCGGGGGTGCCAGGTGGCAGACCCCCCACTGATCTGATACTGATGGCCTATCCTGATGATAGGTCTTCTATATAAATGTTAGGACAACCCCTTTAAACACTGCCCATGAGCCTGCTCCATATCCATTTTTGCACACCTCGGGCGTACAGTATCACCAGCTGTGCAAACCGCTTAAATGAAGAAGGGATATACACCCACTTTAATCTATGTATGCTGTTAGTATGTCACTCCTGCTTCAGGTATTCCCATGGTCTACAGGGAGCCAGATATCAATGGCTACCTCCTAAATCTAACTCCTCTGCCTTCAGTCCATACCCTAAACAAAAACAGAGCACACAGAGAAGAAGGCAGCCGTGGACAGGGGCACACACTGCATCACCAAAGACAGCAGACCCCCACTGGACATTAATATTTCACATAGTATATATCGTCCGCACATGCAGCCATCTACGGGTACTACCATATGATCAGGTTTCTGCTTGCAGTTTTGAAAGCGAAAACCAGGAGTGGATTATAAAAAGAGGAGATCATATGTGTCCTTTATACTTTCTCTCCTTTTATGATCAACTCCTGATATTGGCTCCCAAAACAGCATGCAAGAAACCGTGTGGTCGTAACTGTGAGAGTAGCAGGACCCAAGAATCAGCAGATTGCTGCCACAGTAAGGGTTCATTCACACGTCCGTATGTGTTTTGTGGATCCAAAAAAACACGGACACCGGCAATGTGCGTTTCACATTTTGCAGACCGCACATCGGTGGCACTCTCAGAAAATGCCTTTTCTTGTCCGCAATTGTGGATAAGAATAGGACATGTTCTATTTTTTTGCGGAACGTAAGTGCGGATGCGGACAGCACATTCCGGCCCCATTGATAATGAATGGGTCCGCACCTGTGCATGAATGTGAACCCATTTTGCGGATGAGTGAATGGACACTTAAGCTAATTTCACATCTGCTCTTTCCCTTTCTGCTATTGAGATCTGTCATAGGATCACAATACCGGGGGAAAACGCTTCAGTTTTGTACCCATTCATTGTCAATTTGGACAAAACTGAACTGAAGGGAACAGATTGCATCAGAATGTACCCAGGAGTTTCAAGATGCATCTCTGCTGTTCGATCTGCTAAAGTTTCGGCAATACGAGTCACACCAGGACATATCGTAGTGCTCCTCTCGTCAGCGGTCACTCTTGCTTACTTGGCTGACCCAAGAGGTATCAAACGCCTGGCTAACTATCTTCTGTGCTCCCAAGAAATATTTCACATTTCACAAGATCCCTCACAACGTTGTCGGCTAATTGAAAAGGATCATTGTAAAGAGCAAAGCCACCTCTCATGCTTATTAACAAATTTTCAGAAGAACTAGAGCATAACTCTGCCACAAAGAGTCTCTCGCTCTGGAGGACCCGGCATGTCTATGAATTAAGCGGACCACACTTTGATTTCATTAGGAAATGTGTAATGCCTTAATTCCCCTGTGGCGGTGCTGCCGAAAAACTGAACATCTACTGTTGAGCTTCCCTACATATGCAGACTCTTCTGATAAAAAGGCTTGTCTAAAGAGGATAACCTCATTAACGTTCTGTTGGTAATTCTTTTCTTTCAGGTGTTCATTGAAATCTTATGGACAAATAGATTCTATCCAGTATGGAAGCCTGTTGGACCCATGTAAGTCAAAAGAATCATAGAATACAGCTAATAATCAGCACGTTGTAACTATTCCTACATAACTGTCTGGTGATGTTCTTCAAACTTTTTTTATTCCGGGTAATAAAGGATAGATTAAAGTTTCTGATTCAAGCGAACCAAAGAAGGTTTAACAAATAACATACTCTGCAAAAATCACATAATTCACAAGGTCACATGAGGAGAAAGAAGACCATTCTGCATTAGTGAGGATCTGCACTACATACTGTGACCATTGTATTGAAATTCTTTACATTATTTAATACAGACGAGGCAGTAGTTTAACATAAAGTACAAAGTAGCTCAAGGTCAGAACTGGTGGATTGTGTAGTTTGCCCACTGCAGGTAAGCTGCACTTGACCTATTGACAGAGACCTTTAATGTAGACAACGCATGCTACAAAAATTCAATTGGAAAACAATACCTAAAATAGCACCTCCTTTTCTGTCTTGATTCACAGTGTAAATGTCCTATGTGTACCTATACAGGTTTTGTTTCAAGCAAAATGGCTATTGATGGCCCTATCGTTTTAGTTGAGCAGAAGAATAACTGTTGTAGGTGAAGTTTCTCTCAAAGATCATGGAAAGAAGAACTCCTTCACAATCTTCCCTGTCCTGTGACGCTCTGTGCAGGGGTTTGTAGCACCAGAATAGGTAAGGGTCCTTGCAGTCATACATTCATGATCTGAAAGTGAAGACATATTCTAGCGTTATGCTATAACGTTATGAGATGGGAAAGCCTTATAGAGGAGTTTTTGAATAGGACATAAATGTTCCACCATGATCAGTATAAAGAACTCACTGGAGAACCGATGTCTCTTCATTGCTATAGCGCCACTTATGTCCATGCTGGTTCAGAAGCTAAGCCCTAGTTCATCTTTTTTGACATGAAAGGGGCTAAGCTGGCTATGGCAGTAAGGGTGCCAGGGTCCTTTCATGATGCATTTACTATGCTGCATCCTGAAAAAAAAACGTAATAGTTTTATTTTCTATTTTACCATCTGCACCCACATTAGATACTGTGGGGACTCGCTCTGGTAGACAGGATTAGCAGACGCAGTATAGAGGCAACAACAAGTTCTTTGGATCAAACAGTTCAGTGTTTTATTCACACTTTAGACAAATGACAAAACAAGCAGTCATATTCAAACAAAAAGTGTTGGTGGTAATTCACACCATGCAGCAATTCTGCCTCAAAGAGTCCTTGCTGATAGCAGCACCAACCTGTTTTTATGCCAAACAGGTAGCAAGCCTTCATCCAGACACAAGGCTCCCAGATCCCAACACAGAGACCTGGCTTCTGAGCCCAGCTGCCTATTTAAGGACAGCCAGGTGCTGCCAAAACCCGGACCGGCACTTAAAATCCGGTCCGGTATTTAACCTCACCTGTAAATCAGCCCAGAAGCACAGGAAAATACCTGTTTTCCCAGACCAAAACTCTCACTGTGTCACAATACACAGGAAAGGTGTTTAATTTTCATTTCCATTGCATAAATCTGTCTTTTAGCCTTAACCTCCCTTTAAATATGGAGGAATGCAGCTTATGCATATAAGCAATCAAAACTGGCAAAATAGTAAGTTATCATAACCTCTGGAGAAAAATCCATTATTCCCCGCCATGGCCTCAAGCACAAATTGGCATCTACAGCAGTTTGGAAAAATGTCACCTATGTCCTAGCCCGGGTCCCTGGTGCCACTGCTAGATTGTATGAAAACAAGCAGAGTTCTCCAGAGCCTGCTCAAAATTCAAACATTTCCGACTGTGTATAACAAAGAAGTCAGCGGATGTGAAAACCTCTACAAAACTAATAAATAACATTATTCCTGTGACTGGAGGGACCAGTGCAGAGCTACACCGGAGTTACTGGATGTTCATCTCCTTGGAAAGAAACTTTACACTACTACCAGTCAACAATAAAATGGGGCAAAATCTAAAAATTGTCTTTTGATCTGAGCTTGGCAAAATGATTAGCAGTATATGATGCCTATATGTGCCACTGCAGCATACACAGCAACATAGAGTACACTGCTGGAAAGAGTGTACTGTGCTGGCGAACACAGTATTGAAGACACTATTGAAGGACCATCCCCTACAAGACAGAGAGGAGAGTTCCTGTAAGACCACCACAATCATGTAATATATAATTGCATATGTGACAGACTGGGTGCGATGTAAAACTATATGCATTGCCAAACAAAGGTACTTAATCTAAATTTATTACCTGTGGATGACAATTAGAATTAAGAATTTGGCAAGTTAGGACGACCCATTTACCTGGGATTTTGATACAATATTAAATAGCAATAAATACACGATCAACAGGGGCCTGGCTCTTGAGACTTCCACTGTAGGGCTTGTGTTGATCTATGCTATCAATATTCCCTAAATGCTATAAAACCCCCTCAACAAAACTCTATAGTGACGGCGATGTCTAAGTGCATCCGTCGTTTTTTACGATACGTCTGATAGTGAGGATAGACTATGCCGTGGGGTACACCAGGTGCTACCTGTGAGGAAAGCTGGAACACAAGGGAACAGAACCTGAGTGTGGACCTGCTGGGAGGCCAGAGGCCAATCAGGCGGTGGCAAGGCAAGGTCAGAGTACAAGGTCCGAGGTTAGGGCTGGAGACAGTATAGCGTAGTCCGTAAATGATGTCCGAGGTCAAGGCAGGCAGCAATATAGCAAGGTCCATAAATTATGTACAAGGTCAGGCGGCAGACAGGCAGAGTCCGTTAAACGAGATGCAAGGTCCGGTTCACAGTAATGGTAAGAATCACAGAAACAACTTCGCTATACAGGAACTACACTAGGCTAGGAACCAAAGTTGTTCAGGGGCCTTCCTGTAGAAGGAGGTACCTTTAAATACATCCTGCAGACCAATTATAGGCTGGGGAAGATAGGAGGCGTGCACGTGCTGCCTCCTATCAGGACGAGAGACACGCCCGCACACACCCTATATGTACACAAGGAACTCTGAGCTAGAGGGAAAGCTCTGCTCAGAACCAGGAAGGGGATGCCAGTGGCAGGAGCTCAGACACTAGCTAAGAACCCCCGCAGCGGGCACCTGTCAGCTTGGCATGCAACAGGGGGAAGGAATGAGGGAGCCTGGGACCCATACCTGCGTGTGGGGACAGAATCACAACACAATCTGCTCCCCACAAACAATGATTGGCGGTGCCTGCACAAACGACAAGATCACCCAAGCAAGCATTTTGCTCATTCATAGGGTGATTGGAAGCACATTTACATGGGCAGATTATTGGGAACGGACACTCCAGATAGGCCGAATGCACACGGCCGTGAGCGGTCCGTGGTAACACGGCCTGGCATCCTGTTGAGAGCAGGAGCGCACGGCGTCATTGGTTGCTATGACGCCGTGCGCTTCATGCCGCCGCTGGACTACAGTAATACACTATACAAGTGTATTACTGTAGTCCAGCGGCGGAATAAAGCGCACGGCGTCATAGCAACCAATGACGCCGTGCGCTCCTGCTCTCAACAGGATGCCAGGCCATGTTACCACGGACCGCTCTCGGCCACGGAATACGGCCCTGTGCATTCGGCCATAATCTGGATGATTATTGGTTTGTCTAAATCCACCTTAAGACCATCAAAGCAACTAAATGTAATAAAAGCTACAGTAGTTCAAGTCTTCTGATCAAGATTGGGATATGAACCACAGTCTCCACAGATGGGACTGGAGCTTAGTAGAAATCTTTTATTCTACCCAAGCATAAAAAGGCAAATAAATAAATCATATTAAAACAAGAGAACACAAGATCCATACAGAACAATACAATGTTAATTTATAAATCATATTAAAACAAGAGAACACAAGATCCATACAGAACAATACAATGTTATGGAATTAACAACCACCTTGGCAGGAGGGATGAAAACCTTCTAGATGTATCCGAAACACAAATGAACATGAGCAAATTAAAAATTAATGTAAAAATTACATTTAAGAACAGAAGAGGCTATAAAACCAGGATCTTCATCGTGTTCTTTGTTTACTGTAATCTTTAAAAGCCAAGAGCGCAGCCATACAGTATATTAGTCTGGAGACGGCGAGTGAAAACTCCGGTCTTGATGTAGATGGAGAGAGCTTTCCCAGTGAACAAAATTGCATTAGCATATCAAAGCTATAAGACAGAAATCCAACAGAGCAACAGACAGAGATGTAACCCCTTCTCCACCAGAGGGGACAAACCCAGTTGTACAGGGCTGCCTTGGGAATCCCTCCCCTGCTTTGAAATTTCAAATATTAATAAATAGGGAGGAGACTTGTCACATGAAGACCTGTCAATCAAAGCAGCACAGTCCGTGGAGCTATCCCTACCAAGTCCATAAAGCCAGAGTAATTGCTAAATAGCGTTCTGACACTTATCCCCACAGTTTCGGTATTTAAACAGAGCAGATAAAATATGCAAATACCGTCAGTAGGAGAGATGACGTCTGATAATGAAGAAAGCAGGCTTAGGAAATGAGCACACCATGCAATGCAAATTTACTTGCAAATAAATTAGCAGAGCTATTAGAAAATCCATCAATTGTAACACAACATGATTTCATCAAGCATTAATTAAGGGAGATTGAGATGTACGGAGCAGAAGAGAAAGAGAATTGAATAGTTATAATAGATAAACAACAACAACAACAACAACAACGTAGGCGCAAAAAAATAAATCAAAATGTACAAGTTGACTAAACGAACCATTCCCATTTTTAGAGCTCCTTGAGTCCTTGTGACCAAAAACCTAGCCACCTGTGCCAGACACCATGGTTTGTACTATGACATAGTGGGCTACCACTTTTAATACAGTCATAGTTATAGCATTAGTTAGAAACAAACCTCATTCTTTTAAGTTTTCCTCCAGGCAGGAGCTCAAAAATTATACTTAAAGGGGTTTTCCCATCTTGGACATTGGGGGCATATTGCTGGGATATGCCCCCAATGTCTGATAGGTCTGAATTCCATCCTATTAGAATGGGACTGCCTTCAATTAATTTCTATGGGACTGCTGAAAATAGCGCTGGCTCGACTATTACCTAAGCCCCATAGAAGTGAATGGAGCGGTAGCCACACTTGCGCTGTGCACTTCCCATTCATTTGAAAGGAACTTCCAAAAATTGCTGATTATGTCACTCTAGCTATATGACCCCAATTTCCAAGATGGGACAACTGTTAAGGCAGTATCTACAGGGAATGATTACGTTCAATTTCTTAAAAAAATATCGATTGGTTGGCCATTTTTATGTAGTAGAGGAAGTACAGGATGCCTCTGGCTGGTCAATACGGGAATGTATTTGCGCCTCAAGTTTCTGAAGTTGGATATTTGTGTAAGCTGCAAGGTATACAGCATCACAGAATGTGGTCCACATTATAGGAAAGTTGACTGGAAATAGGAGCACT
Source organism: Bufo gargarizans (assembly GCF_014858855.1). Taxonomy (NCBI): domain Eukaryota; kingdom Metazoa; phylum Chordata; class Amphibia; order Anura; family Bufonidae; genus Bufo; species Bufo gargarizans. The sequence continues at coordinate 494,292,952 of NC_058081.1, read as the reverse complement.
ATAGCTGAAACTAGGGTGACTGGGGGAGATTTATCAAACTGGTGTATAGTACAACTGGCTTAGTTGCACATAGCAACCAATCAGATTCCACCTTTCATTTTCCAAAGGAGCTGTAAAAAATGAATGGTGGAATCTGATTGGTTGCTACGGGCAACTAAGCCAGTTGTACTATACACTAGTTTGATAAATATACTCCGCCGTGTCTTACTTTGTACTGTCGGACGAAGTGGCTGACTTTGGACGCACAATGACTGGCATGAAATAAGGGCACAGTGGTATTTTGGGTGGCACTATCATGATGTGCACCATATCTAAATGTCAGACTCATACATACAGCTCTGCAATACCCAAATCCAATCAATACCATCCAATTACTTTCTCACCATACAAAAGTAAAAGTAAACAAAACACAACCACAATCTGCAAGCGTTGTGGATGGACACAAATAATTTTGATCAAAGTACCTCATGTTCATTTTATATAGTGACTATAGCAACAGTCCATATAGTATGTTTGCAGAGTGCTGTTGCATTGTGTTTGCTTTTACTTTTGTAGTTTCATCCAGGGTGACGGGCACCTGTGTATTTACAGTATTTTGCAGGAGGTGCTGACTAACGTTTGCCTTTTGTCTTTGTAGTAAGTTATTTTAAGTGTGACCGTCTCCATTTTAGCGGTGAGCTCCTTACTAACCCGTTTTAATTAGTGCAGTATATATAGCGGTAGTCTGCTCTCCCTGAATTCAGAGGCCTGCTGGCACAGAGAGGGGTAATAAATAGAGCAAACACAGTATATATGTGGAGCCTACTCCCCCTACATCAAAAGCTATTTGGCACATTATCATAGAGTAATCCCCATCCAGTAAGAGGTCACCATACCGTGGTGGATGGGCATAAATTATTTTTATCAAAATCTATTTGCCAAGTACCTCACATACATTTTATATACCAAGTATAGCATAAGTCCATATATACTATGTTTACTGTTGCATTGTGTTTACTTCAGCTTTTGTCTTTTGTTGTTCTCATCCTACACCTATTCATACGAACTTGTATATTGAAGCAGCAATTTAGCAACAGTTTCCCTTGAACTCATTTGCTGTCTAAGGTCTTTGCACAGAAGTTTCACAGCGGAACAGAAGACAATGGCACACTGCGGCACACTTGAAGTATGGAGGTTGACGCTGACTGATTTCTTCATTTAAGGCTCGTGCTATGTAGCAATACCTTGAAATAAATCAGTAAGTCAGGTCTGTCACAGAGATTGTAGCAGAGGATTTCAGATACTTTTTTAACATTTCTAAGTGCGGAGTTCAGGGGAAGAACAGTGAGACATGTGTCTATACATTTTAGTGAATAGGGTATTTAATAATTATAGTATTTCTTCATTTACACTGAAGGGTAACAATGTATTGAACTTTTCACTTTCAGGCTCCATATCACACATATCTTACCATCCACTACAGCTTCGGAAATGAGACTACCACATAGTGGCTATCTGATACATAAATTAGACTTGCAACTATTTAGCATATGATTACTTATGCAGAGTCTTGTCATGTAACTGCATTGTTAGTGTTTTGCACTAACTTCCATTATAAAATTAACGACGAAGGCACGCCGAAACGCGCGTCGGGGTAGTGCCACCCTGGTTTGGGTACACTAGCTCTGTAGGTGAGTCTCTCTCTGGGTCCATGGTTAGTACTTTGTTGCTGTCATCAGTCTATAGATTTTTTGTCCCTGTTTTATGGACGGTACATTCGTGACATTCTGTTTTGGACTGCTATGAACATTTTTGGAGACTTTTTGTCCCTTATGCATATATTGATTTAATGTATGAGACTCAGCCACATGGATAGATGTTTATAAACTGCTAGTTATTATAACATAATATGTAGCCAGTGTCCCACTGGGATAATGTTTTTCTTGCTGCTACCTTTTTTAATCACAACGTGTATTGTACAATTGTAATTCAATAAAGTATATTTTTTGTATTGGTACCCGTGAGCTTCAATTTTTGTAGGTTCTGCATTATAAAATTAAGTGATATAATGACTTTAAAAAATGTTAAAAATATTTTAACAAAATATTATTTTTTTTTACGCGTTGTCATCTTTTTGAAATAAAAAGATAATCTTACTAATCCCATGGTCGTCACGTTGCGCCAAAAGAAGTGTCAGCGTCTCGTGGGCTAAGTCTCGCGCACACCCCTTATGCTATTATTAAAAGCAAAGAGGCGGACGTCCAGGCAAAATATCGGAGTCAACAAGTCGGCACATAACAATGTCTGTCAGTTCTGGCACAACAAACACGGCAATGTAGGTGGCTCGTATACTTCGCAATGGTGAGATCACAGATGTCCATACAAAGCGCCGTACGTAAGTCAATAGACTGGGCTCTGACGGGTACAAATGGGTCTGGAAGAAACAAGGGAAAAGGGGGCTAACGATTGAGAAATTGAAGGAACTGTCAAGTTCGGTGGAGGAAGCCTGATGATATGGGGTTGTTTCGCAGCCAAAGGCATTGGATACTTGACCAACAGCCTTAGTGGTCTCAATGCTGAGCTATATGTGAGTATCCTACAAGATGAGTTACTTTGTGCAATCGAGTACTATGGGTATGAAAAGGACGACATAGTGTTACAGCAGGACAACAACCCAAAGCATACGGCAATATTGGCAAAGAAATGGGTCAATGCAAATGAAGTAGAGGTGTTGAATTAGCTCCCACAGTCCCCAGACCTCAACCCAATCGAGCACTTGTGGGTAGAGTTGAAGAAAAAGCTGTATTCGTACCCAAGTGATTTGACCAGTATGCACCATCATTGGGAGCTTGTAGAAGATACCTGAGAACAGATTTCAGTTGAGAAATGCTTGAATTTGATCGAGAGCATGCCCAGAAGGATTCAGGCAGTGTTGAATGCCAAAAGGTGGATATACAAAATACTAACAAAATAATGGAAAAGAAAATTTAGAATTTTAGGAGCAAAACAGTAACAATGCAGTTACATGACAAGAATCTGCATAACTAATCATATGCTAAATAGTTGCAAGTCCAATTTATGTATGAGATAGGCAAGATGTAGTGGATGGTGAGATATGGAGCCTGAAAGTAAAAAAGTTTAAAACATTGTTACCCTTATGCTCATCAGTGTATTTAAACTGGCATAGAGTGTATTGGTTAATGTGTATGGTGGCTCTCTAGGCTTCCCTGGATGAATAATCCAGTGGAAACTAAGTAGCTTGTCCAGTAAACTGCTCAGAATCAACTCTAACACTGATTACCAAGTATCGTGATATTTCAGCTCTCATTTAGGCGTCTTTCACATATCAATTAACTGCAGATTTGGCTGTCCATGGTCTCCACAGAGAGCTACATGAGCCCCAGTGTCTTACATTGCACAAGGCACTACACTCAAAGAAGACCCCATGTAATGACAATTCTGAAGCATCTATTATTATTATTCTATATTGTACAAATTCTTCTATTATTGCTTCAAGAAGTTTATGAATGTATTGCTAGCAGTCTGCAGTAAGTGTCCATCTTGGGGGTCACAGCACTGATTGTATAGTGTCATATTTTGCCCAGAAACACCTCCAACTGGTAACACCCAGATGGACCTTTATTGCAGACTGCTATGAATTCCATAATAAACGTCTAGCAGGAAAAATAGAGCGATGGCACAATATAGTTATATGAAAAGACACTGAAAGATTGTTATTACATGAGGAATTGTCACCTGCTCTGCTGCAATTAACTACTGGCTTCAGTGGTGTAGTGTCTCTTGTGGACACGTCACTGCTGAAGCCAGTCATTGGCTGCAGTGGAACAGGTGACCATGCCCAGGAGGAAATAAAAAAGCTGGATGATTGACACCACTGAGACAGCCAGCAGGACCAGAGAGGTAAGTATGAATCTTCCATAGCATAGATAGACTGTAGGCATAAATTAAAGGTTTGGTATTCTCAGACAACCCAAACGTTTTCTGCATGCAACTCTGAGCTCAAAGACTAATATGAGTATTGTCATATACAGTACAGTGGGTTATAAAGTGAAAAGCGGAAATCATGACATTGGTCAAGGAACACTCTGCTCCTTTGACCACTCTCCTTTAGATTAGCACGCCTGTCGATCAGTTATTTGAAGAGGCTGCGGCGCTCTAGTGAGCAGGCCAGTGAAATCACATCCATTGGTCTATGTGCAGCTCAGTCCCATTCAAGTTATTGGGCCTGGGCAGCAATACCAAGCTGTACTGTGCTTGGTATACTGTGAGGAGGCTCGCTGGTGAGATATAGTCTCTTCAAACCAATCACATATTGATAACCTGAGGACTCCTTTAAACTCCTTTCATTTCTACCCTTGAGACAGGTGGAATTTTAACATTTAGAATTTTAAAGAATCTGTGCTGTAATAAAACTTTACAGCAGCTGGAGAATTATGAGTGACATAGAGCTGCTCCAAATCACCCATACAGACATACAGTATATAGTTAAAGAGAGTCTGTCACCATGATATTGGAGTATTATCTGCAGTGCTACATGGGTAGTACTGCAGATAAACACTCCAGATCAGTATTTTGTATTTTAATCTGCCCGCATTCCCTTGTTGCCAGCACTCAAAGCTGTGTTAGAATATGCAGTCTGGACCACCGAGAGCTCAGCAGTCTGGAACAATATACTGTATTTCAGTACAGCATTGAAAACTAACAACGGGGGAAAGAAGAAGTTTGGAAATAAAAATTATTGATTTGGATTCCTTATCTGCTGTACTACTCATAGTGCACTGCATATAATACACCACAATTATGGCTATCTGCAGCCACCACTAGGGGGAGCTTAGTGCATAATGTCATACTCTGATCTAAAAAATGAGAAACCATGCATCAAGCTCCTAAACTCCCCCTAGTGGCAGCTGCAGGCAGACAGAATATCTTTCTATACAGGGACTTTGGTGCCCTTTATAAGTTCAAACTGCAATAAAGATATATTAAGAAATTCATTAGCACAGAATTTTAGAGCTAAAAAGAACACTTAAAGGTGTTATCCCATGATTAATGTAAAAAATGAAAATATAACATAATCTAGTACATGACAACCTTTTTTTGAGGAAGCTAGAACAATCCCTGTACCTCACATGGATCCAGAGATCTCCCCATTCAATGCTCTGCTAGATTTATACCAAGTGACAGCTCAAGGCCAGTGTCTTTTCAGCTGCAGCTCAGGAGGCGTGTCCATTATCTCCCTATCACAGCGCAGGAGGCGTGTCCATTATCTCCCTATGACAACTCGGGAGGCAGTTGAAGGATGACACTGAGCATGGGCGTCCATCTTAGTGAGCAGGACAAAGAAATATACAGATACATTGTATTGAATAACTCTGTGGCTATCTTAAATGCTTAATTACATGAAATTACAAAAGTATTCAGATCCAGGAGCTGGTTTGAAAACTGTAGAATATTCTTTGTGGGACAACCCCTTTAAAATGTGGACTTTCACTTTAAGGTAAGTGAATAGAGTAAACGGCTGCCAGTATTAAGAGTTTTATGTAGCTTTATCATGTCCTTGTTGGTGTGCATGTTTTTTGCTTTTATCTCCATGATCCTGTACGTACCTTTGAGACATGACATAAATATCAGTACTAGACAAGTGAAGAAAAGTAATTTGCATATTTATCTCATAAATTATGGCAGGATCTGTCTACAAAATGTGTACTAAGCAATCATTATGGTGATGCATTGGCCTGTCAATCAATGAGCTGTGTCCAAGATAATTTGTAAAAAAAAACAAAAAAAACATATAAAGTATGAGATTCTCCAAAACATGTGACACATTAACCGCTCATGATCACCAAGCTTCCTCCTGTTAATGGCATACACTGAAATGACCCACTTTACCCCTCCCCCCTGAAAAACAGAATCAGCACTAATTAAATAGATGGAAAATCTATTTAATATATTTTTATTCTCAAGGCAATTCAGTAAAAATACTGAAAAATGACTACTAATCTTTAAAAAAAAAAAGACTACTCATTAAAAAACATACGCAGCATGGGACTTTGGCTCAACATGCGCCGGGGCTATGTTTTCCTGGCTGACATAGATTTTTAGAAATCAATCATATTCTGTAAGACTGAGGGATACATAACTAAGAAGCTCATTGCTGTGATAGATTTGAGAAATCTGCCTTTATCTGTGCCACGTTTTATATTTTCTAATGCAACATTTTAGAAGAAGCTTTGAATTAAAATCCTGGATGAGATGTTACCGTGAGAAAAGAGCGTATCCTTGTCTGAGAAGCTGCTTCATGAATGTAATCTGGGATTCCTTCCATTTTGCCAAGATCTCACTATATCCAAATGATATCCTGATGCTTGTTGACTCCAAGGGTGATCATAAAGCAGGCGATTCATGTCATTATATTAAGAAGTTATTATGTTTTTGTATTTTTTCATATATTTTAGTTTTATGATTCCATATAATTTTTATACCTTGATTCATATTCCAGCAAAAATGTACCAAGCAGAGGAAATAACATAGAAAGTAAATTAATAATTGTACCGTGTAATATGACATTACAGGAAATTATTAGTCAAATGGAAAATAAAAACATTTAGCAGAAGGATATAAAGAAATTAGGAGAATTCGGAGTGAAAACAATGAGGCATTCGTCATTCTTTATTCCATTCCATTCCTTTGGACAGTCCCTGCTGAGGTCTCAAAGATTCTCTGCCATTTGTGAGGCCCACTCCCCTCTATGTTCCTGAACGAAAATCAGCTACTACAAAGCAGTGATGGCCAGTTCGCCGTGTTCGCCCTCTAACACATGCGGGCTGCCATCTTAACTCAAGAATCCGGCAAGGCACAGGTAAGCCCTTACCTGTGCCTGTGCCGCGAGCCGGTCTGAAACACATGCGGTCACTGGGAGCAAGCAGTTCCGAGAACAGCCGCCGAGAGCCTTCATCGGGCTGTTCTCGGAACTGCCTGCTCCCGGTGACCGCATTTGTTTCTGACCGGCTGGCGGCACAGGTAAAGGCTTACCTGTGCCTCGCCGGACTTGTGAGTTAAGATGGCAGCCCGCATGTGCTCGCGGGCGAACACGGCGAACTAGCCATCACTGCTACAAAGCTCTAGTGGACCTGGCCATTCTTCAGCTGATGATTGACTTGGATCTGAATACTTTTGTAATTGCATGTAATTGAGAATTTAGTATAGCTACCTGCATCTGTATAGAGCAGGCATCCTCAAACTGCGTCCCTCCAGCTGTTGCAAAACTGGATGCCTGGTATAGAGGATGAGGATGCCTGGTATAGAGCCACCTGCTAGTTGTTCTTTTTCTTATTTCTCCATAAACCTTGGTAACATCGCTGAGGTGGACGCACCGTTCAGTCCTTCAGTTGCCATCAGGTGGTACATTAGGCGGTCACAGGAAAAATATGTAACTGTTGGCCAGTACAGGCACCAAAAATTAGGCAATAGGCATTCACCTGACAGCAAAGAACTTTGGATTCTGTGACTGGAGGTACATTAGGCAGTCACAGGATAAAAATTTAACTGTCGGCCAGTACAGGCCCCAAAAATTAGCCAATAGGCATTCACCTGACAGCAAAGAACTTTGGATTCTGTGGCTGGAGGTACATTAGGCGATCACAGGATAAATATGTAACTGTCGGCCAGTATAAGCCCCAAAAATTAGCCAATAGGCATTCACCTGACAGCAAAGAACTTTGGATTCTGTGGCTGGAGGTACATTAGGCGATCACAGGATAAATATGTAACTGTCGGCCAGTATAAGCCCCAAAAATTAGCCAATAGGCATTCACCTGACAGCAAAGAACTTTGGATTCTGTGGCTGGAGATACATTAGGCGGTCACAGGATAAAAATGTAATTGTCGGCCAGTACAGGCTAACCTATAGGTAGGTTTAGCGTTCGGTCCCGAGCTACTTGAGAAACCTTGGCGCAGTGCTCGGGCTCAGACATGTCCTCCAAGCAGGATATGTTGGCTAATTCTCAATTTTACACCAGTACGAGGGTTAGTAAGACCGCAGAGTGCACCTGTCTTTGTTATATTATTTTTACTGTTTATCACATCCACACATTTGTTATCCTGTGTAGGATGTCCATTGTGGTACTTGTGGTTCGCTGCAGGCATCCTCCATTGTATGCATTTTTGCTGGGGATTGCCATTAGCAGCGGGGGATTAGCCCCCCCCCCCCCCCCCCCGTATAGATGCAACACTGCATATGGGGTTGAGCACTTCCTGCTTTTTAATACCATGCTAATTTGTAGTTTATATAGCAATAGCACCCCTCAATCAGTGTTTTGTGGAAGAAGGTATATGGCACCCCTCAATCAGTATTTGGCGGAAACAGGTATATAGCACCCCTCAATCAGTATTTTGTGGAAGCAGGTGTATTGCAGCGCTCATTCAGTATTTGGCCGAAACAGGTATATGGCACCCCTCAATCAGTATTTTGTGGAAGCAGGTGTATCGCAGCCCTCAATCAGTATTTAGTGGAAGAAGGTATATAGCAATAGCACCCCTCAATCAGTATTTAGTGGAAGAAGGTATATCGCAGTAGCACCCCTCAATCAGTATTTTGTGGAAGCAGGTGTATCGCAGCCTTCAATCAGTATTTGGTGAAAGAAGGTATATAGTATTAGCACCCTTCAATCAGTATTTTGTGGAAGAAAGTATAGGGCACCCCTCAATCATTGGCAGAAACAGGTATATAGCACCCCTCAATCAGTATTTGGCGGAAACAGGTATATAGCACTCCTCAATCAGTATTTTGTGTAAACAGGTGTATCACAGCCCTCAAACAGTATTTGGTAGAAGAAGGTATATATCATTAGCACCCCTCAATCAGTATTTGGCGGAAACTGGTATATAGCAACCTTCAATCAGGAGTTTGTGGTAGAAGGTATATCACAGCCCTTAAGCAGTTTTTTTTTTGGGGGGGGCAACAGGTATATCACAATTGCAATTAGTTACTCCAATAGCGTTTGTCCCTCTATCTAGCTGCAGTATCGCAGCAGAACCGCACACAACTGCTGCACAATACAAATGCATTATAATATACTTTCTATGTTAGAAGGTATATTATAGGTATACCACACCCCTCAATCAGACTTTTTTGGGGGGGCAACAGGCATATAACACCAGTTGCAATTAGTTATTCCAATAGCGTTTGTCCCTCTATCTAGCGGCGGTATCGCAGTAGAACCGCACACAACTTCTGCACAATACAAATATACTATAATATAATTTCTATGTTAGAAAGTATATTATACCCCTCTATATAACACCCATCAATAGCACACCTATACCAGTCCTTAAAAGGACTTTTGTGGCCCTATTAGCTAGCGTTTGGTGTCCCTAACTGTCCCTGCTCCAAAATGCAACCTCTCCCTTCACTGGCAAAACACATAATGTAAAATGGCTGCCAGATCGGGTTCTGTTATAGTGTGGGGGTGTGTCCATGTGCTGAAACGTCTCAATTGGCTGTCCTGTCCCACCTGATGGATGTGTCATGGGTCAAAGTTCGGAGCTATGCAAAAAAATATGGTGCGTGTGAATATCGCCATATGTTCGGCGAATCACGAACGAGCAAAGTTCGCTGCGAAACGACCGCCTGGCGAACCGCAAGGCCATCTCTAGTTTCCATCAGTGATTCTGAACCAAAACCAGAAGTGGGTCAAAAATACAGAACAGATGAAAATCTTTCCATTATACCTTATAGGAGTGTAGGCTTCACTAATGGTTTTGACTCTTTGATACGGATCCTTTGAATTTCTGCCAAAAATCTGAATTAATTCATCATGAAGCGCGTTATAATTCAGCTATTTCCCGACTGCAAGAAGTGTGTATCTCGTGTATATCACTGTGCATTGCAGAAACATACATTGCTAGTCCGCTGTGGTAGTGAAATAGTTACTATGAGCCAGTATTACAGGGAGCTGACAGGTGTCTCTCTTAGACTCACTTCACAGTTCACTTATTTGGTCAGTTACAGGTCCAAAACTGACCAAATAACTGAAGTGTGAACTTAGCCTTACAGGTCAATGTTAGCGTCAGGTATAATGGACTTAACTGTGCAGTGGCCCAAGATTCTACTATTATACCGTCAGCTGATTCCACATAGATTTCTACAGAACCTATTCTGTTACACGCTGATACAAGTAGAGCTCCCATGACACAGCAGAGAGGGTGTGAGCAGTAAGTTTGTGTTCACAAGTCACTGTTTATTTTTCCGTTCTTCTGATCTGTCACAAGAACAACCCCCCAAAAATAGATCCTATCTGAAAAAGCTTTTCCCTATTATCTCCCTACACTGTCCCTGAACTGTTCCAAACTAAAATGTTACAAATAAAGGCTTTCCTAATCACTGTCCCTAACACCTGTCACATCTCTCTCTGCATTAAGTTCACTGGAGAATGGCATAGACCAGGTGGGGTGAGGCTTTTTATAGGTCTGTGACATCACAGGGGCTGGCTATCTGCACGGCATTATGGGTGATCCCTCATTCCCAGGCTTCTTACTTTCACTTTGTAACATGTGCAGCAGCCATTTTAGAAAAATTCTGATTCCTTACCACAAAGCACCAGGAAATTCGGATTCGTGAAGAATTGCATTTTTCCTGAAATTCCGATCGCATTCCACTTCGTTAACTTTGATTCGCTCAACACTACTCACAGTCACTGAGGGAAATCTCTGACTGTGTGAAAGAGGAAAAAAGGTTACTTTCACATTTGCAGCCCAGCTCCAGAGAACAGCCTGCCTAAGTTCTCCCGATCCGGCATTGCTGGTTGTTACGGAAATGCCCGCCAGCCACATTGACCATAACGGAGTCCGTCGGAGACTCGGCTGCTCTCTTTGAAATATACTGGGATTTGGCCAGACAAAAAGCGCTGCACGCAAAGTTTTTTGTTATGTTGACTTAGGTAGCCAGCTCACCACTCAATGTTCACCAATTACGACTTGTCACCTGGAAATCATAAAACATGATAATTCAGAGCCTTGACTTTGTCGCAGTAAAGTAGTGACTAGGGATTTGCGAATCGACTTCGGATGAAACATCCAAAGTCGATTTGCATAAAACTTTGTTCTAATACTGTACAGGAGCAGGAACTCCGTACAGTATTAAATTGTACTTGCTCTGATGAGCCGAAGTTATTGCTTCGCAAAGTCTAATTTGTACTGTAAAAAACCTTGGAACCAATGTTTTTTTTACAGTGCAAATTAATTTATGAAGTTATTGCGCAAAGTCTTGCAAGACTTCGCGAAGCAATAACTTTGGTTCATCGGAGCCAATACATTTGCATACTGTACGGAGCTCCTGCTCTGTACAGTATTACAACAAAGTTTAATGCGAATGGACTTCGGATGTTTCATCCGAAGTCGATTCGCTCATTCCTAGTAGCCTACTTAACACCGTAGCCTAGATTTCACCCCTTACCTGGCAAAATTTCAAGCTTATCCTCACTGCCAAAGAATAGTCTGTTTCCTGGACGAGAAAAAGCATTCGAGTGCATTGCGTGTGCCCAAACAGTATGTCTTATTGCTGCCTGTTTTTTACAAAAATACATCGCTCGCCAAACGAAGAGTATTTGCTAATTAAAGTGTAAACAAAGAATAAAAGTGCCAGCTGTGGAAGACGGATAATTGGTTTCAGAAACAAGAGGCTCCATTTTAATTAATAAAATGACAGAAAATCTGAGATTTCTTGTCGGATTCTGTAAAGGAAATTTACAATATTTTAAAAATGTTGCCCTACAAAAGCAGGTTGCAGAAAGCAACACACAATATTCTGTATGTGGGAGGAGGTTCCTGGAGTCCCCGAGGCCCCTTACTAAAGAGCCAAAGGCACTTTGTGCGCTGCTATATTGTGTTTCATGTTGAGCCTTAGGCCTCTTTCACACGTCAGTTAACCACGGACATGTAAGGTCTGTGGCCTCCACAGACTACTCATGCATCCATCGAATTTAATGTTTGCATTCACACATCAGTGGTTTTCCATGAACCGTGGGTCCTTGGTGACACCACAGAGGTATGCTCTCCAAATGCTATCTGTGTTTGGTCTGTGGTTTGCACGGCTAGTAAAATGCTCTGGAAATTTATTTTCAGCCTAGCGGTATATGTGGAATATAAATGACACATGAAGGACAGAAAATGGACACACGGACCAAACACGGATGGTTCACCACTGACCATCTGTACATCTGAAAGAGGCCTACTTATGAGGTTATTCTCCACCTGGACGCAAAGCTTTGAAGGAAGCACAGCACTATAATAAAACATTTGCTGGAGAAAGCCAGTAGTGGTACATTAGGGTCCGTAGAAATCCATGAGTGCTGTATTATGACCTCAAAATTGAACCACTGTGTGCATAAGCCCTTACATGAAGTTTTTCTTCCCATGAATAGATGGGGTAAGTGAGAAATTTCAGCCACTCTTATGCAATTCAAGTCCTTTGTAAGGCCACATTGTGTAATTCGTTGTTTTTTAATGACCATAACAGATGTTGGATTTGGCACAGTGTGACGTATCTAAACTCACTGTTTTTCTCGCTACTGATGTGTCTAAAAATGGAGCTCAACCCTGGACATGTCTGCTGAGTTTAAACGAATCACATATTCTGTGGTTCTGTCAAAAGACTTCTACGACTTTTGATTTTATTCACTGGGTCCTTTTATTATTTTGTCAATGATAAACCAGTGACATTGTACAGTGCACAATACTGGCTCCAAATTTTTATTTAATCTCAATAATCGTTATAATAATCATTAATCAAGTCCACAAGTCATTGATCTGCAAAATATGGATATAGGGGGTCATTTATTAAGACCAGCTTAATAAAGTTCTTTAGCTAGTGGTGAATCCGCCAAAGTTATGTAGCGGTGTCGGCCTCTACATAACTTTGGCGTACACTTGCTGGCTTACATTTAGATTATTTTCTACGCCTAAAACAGGTGTAGAAAATGATAAAGTGTCGGCCCTTCCCCGCCCACTTTTTTAGACCTGGTATGAGCAGAAAAAAGTCGCAGATTGCAGTGCAAATAACCTTTGCACCACAATCTGCACCAGAAATACACCTAAAATAGGCTTATTTTTTATCATAACCCCCATAGTCTGTGTTGTGTCCACCTTTTTTGCAGACCCATTGACTTCGATGGGTCCATTGGCTGCATTTTGCGTCTGAGAATAGGACATGTTCTATCTTTTGCGAAACCGACATACGGATGTGGAAAGCACACAGATGACGTCCTTAGCACAAAAGGTGGAACATGTCCTATTCTCAGCCACAAAATGCAGCCCAGGGACCCATTGAAGTCAATAGATCTGCAAAAAATGCAGACACAACATGGACGGTATCTGTATTTTGCAGATCTGCAATCTACAGACCACAAAATACATACAGTCATGTGCATGAGCCCTAAGTTATATTTTCCAAGACTCCCGTAGATCAGACCAAGCACTTCAGATGTTTAAGTTCTGCATTTGATCTGTGTGTAATAACTGTTTTAGCTGTTCTAACAAAAACTTTCAAAACTATGAAGCCTCTTTACCAAACACACAGGTTGACGTAAACTCACTTCTTTAAATACTATCAATGTGTCTCCCAATATAAACTGTACCAAGATACGTACATGACAGAAGATGGAGATCTCAGGGAATTTGTTTGGTAGTCTAAGAAGAAGACCAATCTACAGCTCTTTAACGTATCAAGTTTGCCACTCAAGTCCTGGTTTTCAATAGTATTTTTCTTTACATGTCCAAAGTTAAAATGAGAGCTTTGGAGAAAAAGATTATGTACACATGAATTCTAGAGCATTGTAAAGTTTCCATTTTGTGTCTGGAGGCCACACCTGGGCCCTGGTGTCTAAGGGCATCCAAACTCTGCTCCACTGTCTCATGAGAATGCACCAGTTTTTTAAATGGTAGGGATGACCCTAGTAAACATTTAACATTGGAGCCTAGGAGCTTCAAATTACACCTCTAGCTGCAGGCATTTTATCAAACCACAGATTAAGTTTTTCCATGCACATCTATACAACTTTCCCTCATTTTGGGTGGGAAAAAAGATTTCGGACTCTAAACAATGTACCATTTCTCCAAAGGGGAGATAAGGTCTGAATTCTTAGATTCCTTGTTTCCATCCAGAATAGATGATGCAAAAAGAAAACCTCCATCTGTTTTGCAAACCATTTCACCGCCTGCAACAAAACTAACACACAAAGTACTTCCTCCATCTTCATAAATGAACAGGTCAATTGAAGCTCTTTACTTCACGTTTGCAATAGATTCAGTCAATTTTATACCTTCTCATTGCAGTTCTCCTTATCCCACCAATAAAATGCCTCGGGTTTTGTTCTTGACTGTCCACAGACCTTGGCACAATGAGTACGACTGAGACAAGAGCCATTTTCATAAAATGCACTGAGGTGTCTTGCATTAATTTTATACTCTTTCGGCAACAATGACTCGGTCATCATAAGATAACTTACTCTATTAGGGCTCTTATCTCGGGATCTGCACAATTTGTAAAAAAAAAAAAGTACCGGCTCCGACATCAGGTAGCCGTATCCAGATACAAAAATTGGTATGGGATATAGGATGAAGATAGGATGAGATGAGTTTTTCTTTTACATTATTGCTAGTGATTCTGTGACTAAAGTGGGCATCCAGACAGAAATATTCCTGGCCTGCTCTACAAGCGTCTCATGTGAAATGTACAGTACTGTATTTAATTTGACTGAAGCTTCAGTAGCGTGAAATACAGAATAATAGTAATACACACTTCAATCCACTTGCTAACATTGGCCACTCGGTAGTATAATTTCGAATCTGGGAATCAGTAACTGGTCCATTAAGCAGAAAATAGTGTACAGCTCCTTATGTATTATAATGAAGAGAAAAGGTCTGTAATGAATGCAGCGTTTCTGAACTGTTCTCTTTAATGTAAAGCAGTGCACTTAATTTGATGCGCTTCTTTCAAATTTAAGCATCATGAACGCTCCTTTTGACGTCACTGGAATATTAACAAGAAGCAACCGTGCTGGGAGTAATAGCACTGGGGTGACGTGTACACAGCATGATTCCAATGATTCATGATCAGGATGGGCACCAAGAATGGATGAGAAACTTCCACAGACCTCAAGATGCATTGATATTTTCATCTTGTGCTGTGATGGGATAATCAAGTCGAAATATAAAAGTCATTTTATTGAAATCTAGACATCTGTTCCATTAAAAAAATATTGGTGGGCTCCTCAATACCAAAAATACAGCTCTAGAGCTAACTGAAGTATGTAGTCACATGACTGATGGACGTGATGACAGAGCATTGGACAGCATGTGATTAGGGATGAGCGAACTCGAACTGTATAGTTCGGGTTCGTACCGAATTTTGGGGTGTCCGTGACACGGACCCGAACCCGGACATTTTCGTAAAAGTCCGGGTTCGGGTTCGGTGTTCGTCGCTTTCTTCGCGCTTTTGTGACGCTTTCTTGGCGCTTTTTGAAAGGCTGCAAAGCAGCCAATCAACAAGCGTCATACTACTTGCCCCAAGAGGCCATCACAGCCATGCCTACTATTGGCATGGCTGTGATTGGCCAGAGCACCATGTGACCCAGCCTCTATTTAAGCTGGAGTCACATAGCGCCGCCCGTCACTCTGCTCTGATTAGCGTAGGGAGAGGTTGCGGCTGCGACAGTAGGGCGAGATTAGGCAGATTAACTCCTCCAAAGGACTTGATTAACTGATCGATCTGCAGCTGTGGATCATTGAGCTGCTGATCCTCAATTGCTCACTGTTTTTAGGCTGCACAGACCGTTTGTCAGTCACATTTTTCTGGGGTGATCGGCGGCCATTTTGTGTCTTGTGGTGCGCCAGCACAAGCTGCGACCAAGTGCATTTAACCCTCAATGGTGTGGTTGTTTTTTGGCTAAAGCCTACATCAGGGTGAAGCTGTCACACCAAGTGCATTTAACCAGCAATAGTCTGATCATTTTTTGGCCATATACAAAATCAGGGGCAAGCTGCGCCTGTCACCAAGTGCATTTAACCCTCAATGGTGTGGTTGTTTTTTGGCTAAAGCCTACATCAGGGTGAAGCTGTCACACCAAGTGCATTTAACCAGCAATAGTCTGTTCATTTTTTGGCCATATACTAAATCAGGGGCAAGCTGCGCCTGTCACCAAGTGCATTTAACCCTCAATGGTGTGGTTGTTTTTTGGCTAAAGCCTACATCAGGGTGAAGCTGTCACACCAAGTGCATTTAACCAGCAATAGTCTGTTCATTTTTTGGCCATATACTAAATCAGGGGCAAGCTGCGCCTGTCACCAAGTGCATTTAACCCTCAATGGTGTGGTTGTTTTTTGGCTAAAGCCTACATCAGGGTGAAGCTGTCACACCAAGTGCATTTAACCAGCAATAGTCTGTTCATTTTTTGGCCATATACTAAATCAGGGGCAAGCTGCGCCTGTCACCAAGTGCATTTAACCCTCAATGGTGTGGTTGTTTTTTGGCTAAAGCCTACATCAGGGTGAAGCTGTCACACCAAGTGCATTTAACCAGCAATAGTCTGTTTATTTTTTGGCCATATCCCAGTCTAATTCTGTCACTAAATCCATACCGGTCACCCAGCGCCTAAATACTAGGCCTCAAATTTATATCCAGCTAAATCTGTCCCTAGTGCTGTAGCTGGGCGAGTTATTTAGTGTCCGTTCAAGCACATTTCTTGTTCTGGGTTGAAATACAATTCCCAATTTAGCAATTTCATAATTTAGTGGTTTCTGCTATATCAGAGCTATTTGAAATCTATCCCTAAAAGGGTATATAATATTCAAGGTGCACATTGGGTCATTCAGAATAACTTCACACACACCCGCTACTGTGTATTTCCAAGTCTAATTCTGTCACTAAACCCATACCTGTCACGCAGCGCCTAAATACTAGGCCTCAAATTTATATCCAGCTAAATCTGTCCCTAGTGCTGTAGCTGGGCGAGTTATTTAGTGTCCGTTCAAGCACATTTCTTGTTCTGGGTTGAAATACAATTCCCAATTTAGCAATTTCATAATTTAGTGGTTTCTGCTATATCAGAGCTATTTGAAATCTATCCCTAAAAGGGTATATAATATTCAAGGTGCACATTGGGTCATTCAGAATAACTTCACACACACCCGCTACTGTGTATTTCCAAGTCTAATTCTGGCACTAAACCCATACCTGTCACCCAGCGCCTAAATACTAGGCCTCAAATTTATATCCCGCTAAATCTGTCCTTAGTGCTGTAGCTGGGCGAGTTATTTAGTGTCCGTTCAAGCACATTTCTTGTTCTGGGTTGAAATACAATTCCCAATTTAGCAATTTCATAATTTAGTGGTTTCTGCTATATCAGAGCTATTTGAAATCTATCCCTAAAAGGGTATATAATATTCAAGGTGCACATTGGGTCATTCAGAATAACTTCACACACACCCGCTACTGTGTATTTCCAAGTCTAATTCTGGCACTAAACCCATACCTGTCACCCAGCGCCTAAATACTAGGCCTCAAATTTATATCCCGCTAAATCTCTCGTTACCGCTGTCCTGTTGTGGCTGGGAAAGTTATTTAGTGTCCGTCAAAGCACATTTCTTGTTCTGGGTTGAAATACAATTCCCAATTTAGCAATTTCATAATTTAGTGGTTTCTGCTATATCAGAGCTATTTGAAATCTATCCCTAAAAGGGTATATAATATTCAAGGTGCACATAGGGTCATTCAGAATAACTTCACACACACGCTTCTGTGCATTTCCAAGTCTAATTCTGTCACTAAATCCATACCGGTCACCCAGCGCCTAAATACTAGGCCTCAAATTTATATCCCGCTAAATCTCTCGTTACCGCTGTCCTGTTGTAGCTGGGAAAGTTATTTAGTGTCCGTCAAAGCACATTTTTTGTTCTGGGTTGAAGTACAATTCCCAATTTAGCAATTTCATAATTTAGTGGTTTCTGCTATATCAGAGCTATTTGAAATCTATCCCTAAAAGGGTATATAATATTCAAGGTGCACATAGGGTCATTCAGAATAACTTCACACACACCCGCTACTGTGTATTTCCAAGTCTAATTCTGTCACTAAACCCATACCTGTCACCCAGCGCCTAAATACTAGGCCTCAAATTTATATCCTGCTAAATCTCTCGTTACCGCTGTCCTGTTGTAGCTGGGAAAGTTATTTAGTGTCCGTCAAAGCACATTTTTTGTTCTGGGTTGAAGTACAATTCCCAATTTAGCAATTTCATAATTTAGTGGTTCCTGCTATATCAGAGCTATTTGAAATCTATCCCAAAAAGGGTATATAATATTCAAGGTGCACATAGGGTCATTCAGAATAACTTCACACACACGCTTCTGTGCATTTCCAAGTCTAATTCTGTCACTAAATCCATACCGGTCACCCAGCGCCTAAATACTAGGCCTCAAATTTATATCCCGCTGAATTTGAATACAATACATTGGGCCAAATAATATATTTGTTGTTGTGGTGAACCATAACAATGAGAAAAACATCTAGTAAGGGACGCGGACGTGGACATGGTCGTGGTGGTGTTAGTGGACCCTCTGGTGCTGGGAGAGGACGTGGCCGTTCTGCCACATCCACACGTCCTAGTGTACCAACTACCTCAGGTCCCAGTAGCCGCCAGAATTTACAGCGATATATGGTGGGGCCCAATGCCGTTCTAAGGATGGTAAGGCCTGAGCAGGTACAGGCATTAGTCAATTGGGTGGCCGACAGTGGATCCAGCACGTTCACATTATCTCCCACCCAGTCTTCTGCAGAAAGCGCACAGATGGCGCCTAAAAACCAACCCCATCAGTCTGTCACATCACCCCCATGCATACCAGGGAAACTGTCTCAGCCTCAAGTTATGCAGCAGTCTCTTATGCTGTTTGAAGACTCCGCTGGCAGGGTTTCCCAAGGGCATCCACCTAGCCCTTCCCCAGCGGTGAAAGACATAGAATGCACTGACGCACAACCACTTATGTTTCCTGATGATGAGGACATGGGAATACCACCTCAGCATGTCTCTGATGATGACGAAACACAGGTGCCAACTGCTGCGTCTTTCTGCAGTGTGCAGACTGAACAGGAGGTCAGGGATCAAGACTGGGTGGAAGACGATGCAGGGGACGATGAGGTCCTAGACCCCACATGGAATGAAGGTCGTGCCACTGACTTTCACAGTTCGGAGGAAGAGGCAGTGGTGAGACCGAGCCAACAGCGTAGCAAAAGAGGGAGCAGTGGGCAAAAGCAGAACACCCGCCGCCAAGAGACTCCGCCTGCTACTGACCGCCGCCATCTGGGACCGAGCACCCCAAAGGCAGCTTCAAGGAGTTCCCTGGCATGGCACTTCTTCAAACAATGTGCTGACGACAAGACCCGAGTGGTTTGCACGCTGTGCCATCAGAGCCTGAAGCGAGGCATTAACGTTCTGAACCTGAGCACAACCTGCATGACCAGGCACCTGCATGCAAAGCATGAACTGCAGTGGAGTAAACACCTTAAAACCAAGGAAGTCACTCAGGCTCCCCCTGCTACCTCTTCTGCTGCTGCCGCCTCGGCCTATTCTGCTGCTGCCGCCTCAGCCTCTTCCTCCGCCTCTGGAGGAACGTTGGCACCTGCCGCCCAGCAAACAGGGGATGTACCACCACCACCACCACCACCACCTCCGTCACCAAGCGTCTCAACCATGTCACACGCCAGCGTTCAGCTCTCCATCTCACAAACATTTGATAGAAAGCGTAAATTCCCACCTAGCCACCCTCGATCCCTGGCCCTGAATGCCAGCATTTCTAAACTACTGGCCTATGAAATGCTGTCATTTAGGCTGGTGGACACAGACAGCTTCAAACAGCTCATGTCGCTTGCTGTCCCACAGTATGTTGTTCCCAGCCGGCACTACTTCTCCAAGAGAGCCGTGCCTTCCCTGCACAACCAAGTATCCGATAAAATCAAGTGTGCACTGCGCAACGCCATCTGTAGCAAGGTCCACCTAACCACAGATACGTGGACCAGTAAGCACGGCCAGGGACGCTATATCTCCCTAACTGCACACTGGGTAAATGTAGTGGCAGCTGGGCCCCAGGCGGAGAGCTGTTTGGCGCACGTCCTTCCGCCGCCAAGGATCGCAGGGCAACATTCTTTGCCTCCTGTTGCCACCTCCTCCTTCTCGGCTTCCTCCTCCTCTTCTTCCACCTGCTCATCCAGTCAGCCACACACCTTCACCACCAACTTCAGCACAGCCCGGGGTAAACGTCAGCAGGCCATTCTGAAACTCATATGTTTGGGGGACAGGCCCCACACCGCACAGGAGTTGTGGCGGGGTATAGAACAACAGACCGACGAGTGGTTGCTGCCGGTGAGCCTCAAGCCCGGCCTGGTGGTGTGTGATAATGGGCGAAATCTCGTTGCAGCTCTGGGACTAGCCAATTTGACGCACATCCCTTGCTTGGCGCATGTGCTGAATTTGGTGGTGCAGAAGTTCATTCACAACTACCCCGACATGTCAGAGCTGCTGCATAAAGTGCGGGCCATCTGTTCGCGCTTCCGGCGTTCACATCCTGCTGCTGCTCGCCTGTCTGCGCTACAGCGTAACTTCGGCCTTCCCGCTCACCGCCTCATATGCGACGTGCCCACCAGGTGGAACTCCACCTTGCACATGCTGGACAGACTGTGCGAGCAGCAGCAGGCCATAGTGGAGTTTCAGCTGCAGCACGCACGGGTCAGTCGCACTACAGAACAGCACCACTTCACCACCAATGACTGGGCCTCCATGCGAGACCTGTGTGCCCTGTTGCGCTGTTTCGAGTACTCCACCAACATGGCCAGTGGCGATGACACCGTTATCAGCGTTACAATACCACTTCTATGTCTCCTTGAGAAAACACTTAGGGCGATGATGGAAGAGGAGGTGGCCCAGGAGGAGGAGGAGGAGGAGGAGGAAGAGGGGTCATTTTTAGCACTTTCAGGCCAGTCTCTTCGAAGTGACTCAGAGGGAGGTTTTTGGCAACAGCAGAGGCCAGGTACAAATGTGGCCAGCCAGGGCCCACTACTGGAGGACGAGGAGGACGAGGAGGAGGAGGTGGAGGAGGATGAGGATGAAGCATGGTCACAGCGGGGTGGCACCCAACGCAGCTCGGGTCCATCACTGGTGCGTGGCTGGGGGGAAAGGCAGGACGATGACGATACGCCTCCCACAGAGGACAGCTTGTCCTTACCCCTGGGCAGCCTGGCACACATGAGCGACTACATGCTGCAGTGCCTGCGCAACGACAGCAGAGTTGCCCACATTTTAACCTGTGCGGACTACTGGGTTGCCACCCTGCTGGATCCACGCTACAAAGACAATGTGCCCACCTTACTTCCTGCACTGGAGCGTGATAGGAAGATGCGCGAGTACAAGCGCACGTTGGTAGACGCGCTACTGAGAGCATTCCCAAATGTCACAGGGGAACAAGTGGAAGCCCAAGGCCAAGGCAGAGGAGGAGCAAGAGGTCGCCAAGGCAGCTGTGTCACGGCCAGCTCCTCTGAGGGCAGGGTTAGCATGGCAGAGATGTGGAAAACTTTTGTCAACACGCCACAGCTAACTGCACCACCACCTGATACGCAACGTGTTAGCAGGAGGCAACATTTCACTAACATGGTGGAACAGTACGTGTGCACACCCCTCCACGTACTGACTGATGGTTCGGCCCCATTCAACTTCTGGGTCTCTAAATTGTCCACGTGGCCAGAGCTAGCCTTTTATGCCTTGGAGGTGCTGGCCTGCCCGGCAGCCAGCGTTTTGTCTGAACGTGTATTCAGCACGGCAGGGGGCGTCATTACAGACAAACGCAGCCGCCTGTCTACAGCCAATGTGGACAAGCTGACGTTCATAAAAATGAACCAGGCATGGATCCCACAGGACCTGTCCGTCCCTTGTCCAGATTAGACATTAACTACCTCCCCATAACCATATATTATTGGACTCCAGGGCACTTCCTCATTCAATCCTATTTTTATTTTCATTTTACCATTATATTGCGATGCTACCCAAAGTTGAATGAACCTCTCCTCTGCCTGTGTGCTAGGCCTAAATATATGCCAATGGACTGTTGCAGTGGTGGCTGACATGAAGCCTGATTCTCTGCTATGACATGCAGACTAATTCTCTGCTGACATGAAGCCAGATTGTCTGTTACGGGACCTCTCTCCTCTGCCTGGGTGCTGGGCCTAAATTTATGCCAATGGACTGTTGCAGTGGTGGCTGACGTGAAGCCTGATTCTCTGCTATGACATGCAGACTGATTCTCTGCTGTCATGAAGCCAGATTGTCTGTTACGGGACCTCTCTGCTCTGCCTGTGTGCTAGGCCTAAATATATGCCAATGGACTGTTGCAGTGGTGGGTGACGTGAAGCCTGATTCTCTGCTATGATATGAAGACTGATTCTCTGCTGACATGAAGCCAGATTGTCTGTTACGGGACCTTTCTCCTCTGCCTGGGTTCTGGGCCTAAATTTATGAAAATTGACTCTTACAGTGGTGGGTGACGTGAAGCCTGATTCTCTGCTATGATATGAAGACTGATTCTCTGCTGACATGAAGCCAGATTCTCTGTTACGGGACCTCCCTCCTCTGCCTGGGTGCTGGGCCTGAATATATGCCAATGGACTGTTGCAGTGGTGGGTGACGTGAAGCCTGATTCTCTGCTATGACATGCAGACTAATTCTCTGCTGACATGAAGACAGATTCTCTGTTACGGGACCTCTCTCCTCTGCCTGTGTGTGTGCTGGGCCTAAATATATGCCAATGGACTGTTGCAGTGGTGGCTGACGTGAAGCCTCATTCTCTGCTATGACATGCAGACTAATTCTCTGCTGACATGAAGACAGATTCTCTGTTACGGGACCTCCCTCCTCTGCCTGGGTGCTGGGCCTAAATATATGCCAATGGACTGTTGCAGTGGTGGCTGACGTGAAGCCTCATTCTCTGCTATGACATGCAGACTGATTCTCTGCTGACATGAAGCCAGATCGTCTGTTACGGGACCTCTCTGCTCTGCCTGTGTGCTAGGCCTAAATATATGCCAATGGACTGTTGCAGTGGTGGGTGACGTGAAGCCTCATTCTCTGCTATGACATGCAGACTGATTCTCTGCTGTCATGAAGACAGATTCTCTGTTACGGGACCTCCCTCCTCTGCCTGGGTGCTGGGCCTAAATATATGCCAATGGACTGTTGCAGTGGTGGCTGACGTGAAGCCTCATTCTCTGCTATGACATGCAGACTAATTCTCTGCTGACATGAAGACAGATTCTCTGTTACGGGACCTCTCTCCTCTGCCTGGGTGCCGGGGCCTAAATATCTGAGAATGGACTGTTCCAGTGGTGGGTGACGGGAAGCCAGATTCTCTGCTATGGAACCTCTCTCCAATTGATTTTGGTTAATTTTTATTTATTTAATTTTTATTTTAATTCATTTCCCTATCCACATTTGTTTGCAGGGGATTTACCTACATGTTGCTGCCTTTTGCAGCCCTCTAGCTCTTTCCTGGGCTGTTTTACAGCCTTTTTAGTGCCGAAAAGTTCGGGTCCCCATTGACTTCAATGGGGTTCGGGTTCGGGACGAAGTTCGGATCGGGTTCGGATCCCGAACCCGAACATTTCCGGGATGTTCGGCCGAACTTCTCGAACCCGAACATCCAGGTGTTCGCTCAACTCTACATGTGATTTAAGCCATGTAGACCAGTTGAGCTTCTAATAAGGTGGGCTTGGGTTGGAATACATTATTAAAGGATATCTCCAGTTTAAAATATATATATATATATATATATATATATATATATATTTTTTATAATATGATATACAACTTCAGCTAACAAATGTCACCTGGTCTCTCACTCCTGGTGCCTTGTTTTCCTTTAGTAGGATTGAAGCTGGCAATAGACATGAGATAACTGTTGGATGAGCTGAGCATGCTTGCGCTATGAATGGGCGAGAGGGAGGAAGCCACTGACACCCCTGGAAGGGGATCCCTGAGAACAAAGGATTGAGTGTGTTAAAATCCAACAAGCTCGACCTTTCTCTTGCCCGATAGCTGATGTCATTAGGCCTCCATACACATTCGATGGTAGGTCAATCCCACCAAAATCATCGGGTTTGCCCAATAAGCATCTATTCTGGAGCTTACTATCATCAATTGCCTTTAAGGTCTATCTTTCATGTGGTGGCTCACAAATAAGGTAGTAGAATTTATTGGTGATCACAGCAACGTTTACGGTGCTATTGAAACAGAAAATGCTAGTATTCTGCATAGCCATAGTCTGGGCCCTTGGAATTGCTTCCTCTACTGGGCCCAATTACTCCTCCTTAGATGGGGCACAGCTACATTTTTGCAAACTCATAAATTCAAAATCCCCAGAATACATTTTTTGTAAAAAATAAATAAATCTGACCGGTAAGTGTTTTTGTATCTATACTATCAGAAGAAATGAAGATCTATTATTTACACATAGAGAATTGTATCAAAGCTCATTGCAGACTACATAAAACTGAATAGTCCCCCATTTGCAACAAGCCCTTCTCACTCAAATTATATTTTTGTTCTGGTCGCACAAAACCAATTCTGAACGTCTCATTATTTGAATTTCATTTTTAATAGTAATCTACTTAGAAGAAAAAAAACAGAACTGGTTAAATAATAGAAGTAAGATCACCAGAGTGATTAGTTTTCATAACCTAATAACATAGCCATGCTCATGTATGATTAATGTAGTCACTAAAATAGCCCCGACTTTATTAACTTCCTTTCCTCGTCCATTTCAATTCCTTCTGCTGAACTAAAGTTTTAACCTTCTCAGCATGGCCTGTGGGACTTTTAGGACAGGCTGCAGCCATGCTAACCATCAGACGTTTTTATGATAATCCTCAGAATTCCGCATATGATTTCAAATATTATACACTTTATTGTGGGAGCTAAAATTATAATATTTCTAACAACTTGGATTTGTAAAAAAAAATATCTAATATCGTATTAGAATATTCTACAGACCATCTTCACTATAGAGGTTCTACCCACTGATTACAATTGACTGTATATTGCTTAATTTCACCTGTGGGCGCTGTAGGGAAATCAAACACTTACTGGTGAATGTGTCTAAAGGTGATTGCAGGTCACCACATAATCACCTTATGGTCGGGGAATACTTCTGATAAAAAAATGGATTGTCTAAAACAGACACCCTGGATAACTTTGACAATGGGAAAGAGTTAAGTCATCCACAACTAGTATATACTAGTAAAAATAAGTAGACATAATTAATGATATTTTTATTCATATAGGAACTATTCCATGGCGTGTAGACTTGAAAACTAAGCACATTGAATGTAGATTAAGAGTAAATAAAGGTTTCAATCATCGGGTATCACTCTTCCGGGACCCGCTTTATTAAATGGGGTGTCCGGTTTCAGAGCTGAACCTGGACATAAGCTCCTCCACACTCATTTACCTTGTCTGAGAGGAGCATCAGAGAATTTCTAGCTCCAATGCTCCACCTGGCCCTGCGCTGCATAGCACAGGACAAGGGCTGTTTGCTTACTGCCAGTGACATACCTGCTTTTTCTGAGTATGCTAGGCGGAGGCTTCCACCTAATAGTGACCCCGGTGACATTACCAGTACTAATGGATGGTCTTTAACATTGTGCTCGCCTGTAAAACAGCCTAGGGCAGAGCTAAAGATCACCCATTTATTCCGGTGCTAGGTAGAAGTCTCCACCTAGCATACCCATATGAAGCCCAGTATGTCACCGTTAGTAAAGAATAAGCCCTTGCCCTGCACGATGCAACACAGGGCAAAGAGGAGCAGCGGAGCAAGAAATGCTCTGATTCTCCCTTCAGACATGGTAAATGAGTGAAGGGGAGCTTATATTCAGATTCAGCTCGGACAACCCCTTTAAACTATAATGAGTAGGAAATCTTGGCAGCAAGTGTTCAATTTACCTGCAGTGCCACCACTGGAAAGAGTAAGCACTACGCAGCTAGCATTTGGTCTGTCCTTGCAGGGATGTGCTGGGTCCTCCAGAGTGAGAGACATTATTTGTAGCTAGTCCATTCTGATTAATAGATGAGGTTCCCTCTATTAAATCAAATCTCCTTAAAGGGACTCTTCCGTCAATTAAAGACTACTGTAAGGCAGATGTCGGTGGCAAGAGTGTCCCCTATGTCATATTTTATTTGAAGTTAGAGGGGTATTTCTATCTGGTACACTAATGACATATTGCTAGGGGACCACCTCACATCTCCAGGACAGGACTCCCAAAGTGAACAGATAGCAGCCTCACATGTGTAGCCACCCACTGTTCCCTGCTGTGGGTTTTCTGATGATAGCTGAGCACATATAGTCCCAGTCCCATAGGAATGAATAAAGAAGTAGCCTGGTTTGTGCAGTGCGCTCTCCATTTATTGCTTAGATTAGCCAAAGGCGCTCGCTTGGCTATTTTCTCAACTCCCATAGCGATAAACGGAAACCACACTATGCATGTGTGGTGTGCTCTCCTTCACTTCAGGGGCCAACTGTGTAGATAGATCCAGCCCTAACCTCACATTAATGGAATATTCTAACAATTAGCCATCAATGTCCCAGACTCTAAGATAGAGGTCTTGGAAGCTAAAAAAAAACAATGAATGCTGACTAAAGTTATGTACTTTTAAGATGGAAATGTTTTGCCACCAGTACCTAATGGCCACTGTTTAAGCATAATTGTACAGTTCCACTGTGACCCTTATGTTACTGCATAACACTAATATTACATTTTTCTGAGAAACTAAGAACCTGCAAACGACGTAAATGCAAAAAGTGAAATGTCAGTGGTAGCTCAGAATAGCAGGATTACAGGGAGCAGAAAACCTATAGGAGGAAACTGTTCCCCTGACTCCAGAGGGTCAACATTATGGCAGCATTTTCCTTGGCTCTTTTGCTCCCAGAGGATCCCACAATGGGCTAAATCTAGCAGTAAGCATTTTGAGTGATAAATAAGCCTAGCTAAACATATAGTAGCAGAAAAAGCTGACATTCTGAAAAAAACGCTGTCCTTTCAGAGGATTATAAATGTATTAGTTCTGTAGGTGTCCATATATCAGAATTAGAGATGAGTGAATTTCTCAAAAATTCGATTCGGACGGTTCACAGAATTTTTCGAAAAGATTTGATTCGATCCAAATTAATTTGTGGTGAATTGCGTTAAAAAACTGCTATTTCCTGGCTGCAGAGAGCCTGTAAAGTGGTGTAGAACACCGTGGCTTGCAGTAACACGCATAGACAGTCTGCTGTGGTAGTGAAATAATATTTTGAGTCAGTATGACATGCAGATGACAGGTGTCGCTCTTAGAATCACTGCACACTTCACTTCTTTGGGCAGTTACGGGGCCAAAACTGACCAAATAACTCAAATGTGAACTCAGCCTTACAGGTCGATGATAGCGTCAGGTATATAGAATGGTGCAGAGGCCCAAGATCCTACTATAGAGTGAAAGAGCGCACTTCTTTTACACCATCGTCAGCTGATTCCATATAGATGTCTACAGAACCTGTTCTATTAAACGCTTATACAAGTAGAGCCCCCCTGACAGAGTGGAGAGGGGGTCAGCAGTATGTTTGTGTTGACGTAACTGATTATTTTGCTCTTCCTCTGATCCGTCAGAACAATAACCCCCAAAACAACGGATCCTGTCTGTGGAGCATCCGCCTTCACTCGGTCAGTATTTGGTCAGTAATCCATCAGTAATGCTAATGCCAAAACAGGAGTGGATCCAATACAGAGATGATACGTGAATGGAATATTTCCATGTCTTCTGTGTTTTGTACCCACTCCTGCTTTAGGCTACCAAATCATAAGCCAATTCTAATGAAACCATACAGGCCTTACAGCTGCTACACAGACAGGATCCGTTGTGTGCCTCATTTTTCCTTCCTTCTGACAGATCAGAAGAAGGGTCAAAAAAATGATGATGTCAACCAGGCAAAAAGGCAAAATAGTGGCCCAGTCATGAAGTGGGGAGGGTGGGAACCGTATGAGAAGTCCACAGAGTGGCACAATGACAGTGTGGAGGTGGCAGCAGCATCAGGAGACCACAAGGTGGCAAGGTGACATAGTGTGTAGGTGGCAGGAGCAGCATGAGAAGGCCACATAATGGCACAATGACAGAGGGTGGAGGTGGCAGCAGCAGCATGAGGAGGCCACAGAGTGTCTAGGTCACAAAATGTGGAGGTGGCAGCAGCATCAGGAAACCACAAAGTGACACATTGACAGAGTGGGGAGGTGGGTGGCACTAACAGTACCCGCTGACAATGGTGGGTGTAAGAAGGAGCACTTGGCATCAGATGTGTGGCATCAGGCGGGTGGCAGCATTAGAATAGTAGCTGATGCAGGTAGCCAGAAGAAAGCGGTCTCTTTTGTCAAGGTTTGGGTGAGGCAGCATGGATGATCTAATCTGATGCATAAGACATTAACGGGTTGAAATTCTGGCTGATCCACACCTGATTCATCTTGACAAAGGTGCACAGGCAAGTTCTCCTTGGAGTAACTATGGCCCCTGCCGCACTAAACATGCGCTCTGATGCAACACTACTGGCCGGGCAGGACAGCTTTTCCAGGGCAAACTCAGCCAGTTGTGGCCACAAATCCAGTTTGGCTGCCCAGAAGTCCAGCGGATTTTCAATGACAGCTGGCAGGGTGCACTCCAAGTGTGCCACCACCTGCTGGTTAAGGTTCTGCTCTATGTCTAACTGCTGGTGAGTAGTTTCTTCACTATGTGGGTGAAGAAAGCTGCTCATCAGCGACTCTAGATCAGGCTGCTGATGGAGCTGGTACTGCTCCTTCCACCCCTCCCCCCCAGCAGCCATGGCAGTGGAACGTGAGCGGAGAGGGCCTCCCGGTCAGACCTGCGAGAGGATGGACCATGACGCAGATAGGCAGCCACCAACTCACTACATAGGTACATAGGATGTCTCTATAGTAGTTCAGTTTGTACTCCCCCTCAGCGGGTGTAAAAAAGGCCCCCATTTTGGACTGGTAGCGAGGGTCTAACATGGTGGAGAGCCAGTAGTCATCCCTCTGCCAAATAGTGACAATTCGGCTGTCACTACGCAAGCAAGTGAGCATGCATCGAGCCATTTTCGCAAGTGACTCGGAGGGACTCCCTGCTTCCATCTCCACTGCATACTGACACGGTGTGTCTGGGTCATCTGCCTCATCTCCCACTTGCTCCTCCGTCTGCTCCTGCTCCTCCTCTCCTGTGTATCAAAACCACCCATTTCGCTACACATTGCTTGTGCTCCAATGTCCTCCTCCTCCTCTTCCTCCAGTTCAGCCCCCGTGAGATCTAGGCGCCACATCTCCAGTCCCCTGACCAGCCAGATTTACCAGCATCTTTTCCAGGATATGAATCAGTGGAATGATGTTGTTCATAAGATAATCCTGGCGACTGACAAATAAAGTGGCCTCCTCAAAGGGCACGAGCAAACGGCAGCTGTCACGCATGAGCTGCCATTGGCTGACATCGAAGTAACACAGGGGAGTACCTCGGTCAGCCTGTATTATTAAGAAATTGGTTATGGCCTCTCTCCGTTCGTACAGTCGGTCCAACATATGGAGGGTGGAATTCCAACGGGTGGAAACATTGCATCTCAAACTATGTTGGGGGACGCCGTTCTGCCACTGTAGCTCAAGGAGGGTGTGCTTGGAGGTGTACGAGTGGCTAAAGTGCATGCAAAGTTTCCTGGCCATTTTTAGGATGTCTTGCAGATGGGTGAAAGACTTTAGGAAACGCTTGACAACCAGATTGAACACCTGTGCCATGCAGGGTGCATGGCTCAGCCCTCCTTGATGCAACGCCGACACCATGTTCTTCCCGTTGTCGGTCACCATGGTTCCGATTTTGAGTTGTTGAGGAGAAAGCCAGGATTCGATTTCTTGATGAAGGACCCGGAGCAGTTCCTCCCATGTGTGACTCCATTCGCCTAGGCAAACCAGATGTAGGACAGCGTGACACCGCCGTGCCCTGCACATGTGGTATTCAGGAGGAGCACTGTGTATTGTCACTGCAGTGGAGGCTGAGGACACGGTGGAGGATGAGGAGGCAGAGGCGGACATTTTCGCAGGGCCAAGGGCATGAGAACGTGGAGGCAGAAGCGGCGGTAGGAACCACATTTACCCAGTGGGCCGTAAAGGACATATATTGCCCTTGACCATAGTTACAGCTCCACACATCAGCACTGCCGTGCACTTTGGGGGACACTGACAGGCCTGCACCAGAAACAGTTAGGCCCATTCTGCTCCCCTGTGCAGGGCCTGTCACTGGTCTGACATACTGTTAGATCAAATAAGTAAATAAGGAAAGGAAATTAATACACACCAAAAAGGGCTTTCATTTTATCACTTCACCACACAACCGCTAATAAGCCTTTTTTCTTTTTCCCCACTAATACACGCCAAAAAAGGCTTTAGAACATATAACTGCAGTGTGAATTATTTATTTTTTTGCCACTAATACACGCCAAAAATGGCTTTCATTTTCTCACTTCACCACACAACGGCTAATAAGCCCCTTTTTTCCCCCACTAACACACGCCAGAAAGGGCTTTATAATATATAACTGTGGCTGTGAATGGCAAATATTTTTTTTTTGCCACTGATATACGCCAAAAAGGGCTGTAATTTTCTCACTTTACCACACAACGGCTAATAAGCCCCTTTTTCCCCCCACTAATACACAACAAAATAAGGCTTTAGAACATATAACTGCGGCCGTGAACAGCAAATAATATATTTTTTTGCCACTAATACACGCCAAAAAGGTCTTTAATTTTCTCACTTCACCACACAACAGCTAATAAGCCCCTTTTGTTTCCCCCACTAATACACGCCAAAATGGGCTTTAGAGCATATAACTGTGGCCGTGAATGGCAAATAATACTTTTTTTTGTCACTAATATACGCCAAAAAGGGCTGTAATTTTCCCACTTCACCACACAACGGCTAATAAGGCATTTTACACCCCTGGTATATAGTGACTTCCTGACACTCCACTGATGGCAAATGTGGGGAAGACAAGAATTGAGGAGATAGATTTGAACTGCAGGATCCTTTTGTTCTCGGGAGATAAGCCACTGTCAGAGCTGTCTGGCAACAGCATTCTCCCTCTCTCCATTCACAAGACCTGCATACTCGGCTCCACTGAGTTATGTTTGTTGGAATGGGTGTCAGGAGATACAGCTGTCCGGAAACACATAGTCCATGCGTGTGGCTAACCCTACACTATTAATCAGAGCCTGTAATTGTAGAATCTGGACTCACAAGCCCCAATTTAAAGGAATACTCCAGACACAAACAGGCCAACTAAAACCTGCTGATGGACTCTTTTTTGGCAGAATAGGCCGCATGGTGTGAACTGACACCAATACTGCGAGGTGACTTTTTTGCTTCAGAAGTGATTTTTTGTTCTGTGAACTTTCTAACATGTGAATAAACACTGAACTTTTGGTTTACAAACTGGTTGGTGCCTCTATACTGCGTCCGCTTATCCTGTTTACCAGAGCAAATTCCCACACAGGGATTTTCTTTTTGGTGTTTTTCTTATCCATTATCCTAATCCCTTCTCCATAGAATACAGAGTGGTGCTTGAAAGTTTGTGAACCCTTTAAAATGTTCTATATTTCTGCATACATTTTATCTAAATCCACATCAGTCCTAGTAACCATATAAAAAAAAATAGGTCAACAATATTAGACTTGGTCATTTATGTATTAAAGAAAATTATCCAATACCACATATGAGTGGCAAAATTATGCTACCCTTTCCTTTTGATATTTGTGTGATCCCCTTGTGCAACAATAACTACAACTAAATGTTTCGGATAATTGACCATTGGTCCTCCACATTGACTTGAATTTTAGCCCATTCCTCCATATAAAACATCTTCAACTTATGTTGGTGAGTTTCCTCCTATAAACTACTTGTTCCGAGTTCCTCCACAACATTTCAATTTACTGTATTCTTCTTTAAACATTCTTTGGTAGAGTGGCTTGTGTTCTTAGGGTCATTGCCTTGTTGCCTGACTCACGTTCACTTGCGGTTCACCTCATGGACAAATGTTCTGACATTTCCCTTTAGAATGTGTAGGTATAATTCAAAATTCATTGTTCCATCAATTATGGCAAACCTTTCTGGCCTAGATGCAGCACAACAGTCCCAAACCATGATACGACCACCACAGTGTTTCATAGACAGGATGAGGTTTTTATGCTGGAATCTTGTGTTTTCCTTTTTCCAAACAAAATGTTTCTCACTTAAGTTCTATTTTCGTCTCAATCATTTATAAAACACTGTTCCAATAGCCACCTGGCTTGTCTTGGCAATCTTTAGCAATCTGCAGATGGGCAGCAATATTCTCTTTGGAGATCAGTGGCTTTCACCTTACAATCCTGCCATGTACAACATTGTACATATCCTCCTTATGGTGGACTCATAAACATTAAAGGGGTGGGTTCTCCCCACTGATTTCATCAATATGAAATCAGTGGGGGTCGGACTCCTGGTACCCCTGCTGATCAGCTGTTTGAGGAGCCTCACGGGAGCGCCATGGCCTCCTCAAAACTTACCAAGCACAGAGCTATAAATTGTATAGCGGCTGTGCTTGATATTGCAGCTCAGTCCCATTCATTTGAATGGGGCTCAGCTGTGCTTAGGCCATGTGACCAAAGAATGTGACACCACATGGTCTAGGAAAAAGCCTAAGCGTTCATGGAGTGGTGTGGCCTCTTCATACAGCTAATTGGCAGGGGTGCCAATAAGTCATCAATATATAAATCTTTGTTGACTGACCACACCTGGGGAGGCTAATAATCATCTTGAATTTTCTCCATATGTAGACTTCAATAGACCCCTGTTCTTTAAAAAAAAAAAGGTCACCTACACACACCTGATTGTCCATCCCTCTGATTTAAAAACATCTAATTTCACCTTCTAATTATATGCTAAGCTTAAAGGTTCACATACTTTTGCGACATGTGATATTGGATCATTTTCTCAATACATAAATGACCAAGTTTAATATTTTTCCCTCGTCTGTTTGATATGGGTATCTTTATCTATTTTGGAAAAATCTGATGTAATTTTAGGTCAGGTTTATGCAGAAATATAGAAAATCCTAAAGAGTTCACAAGCTTTAAAGCACCACTGGATGTTCCAATAGAACCCAGGATGGTGTAGACATATTAGATCAATCATTTCTTGATAAAAGTGAGCAGGTTGTTCGGTTTCAGGAAAATAAAACTAAAGAACAGGTACTGTGAGTGTCAGATTTTGTTGCAAAAAACTTCTGTAAGTGAAAATCAGTTCCATTCACCTCAATGGGGTTCTTTTGGCGGGAAGCACATGGAATATTGTAAGCCCCAAATGTGCAATTTTTTTTGACACTTTAGTTTAATAAATAAAACTTTTTGGTTGTTGGGATGGCATGTTTCGTGAATAATGTAGTTTTTTTTGTCAGACCATTTCA
This sequence comes from Bufo gargarizans, assembly GCF_014858855.1. Taxonomy (NCBI): domain Eukaryota; kingdom Metazoa; phylum Chordata; class Amphibia; order Anura; family Bufonidae; genus Bufo; species Bufo gargarizans. The sequence continues at coordinate 494,259,368 of NC_058081.1, read as the reverse complement.
TACACATAGGGGGTCATTTATCAACTCAGTTGTGTGGTCTAAAAAAGTTGCAAGTCAATGCGATTACAACATTTTCTGTAACATTTGGTCATTTTTGCAACATTTGGTGTTCTTCTCCACTTTTCAAAGTGGTCTATGTTTAAGAGCTAAACGTGAGATTGAATCTGGATTATGACACATTTACTACAGTATGTCGCAAAAAAGTCGCAAACTATGCCAGACAAACCCCTGGTCTACGATTGTACCTAAAGGTGTATACCAAATTGCACTCACTCCAGATATATTATTGAGGTGTGCTAGATCATAAATTTGGTGCAGGCACACAAAGCAAAGCCAGACTTAAGACTGACACAAAAACAACTTTAAATGCTAAATTACCCCATAATATATGCCTAGCATTGTTAGGCAGTTTGAAAAAAAAAGTTTAAATATGCTTTTCCACAGGTATTATTTTCCTGCCAATAATACAATATTACACTAAAATTGTATTTTTGAGGGTCATTTTTTGGCATTCAGTTTTTGTAGTCCTTTATCTAGGGAGCTGTGGTTCGATGTTATAGCATAGCTCCACATACTCTCCCCCACACATCCAGGTGTTTTTTAAAACATTCCCTGGACAAAAACATTCTACCTTTCCTTTGCTGAATCAGATGGTTAACAGATAATCTTATCAGATGAGTCCTGCCCTCCAGCTAATCCATTTGGTGACCAGAGTTAGATGGGTACAGATTCATTTTTAGTCTCTTTAAAAAAGGCAAGATGGAGCCTAACAATCCCATAATCTTCCACTCCCCTTGCCCAGTATTAGAGAAGGAATGTGAGCGCATAACCTAGTGTCCAGTGGACTACAATTTGTCCATTAACTGTTTGAAACCTTAAGCATGAATATAAAAAACACAAAAAGTCAATTACAAAAGTCTCATCACACCTATAAAGAAGGTAATAGCTGTGCACCTAAGTAAGCAGCAAGGTTACCAATCCTTTCACAAACAGTCCATGAAAAATTTGATCATTAGGTGCCAAGACAGGCCCGTAATGACCTCATTTTTCTCACGCTGTTCATGAAAAAGTGGACAGGTTAGTAACTAGATAGTGCTATATAAGATCATTTAATTGTTCACTATTGTAGATAAATAGAAAATGGTCCTTAGCACGGTTGACCCCCCTTAAAGTGATACGCCAGTTTGGAATGCAATCTATCTCTAAAATCAAATACGGACTAGATCAATTCTGTCAGGCACACACTGAGACATTTCCAAGCAGGCATTGTATGATAACACAGAACCAAAGATTTAGCAAGTGCCAAGAATAATGAGCAACCTGACCGAATGTACTGAATGATTCACACATTTACAAATGCCTGAACGACAGCCATGAATCTGCAGAAAATTGCAGATTTTTTAATCAGAGACACAAAACTTTAGTCACTTAATAGTCACCTGAAATAATGACAAAAACCGAGCACTGTTTATTGCTGTGGCTGAGAACTGAAACGCGCATCTCTCTACCACCCCCATCCCATGTAGTGTACCCTTGCCAATCTCAGCATTTATACCAAGGTACAGAGCAGTCAAGAATATAAATGGTCTGCAGAGACAACAAGGTCCATTTCTCTAAATGGCAAGCTGATCTTTGAAAGGTGCGCACCTTCTTGGCTGTTCTTTATAAGCCTTTTCTCAGAGCTTGGGATAGACACACTTCCCAGAGACAGTGACAAATGGACCCTGGTGCCACGCTAACACACTACATAAATACTTTTACACTATGTCTCGAGTGTCTGCTAAATTGCCAAGATTTGTTCTGCTCAAAGTGAAGTGTAATGATTCAATTCCATCCGTAGAAAGACTAAATTAATTCCGTATGGTGCAACAAAACCTTGTAGGATTCCCCCATCTAGAAGAGACCCAAGATCATCACCGGCTTCATAAACGACTTCTTCTGCCATTAAATCTATTCCGATGGGGCAAATTGAATACTGTATTACTTATCTTTGTCTTTTAGCCAAGTAGCAATGTCTATCATCACCTTTCGGTTGATGTACGTGTAATGGTAATAATCTACCCTCTATGTCTTTTCGCCCTCAGAAAGGATGTCACTAATTTCCCTCCTAATGGAAAAATAATCTTGAAAGAAAATTGTGAGTATTGTAGATCATTTGTACATGTAGCTGGTGACAGATGTGGACAAAAATATTTCACAGTGCTATCTGCAATACGTGTGCACAGACAAATTATAGTATTTTTACAAAAATCAGATTCAAGTATCAGAAGGATATAGAGGAAAGTAGTGAGGGTCATGTAGTGTCAAGTCTCCTTACCCTTTGATTTTCTTAGTTCAGATTCTTAAAGGTCAAGACCTAAATAATTTGACAATCTTGTTGCTATGGACATGCTTCTTTGGCAACTTCATCTAAACCTAGTAACTTGACTTTTTAAACAGTTAGTACTGTGGCAGTATTCAATTCATGCCATTGACCACATCAGCCTATGTGATCTATTCTAACAGATATTTATAACATTTTGGGGCAGTCATTATAAACATGATTGTAAGCATTTCTTTCACTACCTGTTTTACCACTCACATGTCACACCCTAGCAGTAGAGGAGAATCGTGTGGAAGTGTGGAGAAGATGATGGCAAAGCTATGTCCTTATGGGGCTATGCAGCTGATTATTAGGGAAGCATTATGGATGGCCCTATTGTGAGGCACTGTGGCTGCATCTGTAAGAATTACTGCGACAGCTGATGGGCAAACTGGCTATAATTGAGACAATCCTGCTGTAACAATAGACTAATGTGACAGTATATCTTTAGGTGCTAAATGATTATTTAAAGGCATACTAAATGTGGAGCAATGTATTATGATGTCACTACTGAATGTTGTCTAGGATGCAAAAAATGTTTCAAACACAGTGCCAGAACTGAAGTGAGGCCCTGCAGAGTCTTCACGGAGTATGGGAGTGGTGGTGGCCCTGATCAGATGTTGTGTCATGGTGCACTCCCCAGGCTGTTGCTCCCTGGGGATCGGAGCAGCGAAAAGGTAGTTTGAAGAATCAGTAAAAATATAAAAATCTTTCTTTATTTAGTGTAAAATAAAACTTGTGGCATATCTAGCAGTATTAGGTACAAAGTGCAGTTTCTAACACCAGACGAGGAAAAGTAGTGGCTGGTTGGGTGGCAATTTTAATGGCACTAGTAGGCACTTGTGGATATAGGTATCCACTGTAATACATGCTTAGAGTTAGCCTGCCCTGAAGGTGGTTTGGGCGATGGGTGTCTGAGCCATAGTCCCTCACCTGGCAGCAGTGTCTGTAAATCTCTATTTTTGCTGATCACTCTGTTGTCTTGTAACACTGATCCTTTCTATAGGCAGTATTCTTGATACTGATGATTTCTCTGGAGTCACGGTCTCACAGGAGAATTGGACACAGTTCTTAGAAGTAGGAGCACTGACATGTGCCTCCTCTCCATTTGCTGTCTATTCAGGAACTCCCACTCCTGGCAGAAAGTAAGACCAGACAACTTCTACCAAAAGGGGAGGAACAGGATGGCTAGCCCTGTTCCTGCTATCCACTGCCAATCATACCTTCCCTTATGGAAGGAACGGCCAAAACATGAAAATAACATGACATGCCATTGCCAATAACAATACATAATATAGTACAATAAAACGTTTACACATACCCCTGGGTCTGGGGTACTGCACATCTGCCTATGGGCTCTGTATAATTCAACTATGATCACTTGAATAAGGTTGAGATTTCATACCAGTCACAGCCCATGGACAGATGTGGCCTTGTTTCTAAAAAAAAATAAAAAAAAAATTCTAAACCTGGATACCCCATTTCCTCAGGATCAATCAAGTCATCAATATCTGATCAGTGGGGGTCCGACACCCGCTGATCAGCTGTTTGAGAAGGCAGCAGCACTACTGTGTCCACCATGGGCTTCTCTCTGCTTTTCCTAGGCTGAATGACGACAAGTTCATCTGTAACATGGCCTAGGAGTAGCTCATTCAAGTGAAAGGGGCTGAGTGCAATACCAAACACAGCCACTATACAATGTATGGCGCTGTGCTTGGTAAGCTGCGAGAAGGCAGTGGCACTTACAGAAGCACCACTGCCTTCTCTAAACATCTGATCGTCAGGGGTTCCAGATGTGGAACCTCCACCGATCAAATACTGATGACCTACTCAGACGATAGGTCACCAGTAAAAAAAAATACTGGAAGATCCTTTGTAGACTTGTACTGCTGGACTGAGACACAGTATTGTCTAATGAAATTGCACTGGAATTCAATAAATAAAGGGGCATTGTTAGAGTTACAGGGAGCATCTATGCATGCAAAATTTCTACTTTTTATTATCATGTTATTAATAGCTCCAAATTTCAGTGCTGGTTCATTTCTAAATGTATCTTTATAGTATTCAGAGTTTTTTTTTTTTTTTTTAAGCTCCAAATGACTTACAAACATATAGAATTAGAAAATAACATTCTGATTACTTGCAGTCACCACTAGAGGGAGCTAAGAAGCTTACTGCATACTATAATGCATTATTATTATATTCAATGTATAGTCAGTACACAGGTTAGGCTGCATTCACATAGCATCTTAGCCCACTACAGGGCTTTCCCCAATTGTGGGTGTATGTCTGAATCTCCCAAGACAGCATTCAGATGCACACCATGATGGGCACATTGACTTTAAAGGATTTCAAAGAATTAATTTTCGGAGTCCATTTCATCTTATTTCCATCCCTTGCTGCCATTTTTTGATGGACAGAATAGGGAGATTTATTAAAAGTGATGCAAAGGAAAACTGGCTTAGAGTCCCTCAGGAACCAATGAGATTCCACCTTTCATTTTGCAGAGATCCTTTGGAAACTGAAAGAATCAATGTGATTAATACCTATGGGTAACTAAGCCAGTTTTCCTTTGCAACACTTTTTATTATTCTACTCCTATGTGCATACAGCTTTATAGATGATGTGTGTCAGGTTTTCTGAAAGTCTTCCACAGAGCATCTATATACTACACAGTGGTATGACTGCTACCCACTGGGTACATCAAGAACTTCTATAGTGTTTTTACTGAATTTACTGTGAATAAGTCTAACTAAATAATTTCTGGCATCCAGCTAGGAACAAGCCATCCTCTTTGGCACTGTTGATTTTCATCTGTAAGCTAGAAATGTATTCTGAATTTATCATCAGTTCATTTAATTACTGGTAGTATACCATTTGTCAGACATCTATTAAATACATACTGTATATTCTCACTATACTAATATAATACATGTGGATCTGTCTTGAGCGGTGATTTAAATTGAATGGTGACTGCATGGTGACGGCAACTTTTTTTTTTCCACTTTGATTGCTACATGGGAAAAACAAAAAAAACTTTGCAGGAAGTTTGATACAAATGGCTATGTGCCAATATAATAGTATATATTAGAATAAACTACTACATCCTGAGATATGTTGATCTGAAATCTATCCAGCTGGGCTTGAAAAATTACGGTATAGCTAGAATGTCTGAGGTTTATATAGGAGTATAATCTATAAACAACCACAAAAGGTAACCATATCCCATTAAAACTGGCCATAAGCAGAGGACAGTTCTGATGGGATTGCTCACTGGTAAATGAGAAAACATACTGAAGGAAGCTATACTAAAGTTATTGATGGTAATCAAGGAGGGACCGGGAACTTAAAGTGGCCCTGGAAAAAATACTAAAAGTGGCCCCATTTTGTAGTTGGGTTCAAATTGATGGAAGATAGGACCAGCAATACCATATTGTGGCACATTATGCCACCTTAACAGAGCCAAATACCACTGTCCATCACAAAATACATCCCTAAAAACTTCCACTGCCGGGCTGTGAGGAGGACCCAGGCAGCCTCCTGGGCATCGGGCCACCGGGAAATTTCCCTGTAAGGTCTATGGCCAATCTGCCCCTGATGGTAATGATTTGCTTCTTGAACTGGACAAATGGTAAACTCGACCCATTAAATAGGCCTATCAGATGGAGGGGGGGGGGGGGTAGTTCTGAGGTTGGCATATTCATCTTTACCATGATTTAAGGGAGCAGGACTGGCCATACAATGGCCTTTTTCACTAAGAATGGTAAGATGAATATACAAGTCCCTTCTGTAGAGAAATGGGTGGGTGGGTCAAGATACAAACAATTGGGAAAATGCAACACACAGAACCCAAACAAAATACAAGAAGGGAAATGAAAGACTCAACTTCAAAGGAGCTATGGAAGCACCAGAAACTCAGCTGAGATCCATCGCACAGGATAGTGGGAAAAGCAACTATAAATAAGGAAGGTTAAATGACCACATTAACACCTGAGGCATAGGGTGTGGCCATACCAGAAACAACACATGCGCCTATTGATGCACAGGAAAAACCTGTCAGATCAAACCACGTGTTGCCAGTCTCACCGATCTCCTGCCACCTGTCGCAGGAACGTCCATGACAGTTGTGTTGGACATTTCCAGACCAGAAGTGGCATAGCCACTCTAAAGAGTACAGTAGTACTTGAACTGGTGAAGCCATTACCACCACCACTGTCCACTTCTGACATGCTGTTATGCTATTCTTGTTTCGTGCAGCCTTTATTATAATCTGTTTTCAAGAACAACATTTTAACGAATAAAAAAAAAGTAAAATTATAAAAAAGGAGACAACTAAGTGGAAGATTACAAAACTTGGCAGAAATACAGAGGACAAGCCAAGGTATGCACTTTTGTAAATTGCAGCACTAAATGTTGGCGTGATTTCAAGGCATTAAAGGTTAAAATCTGCCTTTCAGAGCGTGCACAGAGCAATTTCTGGGATATTCAAAACTAGCATTCAATAGAGTTAACCCAGCCTGATAACAGTGTCACTGTGGAGGTTAGTGAGCAGAGCAAGTGGTGCATATATAAGAAATTAGGGAAATATGGTCTAGGTTTTATTGACAGTCACAATTAGCTGGTCTACTAAGATATGGTATTTGAAACATTTACAGCTTATTGCATTGGTGGACCTGATAGACTGATCTCTGTATTTGCTGGGCTCAACAAGTGGCTTTAACCCCTTAAGGACCAGGCTCATTTTCACCTTAAGGACCAGGCCATTTTTTGCAAATCTGACCAGTGTCACTTTAAGTGCTGATAACTTTATAGCTTTTACTTATACAGGCCATTCTGAGACTGTTTTTTCGTCACATATTGTACTTCATGACACTGGTAAAATAAAGTAAAAAAAATTAATTTTTTTGCATAATAAAATACCTAATTTACCAAAAATTTGGAAAAATTAGCAAATTTCAAAGTTTCAGTTTCTCTACTTCTGTAATACATAGTAATACCCCCAAAAATTGTGATGACTTAACATTCCCCATATGTCTACTTCATGTTTGAATTATTTTGGGAATGATATTTTATTTTTTGGGGATGTTACAAGGCTTAGAAGTTTAGAAGCAAATCTTGAAATTTTTCAGAAATTTACAAAAACCCAATTTTTAGGGACCACTACAGCTCTGAAGTCACTTTGCGAGGCTTACATAATAGAAACCGCCCAAAAATGACCCCATTCTATAAACTACACCCCTCAAGGTATTCAAAACTGATTTTACAAACTCCGTTAACCCTTTAGGTGTTGCACAAGAGTTATTGGCAAATGGGGATGAAATTTGAGAATTTCATTTTTTTGCCTAATTTTCAATTTTAATCCATTTTTTCCACTAACAAAGCAAGGGTTAACAGCCAAACAAGACTGTATCTTTATTTCCCTGACTCTGCCGTTTACAGAAACACCCCATATGTGGCCGTAAACTACTGTACGGCCACACAGCGGGGCGTAGAGTGAAAGGTGCGCCGGATGGTTTTTGGAAGCCAGATTTTGCTGGACAGTTTTTTTGACACCATGTCCCATTTGAAGCCCCCTGATGCACCCCTAGAGTAGAAACTCCATAAAAGTGACCCCATCTAAGAAACTACACCCCTCGAGGTATTCAAAACTGATTTTACAAACTTTGTTAACCCTTTAGGTGTTGCACAAGATTTAATGGAAAATAGAGATACAATTTCAAAATTTCACTTTTTTGGCAGATTTTCCATTTTAATATTTTTTTTCCAGTTACAAAGCAAGGGTTAACAGCCAAACAAAACTCATTATTTATGGCCCTGATTCTGTAGTTTACAGAAACACCTCATATGTGGTTGTAGACCGCTGTACGGGCACACGGCAGGGAGCAGAAGGAAAGGAATGCCATACGGTTTTTGGAAGGCAGATTTTGCTGGACTGGTTTTTTTGACACCATGTCCTATTTGAAGCCCCCCTGATGCACCCCTAGAGTAGAAACTCCAAAAAAGTGACCCCATTTTAGAAAGTACGGAATAGGGTGGCAGTATTGTTGGTACTAGTTCAGGGTAGATATGATTTTTGGTTGCTCTATATTACACTTTTTGTGCGGCAAGGTAACAAGAAATAGCTTTTTTGGCACGTTTTTTTTTTTTGTTATTTACAACATTCATCTGACAGGTTAGATCACGTGGTAATTTTATAGAGCAGGTTGTCACGGACGCAGCGATACCTAATATGTATACAATTTTTTTTATTTATGTAAGTTTTATACAATAACTTCATTTTTAAAACCAAAAAATTGTTTAGTGTCTCCATAGTCTGAGAGCCATAGTTTTTTCAGTTTTTGGGCGATTATCTTGAGTAGGGTCTAATTTTTTGCGGGATGAGATGACAGTTTGATTGGCACTATTTTGGGGTGCATATGACTTTTTGATCGCTTGCTATTACACTTTTTGTGACGTAAGATGGCAAAAAATTGCTTTTTTTGCACAATTTATTATTTTTATTTTTTATGGTGGTCACCTGAGGGGTTAGGTCATGTGATATTTATATAGAGCCGGTCGATACGGACGCGGCAATACCTAATATGTATACTTTATTTTTATTTATGTAGGTTTTACACAATGATTTTATTTTTGAAACAAAAAAAATGATGTTTTAGTGTTTCCATAGTCTAAGAGCCATAGTTTTTTCAGTTTTTGGGCGATTATCTTGAGTAGGGTCTAATTTTTTGCGGGATGAGATTACGGTTTGATTGGTACTATTTTGGCGTACATGCGACTTTTTTGATCACTTTTATTACCTTTTTTGGGAAGTAAGGTGGGCAAAAGTTCAATTTTCTCATAGTTTTTATTTTTTTATTTTTATGGCGTTCACTGTGCGGGGAAAGTAACATGACCGTTTTATAGATCAGGTCGTTACGGACGCGGCGATACCTAATATGTGTAGTTTATTTATTTATTTATTTTTTTATTCAGTGATAAATGTTTTTTTTTTTTTATCTTAACTTTTTTCACTTATTTTTTATTTTTTTTTGACCCAGACCCACTTGGTTCTTGAAGATCCAGTGGGTCTGATGTATGTAAAATACAGTACAGAACCTATATAGGTATCTGTACTGTATTTTACTTACACTGAACAGATCTATGCTTTCAGCATAGATCTGTTCAGCACCATGGACAGCAGGACGCCTGAGCAGGCGTCCTGTTGTCATGGGAACCTTCCCCGTCTGCTCAGTTATGGTCAGAACTGCGCAGACGGGGAAGGGTAAGGACGGGGCTCTGGGGGGGCTGTCTGGGGGCTCTCTCCCTCTCCCATCGGGGGGCTGCAAAGGCACAGCAGCCCCCCGATCGGAGAGGGAGGGAGCTCCCTTTTACTGTTAACCTTTTCCATACAGCGGTCCGTACGGACCGCTGTATGGAAAGGGTTAAACGGCTGACATCGCATCAACGATGTCAGCCGTTTATACCAGGGTGCCAGCAATGTGCTGGCACCCTGGTATACCCACTGTACACCAACGATTATTCAATGGGAGGCGGGCGGGGGATCGCGATCCCGCCTGCCGCACCGCCCGCCTCCCGCAATGCCCCCACCGCCTGCGACACCCCCCCTGCACCACCCGCCGCCATCAAATCATGCAGGGGTGCAGGGGGGGGTGTACTATATTGATTTTAGACACTCTAAAGTTTCTGATCCGCGGGGATCAGAAACTGCAAAAAGCGCAGCAAACCGCAGGTCTGAATTGACCTGCGGTTTGCTGCGATCGTCACATGACCCCCCCTGGCGTTTTAACAGGATGCCGGCTGAATGATTTCAGCCGGCATCCTGTTCAAATTAACCCCTGCGGCGCCGGAATGCCGATTTTAAAGTCAGGACGTACCGGTACGTCCTTGGTCCTTAAGGACCCGGGAAATAGGGCGTACCGGTACGTCCTATGTCCTTAAGGGGTTAAAGGGGATTTTCTCCAAATTTATATTCTCAGATCCAAGTTATGAAATATAGTTACATTGTATTTCCTAGCAGTTGGTCCAAACATGGTACCATACATGATGACAATACAGCGTATCCACCTACAATAAAGACGTGAGCTTTACTTACCCAGCAAATCTGCACTGCCACAATGTTTCACCTCGACACTACAGCCAATTACTCAGCCTCAGCGGTGCACCTAAGAGAGCAGTTACTGGTTGTAGCAGTCACATGTTGTTGTTGTGAGGTCACCACTGCAGCTGGGTGGACAGATCCTGGGCAGAAGAACTACAGCAGCAACACTGGATCTGTCAGGTAAGTAATTATAACTTGTTTATTGCATGGATCTCGTGTGTTGTCCAGTTTCCTTCTGAAACTCTTTAAATATAACAACCCCTCTTCTATACATCCATAACTTATACAGCATCATAATAGAGTGAAACGTCTTTCAGATAGCCAGTCTTCTAGAAGGGTTGTCTGAGAAGAATATGACTTCTGGGATCTGCCTCCACCTCTATGACAAGGCCCACTCAATCCATTTCCACCTGGATTCTGTGGCCAGAGATGGTCCAAATTACAAAAAAAGTTTATAGAGCTTTGCTATGGCTTTTCCGATTCAGTTGCATAGGAGATATGGAAGAAGTTTAGCTTAACCCACCTGGCTGTTAGCACAGTTCTGACTCCCTCTAGCTGCTGAATCAAAGTGGGACCTCTCTATCAATCATTTATAGCATATTATATGATGGAACTTAGATAAAGGGGTGTTCTGTTACAACTACAGGAAGGTCTCCCTAGGTCAGGGGAGTAGCTATAGGGGGTGCAGAGGTACCAGTCGCTACCGGGCCCAGGAGCCTGAGGGGGCCCAAAGACCTTTGTGCCATATCAGAGAGGACACTGGAATTATAGAAAGTGCATGCTGGTCAAGTTACACCTCTGGCTGGAGGGAAGGGATTAGGTCAAGAATTTAGCATATGGGGGGGTGCTGCCATTTACATTTTTGCTGCAGGCAGCACGAAGGCTATGTGCTTCCCTGCCCCTGGTTACAAAGTTCTGAGGGAAGGGGGCCCAAGCTGAACTCCTGCACTAGGGCCCATGAGCCTTTAGCTACGCCCCTGCCCTAGGTTCCATTGAATTTAGTTCAGTGGAAAACTCCAATGCAGAGACATTACGGTACAGGCATCAGATTTCAATCTCTCCATTTCTAGATATATCCCACGTGTGTATACTTCTGCATTTAAATTGCTAGACGTTATAACTAGAAGATGAGCCAGAACCTATTAGCTCAGGAAATTACTAAAGATTCTAGTTCCCAGAATCCTACAAGAGCAATGGAAATATCAGAGATTCTCATCATGTAAATGACCTGAGAAGTGGTTCAACTCACCAAAATAACTTCTTAAGATACAGCCCTAAATGCTGATCTTGGCTGTATACTAGTCAATGGATTCTCCAGGGAGTTCACGTAAATAGTCTTCCCTTCAACCAAGGTCCCCATGAAAAGCAAGAGATAAAATCTCGCCATTAGTTACCAATAGCTATTTTGGCCAACTTGACTCAATTAATCCTACAATATAACCCATATAAAACATGGAATATAAAAGTATCCCTATTGTCTGATCCCCTCTATGTGGCTTTGCCTAAAGACATCCTCTTCACAAAACATGCTTTTCAAATTCTTACTGGGAAGCACAGTACTGAAATAAAACACCAAGGTTCCAAATAACAGGCTCCCCTTTTTACGAAAACTGCAGGTTGCCTAACTGACTATGATTTGCTCAGAGATACCTGTACATTAAAATGAATCGTGCATCTTTTGATAGTATTTTAAATATATCTTCCTACTGTGTCCCCTGAGAAATTTTGTACCTTATCTGGAAAAAAAAAGTTTTGTGCAAGGATGTTTGACACTTTTTAATCACTAGAGCTCTTCTTGGCGACACTGATAGCTGGGCAGGTGGCAAACTTGTCACACTATGCCAGGTAAGATTGATCAGTACATGATGCAGAGTGACAGGCAATGCCAGCTTCTCTGCAACATCAAGAAAATCTTAAAGAATAGACAGGTCTACAGTTTAAAGAAGAAATGTGCTGTTCTAGCTATCCAAGACTGGGAAGAGGCTGGATTTTTTGCCGATTCTGTACCCATAATCTCATATATCTACTTCTGAGAACCTTCAAGAATATTAAAGGGGTATTTCAATCTAAGAAATGTATGGCATGTCCAAAGAATATACCATAAATGTCTGATAGATATGGGTCCCATTTCCAGAATAAAAGAGACCCTCGACCCCAACTCACCTGGATGCTGTGGCCAGAGGTGGTTCGAACTACAAAAACGGCCCAGAGTACATATGTGTGAATGATATTAGCAGTTGTTCTCAGGAACTGTATCTTTTCTTAGCTCTGGCTTTGAGACCGATTGTTTCTTTAAAAATGAATTAAGAATTTATAGCTACTCATTTGTATTCTGTGGAGTAAGTTGTCAGACTGTCTTAGGGCAGTATCTGAAACTCTGCTTGTGACACGCAGAAAGGAAGGAAAAATCTGACTTCTTTGTTACCTGTGAAGCACACGTGAACACTTCAGTGTACAGGATGGAGCATGCAGAGATGTGCCAGCTAAAAGATTTTCTGGAATGTAGCCCAAAAACTTTTTTTTCACTGCTATGTCGGCTCCAGCTTTGGTAACCTAGAAACATTCACTGAAATATTCAGTTTTGCATTTTTCAAAAGGATATGAAAGTTGTTCTAAATAACGTGAGCACTTTGGGGGTCATTTATTATCCTGAAATATGCCTGCATTAGGCGTATTTCAGGCGCAATCTGCATGGGTGGGGAAGGGGATGGGCCTACTTTAGGTCTAGAAAATGGTCTAAATGTAATCCAGCAAGGAAGCTGTCTTACATTTAAACTGACGCTGGATAAGACTGGCGCCTCTTCATAACTTAGACGAGCCACCACCTGATATAGGGGTTATTAAGACACTGACAGAGAGGGTTGGATATAAGTACTATGGGTCCACTCATGGTTGTAGCTAGAGAGCATGCAGACAAATCAGCTGCATAAGGGCATAGTGCCCAAGGGGTCCAAAAGGCTGTTATGCCACGTAAAAAGTCCTCATTATTACAAATGGCCCATGATAGGTGGTGGTGGAGAGGTCTTGTTACAGATTGTTCATCAGAGACTAGACACTGTTCCCTCTAAATGATCTACTCTGCTGCTGGCTTCAGGAAGAATAGCTTTCTGCTCATGGACCAATTATCATGCCAGAGAATCTTCTCTAGATGTCCATTCATGTTGCTGCGTAGAAAGCACATATAATTTGGAAATACTAGGTTTTATTATACGTTTAACATTTATACTTAACCAGTTCCCTAAAATAATCTTCAGACTGACCCAATGTATTTTTTTTTTTAATATCCACTACAGGGAACACTACATGAGGCATCTGTTTCCCAAATTTTTCTTTCGTTTTATTCCTGAATATTGCACAGTGCCGTTTAGTATTTGGCTCAGACACTGTCAGGAAGTGAGGCAGGAGGAGGTGAACGCTGGCCTGGCCCTATTATTCAATACTTCGAGGGCGTGGAATGAGGTGGGAGAACGAAGCCTCTAGGTGCAGGAGCAACGCCCCCCCCAGCTCCTAGAGGCTAATTTGCATATTATAAAAGTAAAACTTATGAAGTAATGGGGGCATGAATAAAAACAAGAATAGCCTAGTTAGGTTCAGCTGACATTAGCACATTGCTAAGGTCAGCCAGTTTAATATTGATAGTTAATGTGTAGGATGCCACTATATGACCATCTTAGGCACGGTATATGAGGGAGTTTCACTTTCTTCTGCATCATTTATAGTGGTTTTAACACTGTTTTCATTCAGCTTGCTTGATTACTCTTTGGAATGCTCTACTGTACTGCATACCCCATCTGCCTGATATCGAATACATGACCCTGCCCCTTTACTACCCCATACCATATCCTTATTCTTCCAGACCTTTGTTACTAATCTAATGTAGCCTCACTATAATGGCTTACTCCAGTATCCACAATTTATACATTTTTGGATGTCATTGCCCGTGCTTCCTACCTATACATGTGTATTCTGGTTAGCCGAGTAGTTCAACCCAAACCTTAGTTGTTGGAAAGCAGGGTGTGATATGTGAATTGTTTCGTACTGACTGGTTCTTTTCCTGGGTATATAGCAGAAACCAGATAATTTAAAATACAATTAAGATTTTTTTTAAATAACATACTAAAGTAACAGATTCAGTTGTGTTTGGATGTAACTCTACAGTGGACAGAATCTTCAGTGCAACTGAAAAAGGTTAGGGGGCAAAGAACCCCCTTAAAAAACACTGGAGTATCATACTGTTAATTTCACTTTCTGACCTCATGCCTGCTGACCACATTGACTCTCAAACTGTGGCAGATCTCAATGACATCAATGAGTGCAAAGTACTTAGTAGAAACACCCAACTGTTCGAATGGATTACACAGTGTTTTTCAAAAGCAGTCTGAACTAGCCATGCTTCCTCTTACAGCGGGATTATCTTGCCCTGCACTGAAGTACAATACCGCCACATCTTTCTAATGCACTTTGAGCTAGACACAGAGAGAACGAATGTGAGAGGGCGAGAAAGCATTGCCTCGCATGATATTAAATAAATCTACCTTTATTACAGGCCTCCTATTCAAAACAAGGTTATCTGGTGTTCTTTTTCATTAAAATAGGGAAAGTCATGACAAGTATAAAAGATAAGCTTCTTCATGTAGCCGCCTCTTGACGAGAGAGCCCCGGCATAATAACATTTAATCAGATCCTAAGTGCAATAATAATGAACACAGGGGTTGACTTGTTGCTGATTTCTTTTCGTAGTCATACAGTAAAGCAGTTGCAGTCTCTTAAAAGCTTTGAAGGTAAACAGCAGTGGCTCATTTACTCTGAATATTGCTAAAATGTTTAGCCATGGCGATAGAACCAGTGGAGAACTAACTGTACTCATTACCAGCTTCACTGAAAGTTGCTCCTGCACAATTCCTCTCCTAAAAACGCAGGTTTATCACTTTCCTATTAACACTTTGTATAAACCACTGAAGCCTGGAATATGTTTCTGAAATTTAGAGGCCTTGAATTTCTGGTAGGGTCAAACCATAAAAACCACTTGACTTTGCATACATCAGTCAATTAAGTCACCGGTCATATCTTCACAGATGGAAGGAAGGAAGAAATTATGTTGTTGGGACCTTGGAAAGTAGTCGCAAATTGATAATTGAAGACATTCATGGCATATCCACAGCTTGATAGCTGTGGGTCCCACCACTGTCACCCACTCTATTCTTCAAGTTGGGGGGCCCAGAGCCCATGCTCTGTCTATTTAGGTGGCCTGTGGCGAACAGTGAATGGAGAGAAGGGTACACATGTCTGCAGCCATCTCCACTTTATATATAAGCCACAGAAATAGCCTAGTACATTGTGGATATGCCATAAATGACTAAGGTGGGAATACACCTTGAAGAAGAATGCACTGATCTGAATTCTCTGGGTGAGGTGACTAGAGGCTGCCACATGCAGGCAGAGGTTGAACGGAGAGGTGATCTCTCCATGTCAAGGTCTATGCAAGTTATGACGTCCAATCTATCATACCTAGTTTGAGCTGTTTCTGTAACTCTCATGGGCTACAATGCATAGCCATACACATGTCCAGTTATTTCTCTACTAATCCTGGAGAACCATTTTTAATACCAGAGAACTCCCTAAGGCCATGATGGACCAACCTTCGGCACTCCAGCTGTGGTGAAACTACGACTCCCAGTATGCTCCATTCATTTATATGGAGTTTTGAAAACAGTCAAGCAAGTGTGCATCTTGAAAGTTGTACTTTTACCACAGCTGGAGTGCCGGAGGCTAGCCGTCACAGCCCTAAGGTATGCACAGTATATATATTTGAAGGAGAGATGAGAAGAAAGGCATGATGAAGGCATGATTAAGAGTGTTTAGCGTGAAACGGCTGTACCTTTATTGATCTATGTGCACAGACCTGCTCATACCCGATTTTAACAAGTTTAATAAACTGGACATTTTACTTTGGAATTGGTGAGTGCCGCTGTTTCTTCTCATCTCTCCTTTAAATATACCACTGTGTCTGCCTCAGCAGAGCACCACCGTATCCATTCACTGAACCGCACTACCTGTGTCTTCCTTGCAATCCTGCATACTGGTCAGGTGTAGCAGTGTCGGCAGCGCTTTCTTCTCCTGATTATACACAGTATATACTGTATCATATCAGCAGAAAATTGCCTGCTTGAGAATGGTTTCCGCATAGCAACAGATTTATGGAGTAAACATATTAAAAACAAACTTAAAGTGCATTTGTCATTATGATCAACCCAGGTGAGGCATATTGCCTGGTAGGATTGATCATGCCTTATTAAAACAGTACCTTAGTTATGCTTGTATGTAGAAGAGTTCCTGAGATATCTTCTTTTTATTATTATTATTATTATTATTATTGTTACACAAAATAGCTCTTTTGAGCACCAAGGAGCTGGCCAGAAGGCTTGAAGCACTGGTATTGCAACACCTATCTCCTCTGTGCCCACTCCCTCCCTTGTGATCAACATGGCTAGAGATCTCGTCTAGCTCTGTATTCTTTCGTCGAGAGCCATGGCTCGGTGACTCCTGTGCTCAGTGCATGTGCAGTCAGAATCTGCGCTGCTCGGAGGCAGAAGCAGATCAAGTGTGCAAGCAGTGGGTGACTGAGCCACGGCACAGGCGTAACAATACAGGGCCAGACTAAATATCTAGCCCTGTCAATCACATGGGAGGGGGAGTGCACAGAGAAGATGGGCATTACAATAATAGTGCTCCAAACCTTCTACCCGCCCGCTGGGGCTCGAAAGAGGGAATGTGGATAATAATTTAAAAAAAGGGATTTCTGAGGAACACTTCTATGTACAAAGACAGATGCTCTTTAAAAACAAACAGCAAAAATGGTAAAATATATATAACAAATATGCTAGATTTTATGTATGCCAACTATAGCACCAATCTTCATGAAAGTAGGAGCTTCAGCAAGGGATAAGATTTAATTCTACCAGCCAGGACCTGTGACAACAGCTGCCCAGAAGTAATGTCTCTGGCTCAAGCCCTTCTATTCATTACTGGATATTATGGATCTAATTAGTAAAAGGAGTCGAATCTGTATTCATTGCAATGCAAAGAAACAGAAAAATAGCTTTGTTTTCTCTCCAATGTAGAAGGTTTTTAATTGGAAGCATCAAGCTGACATGAGTATCAATATCAGTATTTTCCTTGTCCATAAATAATGAGACAAGAAGGTGAGAGTTGCACAGGGTAACATGAAACCTCTTTAAAGAGCAATCAGTCTGCAGATCCATGCTCCAAGGAGCCTTCACGCAGGCATCACGATCAGGTTCTCGCTTAATCAGCTCAGAAAGAGAGCAAATTAACTTGTCCTACCTGAAGGAGGGCGTCTGTACAAAATAAAACAACTAGCACAAGCAATACAAAACTCCAAGCAAGGCTGCATTTCCCATTGCTGTCTACCTACCCAAGTGAACTTCCATTTAAAGAGGACCTCTCAGCTTTCCTCACATCTGTACTTGTCCATGGGGTATATCCATACACACTGGAACACTCTCTAATCAAGGTCCGACTGTGTAGGGTGTGTAGTGACAAAAGGAATAATAATCTCAATGTTATTCCAGGAGGATTGCACAATGCAGAATTAAAATAAAGTTGCTCCAGACAAAATTCGAGCTGAGAGGTTGTCTTTAAGGTAAATTTCTCTCCAAATGTGAAAAAGTCAAATCATGGACGTTTTGAAATAAACATATATTTGCAAATACCTTTAGCTTTGTTTTGTCAACCCCTTTTAGTCCTGTTGAGGCATCGGCTGATAGTTGATACCTATTTGTAGAAAGTGTGTGGTCCTGAGCGGAAGAAGCTGACAAACGATGAGTAGGACTGCCCACTGTAATCATAAAGGTGACCATATATATGTGAGCTGAACCAGCCAAAAAATGCAGGTTCGGCCGACACTCTAATGTGTGTGGGGAGCTCCCAACTCTCCCCCTGATAGATGTCAGGGGAGACAAGGGTCAGGTGAAAGGAATATTATCGCTTAATCCTTTTGTTCTCCTGAGATATAAGCCACCGCCAGAAGAGTCTGGCAGAGGCTTTCTCCCCTCTCCCTATTGGATACACAGATATGTTTTGCCAAGACAAACGTGTATGCGTATGGGGTCAGCCAACAGCTATTAAATGTGTATGGGCAGCTTAAGCCCTGAACAAGCAGAAATTCATATCAATAGATTCCAATTTGTACTAAAGTTCTACCTATCCAACGATATATGAATCTGCTCAGTGCCTCCTGATATTCCATAACATGCTGCCAGCAGATAAGACCACAAATTCTATGTGACAGGTTTACTTTAGATCAATACTTTTTTGGTAGACAAAAACCACAAGGGTATGTCACCTTTCGAATATTTTAATTGACCATTAGTGTTGATCGAGCACCAAAGTGCTTGTGTGCTCTGGCCGAACACATCGGTATGCTCGGGTGCTCTACTGAGCACCCGAGCACAATGGAAGTCAATGGATAACCACAGGCACCCCCTGCTCGGAAAAGAAGAGGGTGTCTGGTTCACAAAAAAAGGTTAGAAATTGATGGAAGCCCCATCAAAATGGTTTGGAAACAGCATTAAGAGGATATCTGGATGTGTCTTGGACTCCTATTATCTACGACATACAATAGACAACCACACAAAGGCTACATGCCAAAAGCCATGTATGTGCAAGCCATCAATCTATCCATGAGACAGATAACAGGCTTAGTCAGCATACCTTACAATGGCAGCCTTGTACACTATGAGACAATCCAAACCAGCTCTCATCTGACTGAGAGCCAGTAAGCCTCAAAGTTACTTCAGATCTGTTGGATGGCTTGGGTGGACCTGCGCACCTAGATCAATATCATTAAGGAGACAAAAAGTTTTCCGATTGTCCTAACATAATATTCAATAACCTTTCAATACAGTTTTGTCATGTAAAAACTCATTTGCATAAACATGGACATATGGGAAAGACATGCAAATGAGCAGAATCTGCCTTTGCATGGAAAATGTGCGATCTACACTACTCCTGAGTCATGAACAGCGGCATGTATTGGTTTCATAGTCTTATGACAAGATTATTAGTGTAGTCTTTTGCATGGAAAATTTGCGAAAAAAAATTCACGATTAGAATATTCGCGATCTACACTACTCATGAACAGCGCCATCTATTGGATTCATAGTCTTGCCATAAGACTATGAAACCAATAGATGGGGCTGTTCATGAGTCATTACAAGCAGGGCAATAGTCCTCAGATACACCCTAGCAAGCTTATATGACCGCACAAAAAGTGCTAGAAGATGTGTGAATGATAGCAGCAATCCCATATACACCTCAGTGTTAGCGCAAGCTATTATAGGCTGAGTGCTACGCGGTGTGTGGACTCTGTTGAGCAGTGTGCCCCACTTACTAGTGCCCCAACAAGATGAACAGCGCCAACTATTGGTTTCATAGTCTTATGACTAGAGTAATCGTCTTGTCATAAGACTATGAAACCAATAGATGGAGCTGTTCATGAGTAGAGTAGATTGCAAAATTCTGCTCATTTGCATGTCTTTCCCATATGCCCATGTTTATGCAAATTAGTTTTTACATGACAAAACTGTATAGAAAGGTTATTGAATATTATGTTAGGCCAATCAGAAAACTTTTTGTTTCCCTAATGGTATTGATCTAGGTGCGCAGGACCACCCAAGCCATTCAACAGATCTGAAGTAACTTTGAGGCTTACTTGCTCTGTTAGATGAGAGCTGGTTTGGAATGTCTCATAGTGCACAAGGCCATTGTAAGGTTTGCTGACTAAGCCTGTCATCTGTCTCATGGATAGATTGATGGCTTGCATATACCTGGCTTTTGGCATATAGCCTTTGTGTGGTTGTCTATTGTATGTAATAGATAATAGGAGTCCAAGACACATCCAGCTATCCCCTTAATGCTGTTTCCAAACCATTTTGATGGGGTTCCCATAAATTTCTAACCTTTTTTCGGATGTGCCGAGCATAGCGATGCTCTAGCCGAACAGCAGTTTGGCGAAGCATGCTCGCTCAACACTATTGACTATGTAAGAAAACATCTTGATTCCAGAACCTATACTACCAGACATACAGAAATAGACCATTTTGCAACAAACTTTCAGCAAACTCTTAAGGTTCTGAAACGTATAAATTAAATTAGTGGCACACAAGGCGAAGTGAAGATCTGTTTACCAAGGTTACCACAGAAGATCAGCGAACTTCTTCCATTATTCTTCATGTTCAGAGCAGCAGTGGAAAATCCAGCTTTTATCATAAAGTAGCTACAGAGAAGCCAGATGCTGGAGTAAACAACATCTTCTGCTTTCAGTCACATGCAACACACTCAGGAGAAATGTAACTCATGGACTATGTAAGAAAACATCTTGCTTCCAGAACCCATAGTACCCACATACAGAAATAGACCATAGCAAATGTATCTAGAAAATTTGAAACAAACTTTCAGCAAACTCCTAAGATTCAGAAACGTATACATTAAATTAGTGGCACACAAGGACGAAGTGAAGATCTGTTTACCAAGGTCACCACAGAAGATCAGTGACCTTCATCTATTCTTCATGTTCAGAGCGGCAGTGGTAAATCCAGCTTTTATCATAAAGTAGCTACAGAGAAGCCAGATGCTGGGGTAAATAACATCTTCTGCTGTCAGTCACATGCATCAGACTCAGGACAAAGGTATCTGGAAGGGAGAGACTGCAGCAGAGCTGTTACTTACACCTCAAGAAAGATGTTCCTTCTTATCAAGCCAAATAAATATTTGCAGCGAGCTGGAGCTGGAATTAAGCCTCTTAGTGCTATGGCTGCACGGCACTCTATAAATGACCTAGTTTGTTGACTCTTCCTAAGACATTTAAAGCTGCAAACTAGAGATTGTCTGGTGTATGGTGAGAGGCATCTGCAGTGAACAGCACGGTTTCTGCTGGCTCCATCACTAGCTTACTGATTCTATAATTCCAGAAGGGAATAATAAGGAGTGAAATGCGAAATACGGCCAGCAAATTCTAAAAACTACTCAGCTATGTTATTACAAATATTGTTTGATAGATGGTTATCGAGATCATCAGCTTAATGGAATTTGAAGAATGGTTACACTATTTAACACAGTGTCATTTTCCGGTCCAAAATTCTTCAGTTTAATTTCACAATATTAACCCCTTCTTTTTTTTTATTCCCAGCCTTCCTGGAGCCGTAATTTTTTTATTTTTTTATTTCTCCGTTCACATAGCTGTATGTGGAATAGTTTTTTGCTGGGAAAGTTATGTTCTCTATTGACACTATTTACTGTTGCATACAATGTAGTGAGAATATGAAAAAATAAATAAAAAATCCAAATGGGGTGGAAGCAGGAAAACAAAATGCAACTCACAACTTACGGCAACACCACATTTATATCGTTTTTCTTGCGTTTTAATATCTAAGAAAAATAAAACGGTTGGAAAAGAAACTAATTCTTTTTTTGCATCGCCATATTCTAACCCCCATAAATTTTTTATCTCTACGGAACTGTGTGATGACTAATTTTTTTGCAGGGGCGATCTGTACCATAATACTATTTTGGGGTGTGTATAATTTTTTGATCACTTTTTATCGTTTCATATTTTTGGGGGGAGGTGAAACAGTGAAAAAACTATGAATTGGCCTATTTATTTATTTTGTAGTAAAGGCGTTTTCTAACACATGGGTGTTTTTTTAATATGGTTTATTTATTTTTATTTTGGTGAAAGGGGCGATTTACATTTTTATATATTTTTTATATTTTTAAAAACTTTTGTAACTTTTTTTTTAACTTTTCTGAAAGAAGTTGTCCAGCTGTTTGAAGCTGATCATTACACTATGTCTTGTCTCCAGTGTAGCAGTGGCATAGTGTTAATCACAGCCTATGGTGTCGCACTGCAACATGTGACATGCTGCGACTGCGACGCAGCATGTCGCATGTTGCAGTGTGACACTATAGACTGCCATTATAAAAATTGTCGCGCGACATTGGTGCAACAAAATGTTGCGCGACAAATGACGTAGTGTAGACCTAGCCTTATACTGCACTTCGGAGACAAAGTGCAGTGTAAGGGCTCATTCACACGACCTTGGTTTGGTTCCGCATCCGAGCCTCATTTTTTGCGGCTCGAGTGCAGACTCGTTCACTTCAATGGGGCCGCGAAAGGTGCGGACAGCACTCCATGTGCTGTCCGCATCCGTTGCTCCGTTCCGTGGTCATCAATATAATAGCTGGACAACCCCTTTAAGTCACCCTAGCTGACTATAGCATGCAATAATTAGATTGCGATTTGTATTCTGTAATGATTTTTTTTTTTTAAAGGGGTTGTCCGGGATTTGGGACCTTTGTCCTATAGTACTGTAGTGTCACACACATCAACAACACCCATGTCTTACTTGATGAACTTCTAATGCCCCTTTTTCTCCAATAAATTCTCTCCCGGAAGTAAAGGTTTTCTTTCACTCAGTGACGTACCGGATCCCTTGCAGTGGAGGAAAGCTTCCTCTTCTGCTGCTCAGGGAGCCCGGTGATGTCACTGCCAGCCTAGCTAATTATGTAAAAGTATTGGAGGGGTGGTAACTAGCCTGGCCGAGATCCCACTAAGCTCCACCCCCTCCAGTCCGGTGACGTCATCGGGTGCCGACAAGGGTCCTAATCAGAGTGGTCCCTTGCCCACGCTCACTCCAATTGGTTGGTCTATGCAGACCAACCAATTGGAGCGCGGAACTGTAAAAATACTGGTTTCAGGCTGCAATCTCCACTCAGAGTGGAGATTGCTGCCTGAAAGCGAGTAAGTGCCCCCAGTTCCCTTTATAAAATAAAAAGCCCCCTTATATGTGCCCCAGTGCCGGTCATCAAATAAATCCCCCCTCATGTATGGGCCCCCATTGTCCTCGATCACCCCGATGTTGCTCTGCTCCTGCTGCCCTGGAGCCACTGACATCTGCAATCTACAATATACCATTAATAGGCCTGGAAGTCTTGTACAGGCTCAGGCCTATCAATACTACAGAACGGCTTCTGCAATCTCAGACGGCGTCCCAGGCAGAGAAAAATGTGCACTTCTGGTTTTAGAACCCTGAGATTCCAGAGGCATATGAGTGGTCAAATGGCTGCAGTGTTATCAACGTTTGCAGAGATTAGCCCCGGGTGTTTGCTGTTCAAAACAGCAGGCAACTGGTGGCCATGGTGCTCTCTGTGCTCAGGAGCGCCTTGCACTTCCGCTGTACATGTATAGTGCTGGGAGTGAAGGGGTTAAATTAATACAGGCTCCAACAAAAAATACTAATATGAGCAAATATATAACAGAGTTAATAGTGTTCTCAGCGATTTTTATTTTGATGGCCTATCCTCAGGATAAGCTATCCATACCAGATCAGCAGGGTTCTGACTACCCCCACCCCTGCCGATTAGCTGTTCAGTTAGAAATAGGCCCAGTACTACACAGCTCAGTCCACTTCAATGAAAGTCCACCTGTTGGACTCCCCATCAAAACTGTTACCACCAGAAGCATACCTTAAAAAGAAAGGGTACCACAGTAAAAAAATATAGGTCCCTGCTGGCAGTACTGGTTCACGTGAGAGGAGAACTCGGCAACTGTTCATGCTTCCCATTCCTTGTAGCAGAGAAGAACCATATGACTGTCAAGGCAGTTTTCTTCTCCTTTGTAGACCACAAGAGCTTTACTTAGGTTTACACAGCCTAAAAGGTAAGCGGCTGGTACCAACCGAAGTTGGGGCCTGCCATTCATGGGCACAATAACAGCTACAACCTGTTTCACCTCATCCCACTAGCTAGAATCTAAATGGTTAAGACAACATTCTCCTTCAGTAAAAGATATATATTTTCACTCCCCATCCAGCCGGCAAGGTGGCGAGGTCCTATCAGCTTAATTTATTCTATCTCAACTATATAAAGACATTGGGAATTTGAATTTTCAGTATTATTATTGACTACCTTCATTAATCACTCCTAAAGGACCTTGACACAGATTCGAACAGTACGGATCTACAAGGCTTAGGCAATATTTTTTTTTCTCACTATACTTTTCCTCACTATTTATTATAGGAGCCTAATCAGACTTGTGCAAGATCCCAAATTTTTGTTGTGCTTTACAAAACTCAGGTACAGCGAGTAGCCATGCCTGGCATTAGGGGTGTACAACCTGTGTAGCCACACAGGATGCAGCAGACACCTTGCCCAACCACCACAAACTATAATATTAATTGTATAGCACTGCTATTATATTACTTTATCTATGGAGGTGCTGGGTCATATTATTGAGTACTCTGTGAAGGTATTTATTTAGGCACAGTACAGTGTATCTTCTTTTGCAGTGTATGGTGATGGGGGAACTGTATGGCTTTGTAAATTAGGCAACTATATGAAAAATGTACTTGGCCACAGTATGGCACCATCTGGGCACAATACTCAGGGCCGGCGCTACCATAAGGCAGACCAAGCGGCTGCCTTAGTGCGCGCCCTGCGCAGGGCGGAAGAATGAATAGCTTTTTTTTTTTTTACCCCGCCGTCCCGCCCTGCGTGTGCCGGTCGGCGGCTGCGGCGCTCCTAGTCAGGGCAACACTCAGATCATCAGATCATTGGATTGGATACCACCCACCCGCCTCGCCCCCAGCCTGCGTGTGTGGACAGTGCGGCTGTGCCTAAGGGCAGGCAGATTCTTCATTAGGCTCAGCGCGCCGCTGAGCTGCCTCAAGTCACCTGGCTGCACAGGGGGCGTGACTGGACTGGTGTGTGAGAGCGGCGGTGGGTAGCGCAGCCGCAAGTAATGATAGGCGAGAGGCCCGCGCCAGTAAGATAATTAGATCAGATGATTCAGAGTTCAGACCCATTCAGATGATCAGATCACCAGAGACGAGTCAGACGCACACTGGCACTCTGGCAGCCAGCAGCAGAAGGAGACGTGGTCAGGACTTGTTAGGGTAGGTCCCAATTGAATTTAGAATGTTATTTTATAATAATTAATATGATCATTTGATTTAAAATTAATTCAAAATGATGAGATGAGCACCCATGAGCGCAAAGCGCTAGGCTAGCTAGCGCACACACAAACTAGCGCCAGAGGCGCTCAGGCTTAGCACGGCATCAATGACGTGTTTAAAAAAAATTATTACGAAACAACAATCATTAATATTGAGGGGGAAGGACAATGTAAATGTCTGTACTCTGAGTATGTCACTGTATGTGACATGGGAATGGGGCCAGGCCGCCAGGAAGGGTCGGCCCGGGGCCGGGGGGGGGGAAAATGATGTGCCATGGGGGGGGGGGGGGGGGGGGGTGTGACACAATAGGGTGTAATGATGTGATCATGGATGGGGCCGGGGGCCGGGGCCAGGGCCGTCCGGGGGCGGGGGGGTGATGATGTGATCATGGATGGGGCGGGGGCGCCAAAATGTAGCTTTGCTTGTGTTGGCAAAAATCCTTGCACCAGCCCTGAGGAAATGGTGCCAATGAAAAGCTGAATTGTTGTCTGTGAACATGGGTGAATAAATCCACATTGTTTTTACTTCATTATTGGGTGATCTAATTTCAAGGTGGATTAATCCACCCTTTAAGAAGGATGTACCCTTATCTTGGTGACTGTCTACTTACATTGCTGCCCCTTTACTATTGGACTATTCTCAGATAGCTCCTAGATGAGACAAACCCAGACACTCAGCATATACACAGATATAATACAAAAATGTATATACAAAAATGTATCTTTATTGAAATCGATAAAACAAATAAATAGATGCATAAACTGGCAAAGGCAGACACAACCACAAGGCTCCCACTCCCCCTGAGGAAGCTGATGTGAAACACATGTCAGGGTCTCTAGGAGGTGCCACTAGCTGGGTCTGTATTATGTATATGTTGTGAATCATGTTTTTATTTTATTTTTCTAGGTGGGGGAGCCACATGGTTTGATTTTGTATTTATTTATACTTGTTTTTCCATCCCACCTTTTCCAGTACTTGCAATGCTATAATTTGATGTCCCGACATATTGTGTGCACTCTCCATGTGGTTGTGTATGCCTTTGCCAATTTATGCATCTATTTATTGTTTTATCGATTTTAAAAAATATATATTTTTGTATATACATTTTTGTATTATATCTGTGTATATGCTGAGTGTCTGGGTTTGCCCCATCTAGTTGCTATTCATTTTTGACACTTACGTTTTGTTTGTGTTGTACAGTCGCATTCCGATTTTGTGTTTTATTGCTCATTGGTATCTCCTATTCTCTCTATTAGCTCCTAAACTGCTGATCCTGATATACTAGGAGTTCTTTTTTTTTATTATTGTATAGAACTGGTCAAGACTACACAGAATGTAACTCACCATAGCAAGTTTCGCACACACAATGAACAAGTAGGGATTGATCAGGAAACGTAAACTTAGAAGACTGTGGACAAGGACTGACAATAAAACATTAGTACAAAGCAAATAAAACAAAATATTTGCAAAGGCGTCACAATTGACAAAGTTATATACACCGATTAGCCAAAACATTAAAGGTGAAGTAAAACATTGCGTTGGAAGCATGAAAAAATAACAAACATAATGATATGAGTAAATCTGGCAAAATCGTGTTGGCTAGATGACTGAGTTATCATATATCAAAAATGGCAGGTCTTGTGGAGAGTTCCAGTAGACAATGGTTAGCATCCACCAATAGTGGTCCAAGGAAGTGGAGAAACAGTTACAGGGACATGGCAACCCAAGACTCAACTTGCTGAATATGAGGATGCACATCTCCAGACTGGTGAGAGTGTCCATGCTGTCCCTTGTCCATCACTATCAAAAGTGTCTACACTGGGCACATGAGCATTAGAAGTGGAACATAGGGTGAACCCATGGAAGATAAATCAAGTTTTCTTTTACATCATGTGGACGACCGGGTTACGTGTACACTGCTTACCTGGACAAGACATTGCACCAGGATGCACTATGGGAAAAGGGTAAGATAGTGATGGTAGAGTTATGCTCTGGGGAATGCTCTGCTGAAAACCTTGGGTCCTGGCATTCTTGTGGATATTACTTTGACACCTACAGTACCATATACCTAAACATTGTACAGAGTACCAATTTTCTAAAGGCAGTGGTCTCTTTTTGGAAGGATATGTGCCCAAAAATTGTTCAGGAATGGTTCGAGGAACATAGCAAAGATTTGAAGGTGTTGGCTTGTCTCCAAATTCCCTAGATCCCAATCAAATCGAACATCTGTGGCATGTGCTAGAGGCCCCAATGCACAACTTACAGGATTAAAAAGGATCGGCTGCTAAGTTCTTGCTGTCAGATACCACAGGTCACATTCAGAGGTCTTGTATGCATGCCTAGCTTTTAATATTATCAAGGGTCAGTATATATAAAGTATATTATTATTTCATATAGTTTAACTCTGAAAGGTGAGAGGTTAAGGCTACTTTCACAGATACGATAAAGCTATCCGGCAGGTTGTCCCATCAGGGGGTTGCGCACTGCCGAAGATTATTGACTATAATGGGATCCAGAGGGTATTCGGCTGGTTTCCGGCATTGAGTTTAGGTCGGACAAAACCAGTGTACGCCGGTGGGCTCCAGAGGTAAATGGCAGAGTCCGGCTACGCAAGCTATGGAGATCTCCAGCAGGCTGTTCAGCCTGCTGGATGGCTTACTGCAGGTTTAAAACTAGCCTAAGAATGAAATTTGCACAAGTGAATTTTCGAGTTCAGCTGGTCAGATTTACACTGTTAAAAAAAGCAATGAAGGCAACTGTAGCATAGGTGGAACATTAATTCAATTTCAGTGGTCGGAAGCAGCGGGGGAGAACTAATATCAGCTTATCTCTTTTGTCTGATCATCAAGCTGTGACTAGAAGAGAAAATGGCCAAGACAGATCTTAGTATAAGAGTCCAATATAAGAAAATAACAGAAAATCATCTAAATAAGCAAAAACGATGTAACAAAATAATACAACTTGGCTATGTTCAGATTTGTGCCAGAGGCACTGCAAATTCCACCGTATACTATATGACAGAAGGAATAACATATGATGCAGTGTTATTCTTCCTGTTAAAAGTAGGCACGCCACCATGGAACTCCAAGGAACCAAATTATACGTCATAAAAAAAACTTTATTAAGAAGAGGCAGGTATACCCATGAATGAACAGGGAAGAAACCACTCAACAGTCTATAAGCCTAAAACGCTTCTCTCTACTGCTGGTTCAGAGGGTGAGGTCATACGTGTGCTCAGAAGCCGAAGGGGACGGAAAGGTCCATCTGCCCTACAGAGAAGACTAGTAATATAAATGACACAAGATAGTTGGTGAGTGATTTTTACTGGGGCCCAGAAGCACAAGAGATAACAGCCGTGTATAATAACATATATAGCCTGCAGAGTAAAAATAACCAATAATTCTCATATCTGTAGTGTGTTGCCCAGGAACATCCAACTGGCTTACTGACAAAAAGTCTTCTAGGAAACTCTGAGATAAAATCAGTGTGTGGTTGCAGGACTTCTGCTTCGTTGTAATGGCTTCTGTCCAAGCCTCATTTCCACACTCCAAAAAACAATACCGGCAGGCATAGCATGGCCAATCAATAGAACGTTGGAATTTCATCAGAGCTCAAACTGGTATCTGCTTTGTGCTCTGCAAAGAAACAGGAACAGTTTATTGATCTGCCCTCTATGGTTTGAGGAAGTTGCAACACTGCATTGATTAGACATGCTCTGCTATGAACATGTAACAATTCATGTTCATTCCGAATGGGTGAAGGGTATCCTGATTCACACATACTTATTTGGCAGCAGTCACACAGTTAAAATTGCACATGGATCATAGCCTAATATAACGCACCTTTAAGATGTTTTTCATTTCTGATTGTAGATTTATTACATTTTGTTTCCTTATGGCCTGCCTGAGCTGAAACATGCATTTAGAGATATACTTTACAGCAGCCACATGGACCATAGAAACAATAAGCAGGGGATATGCATTGATTTCTATGGGAGGGTTCTAGACTTGCTGTGTGACCTGTATAGATGTCAATGTGCGGGGAGGGGGAGTACATAAGCTGTGTCCTTCTCCTATTGTGAATGATGGATTCTATTGTGTTATCTATACATAGGGTTTATCTTTCATTGTGATCCTGTCTGTGATGATAATGAGATGACAGTTAAAAATTGATCTCTACAGGACAGGAATTGTCTACATATTTTATTTGGCTTAGAGGCCAGTATGAAATTTTTTATTTTTTTTTAATCATTTTCTTTAAATTTAGACAGGAACATGGAAAATTTAAAACAATATCACCAAAAATTATGCCATGTTTTATGACCCATTTTAAAGGGGTTGTATGAGATTAGGAACAAAGTGGTGCTGCAGAAATAGTACCACTCTTGTTCAAGTACCGTGTCTGGTAATGTATCTCAATACGCAAATAGGGGGGCCCACTAGAATAATCCAGAGTGCTGGTCAATAGTTTATACAAACCATATAGCAGAACGACTATACAAAAAGACCACACATCCAAAAATAATTAGAATATAAAGAACTATACTAGCCCCACGCGTAAAACCTCAGGGAAGTTGGTTTTACCGGCGATACACGTGGGGCCAGTATTGTGTGCTCACCACCCTGGACTCCTATTGCTGCATTATTGGTATTTTTATTTCTTGTTTGTCATTGGATGTTGTGTTATAATCTCTGTATGGATTTATATTATGTAGTGAGTCCAGGTGTGCACACATTTAGTACATGAGGACATATAAAGTCCCACATACGGTTTCTTCTATTGTATACAGTATTTTAATGTTGTGGCGCTGAATAAAGATGAATTTATATTTTAAATATTTTTGGATGTGCGGTCTGTTTGTATAATCTTTCTGGTATTTGTGGAACTATATCTGTCTTATTCACAGACAAAAGTAGCGCTGGTTTTGGAAATCAGCATGACATTTTTTCTAATTTCATACAACCATTTTAGCAAGTCAGCTATTGACCCCCTTGCATGTAACTGGCAGTGGCAGATGTTATTGTCCAGCAATGGCTCTAAGGATGTCATAGTATTGCGAATACTTGGCACCAAGTAACAGTTATTTGGGTCAGGATGGTATAAAAGGATGCAGCCTGCACTGTGAAACTATGCACTAATACAATGTCAAAATCATTTGATATTTCCTCAGAATTTTGTTGGTTATTTCATTTGGTGTTTTTAAGAGGTGGTTGTAAATTGTTCATAAAAGCATAATATTGTAAAGTCAGTTAAGTTTGATAATAACCACATTACTGACCGTTTTTAGTCCTATTCATTTAGTCTTATTCAAGACTTGTCCTTGGACTATACCATTCTAAATACTGCACTGGTATAAGAAAAGGTATGAAAGAAGTTGAAATATATACTAGAAAATTGTAAGGTTCTCTATTCTATAAATAAGTATTAAAAACGTAAAAATCCAAATACCCCTTTAATACAGTGTGTGGCAAGGCTTATTTTTAGTGGTTCTTCCCCTTTGATTATTACCTTTATATAGTACCCTTTTAATGTATTGATATTCCTTATAATTTAGTTAGTGAGCATATTGTTCTACAGTCATCAGGACTGGCACTTGGTACCAGGCCGCATTCTTAAGGGATGAGGTAACTGGAAACTGTTCATGCTACTGCACCCTGAAGAACTTTAGGAGGCGCTGGGATGGGCCAGGAATCTAGAAAGTTTAAACTTCTACAAAAGTAACAAAGAGCTCAGCTCCACTGATAACATTGATCGGGTAAGATATCTTATGACTATCTCTCTTTGTATCACCATGGGTGTTGGCCAGTTGAGAACTGGTCAATGGGGAGCTTGCTTATTTGTTTGAAGGCTAGGTGACTTTTTACTTTACTTTGTATGTAATTTGTTTGTATATATCTTTTACACATTCTTTCACTGTTTAGTCAACTTTTTATGCACCTTAGCCTTCTTAAGCCTACATTACTTCCAAGGGTCCTAGAATTCATGGTAAAACATACAGCTACAAACATAGTTACACTGTTATACATTATTCAGGTAAGACATGCGGAACAGAGACTTTCCAGATGGGTTTTCTTATTATAAAACAAATTCTGACCAGCTCAAAATCAAATACGAAGAAGAACCTAAACCACTTCTTTCAAGTGCCAGGTCTGCGAAAATGGTAATTTTGGAAAATTGTTAGCTTCACTGTTAGCATTCACAGATTAGACCTGCTGCTCTCATTATAAGCTTGCAGCCATAGCTTTTCTCAAACAGAGAAAAGAGTACTTCAATAAAAGTATTTTACTCCATTTTATCCAGCTGGGATTTCTTATTTGGGTAGCTAAATCTAAAAAATAGGCTCCAGAAAGTTTTCATTTACAAATCAACCATTGCCATAGCAACAAATTAAGCTAAATTCACCGGGAAAACATAAATGTGCCTGTTGTCTATCAGTACTCTCATTGAGGGGGGGGCACATATATATATATATATATATATATATATATATATGTATATGTAGAGAGAGAGAGAGAGAGAATTATGGCTTCATGGCCTAACCTATAGGGGGGGGGGGCAATAACAGAGTCCATGCACAAAGGTCACCCTGCAGCCAATCATTGGTCTCAGTAATATAATGAATGTCAGTACTGCAGCCATAAAAACAGCAGCACGGAGGATCAGAACACAGAGCAGGAAGAAGCAGGGGAGAAAAGGGGTGAATATTGCAATTCCATCCTTTTTGGTGTGCCATCCTTTACAATCTTTCCATATCTCTTCCATATAACCCTTACTATTTACCAGCTGCCAATCCAATACAGTTCAGCATCTTAGATGCCTATTATATGTTTCTTTAATACAGTTCTTCATTAATTTTCAGATATTACCCCAAGCACAACTGTGTACATGATTTGCTCATATTGTCTACTTCAAAGATAATCTTTACATTATGACTCCAGGACTTCTGAAGCAACGTTTGTCTCCTCTGGGACTCCCTATCAAAGTCCGTCATTTCATCCTTTATTCTGCAGACCAAAAAAACTCTTACAACGCTCTTCAGCAAAGCATATAATATGTCTTAGACCAGTGCTTCATAAATGTTATACTGGGATCAAGAGAAAAATAAAGCAAACGGAGGAGTAAAATGTGATCTTTAACTAATAGGTGCTGTCGTCAAGGATTGACTTGTGGAATAGTAACAGATTTTATTTAGATGCCATAAAAAATGGGCAGCAAGGTGGCTCAGTGGTTAGCACTGATGCCTTGCAGCACTGCGGTCCTAGGTTCGAATCTGACCAAGGACAACAGCTGCATGAAGTTTATATGTTCTCCCACACTCCAAAGACATGCTGATAGGGACCTTAGTTTGTGAGCCCCATTGGGGACAGTTGGATGCTAATGTCTGCAAAGCGCGGTGGAATATAGTAGCGCTATATAAGTGCATAAAATAATTTTTTTTAAAAGGCGTAAGCCACATCATAAATTAAGTGCATCTTCAGCACTCCATGCTCCCAATATTTACACCAGAAAACATAAATGAAGATAAATATATGGGGCCTGCTGGCCCTAGCTTCTCACCACACACCTTTTTCGAGTGGCTTACAAATGCCACTTGAGACAAAATCTGTCGCAAGTGGCATCTAAAATGTTGCAAACACAGGTTTTGTAACTTTTTACACCTGAAAAATGGAGAGCATGGGGAATGATAAATTCCCCCTATGTGTTTCGAAAACAAACCATTTTCTTCTTCAAGTTCATTAATATTGCAGAAATGTTAAAATTGAAACACCTCCCACCTCCAATCTGTAATTGTAATATCCTAGCTGAATATGCCCTGTGTGGCCAAGATGTAAATCAAAGTGCAGAGCACATTGCCATTAAACACAATGTCAGTCCGACTCTCCTATGATAACAGACAGCTGAAATGCCTGGCTCCCTTTCAGAAAGGCAGCGCTAAAAGTAAGTGTGTTTTGTAGAACTGGTACCTTTATGCAGGATTCTTCTTTTGTTTTTGGGCATTACAACAACTATATACGCTGGGCAAAGCACACATACACTACGTGCAGAATTATTAGGCAAATGAGTATTTTGACCACATCATCCTCTTTATGCATGTTGTCTTACTCCAAGCTGTATAGGCTCGAAAGCCTACTACCAATTAAGCATATTAGGTGATGTGCATCTCTGTAATGAGAAGGGGTGTGGTCTAATGACATCAACACCCTATATCAGGTGTGCATAATTATTAGGCAACTTCCTTTCCTTTGGCAAAATGGGTCAAAAGAAGGACTTGACAGGCTCAGAAAAGTCAAAAATAGTGAGATATCTTGCAGAGGGATGCAGCACTCTTAAAATTGCAAAGCTTCTGAAGCGTGATCATCGAACAATCAAGCGTTTCATTCAAAATAGTCAACAGGGTCGCAAGAAGCGTGTGGAAAAACCAAGGCACAAAATAACTGCCCATGAACTGAGAAAAGTCAAGCGTGCAGCTGCCAAGATGCCACTTGCCACCAGTTTGGCCATATTTCAGAGCTGCAACATCACTGGAGTGCCCAAAAGCACAAGGTGTGCAATACTCAGAGACATGGCCAAGGTAAGAAAGGCTGAAAGACGACCACCACTGAACAAGACACACAAGCTGAAACGTCAAGACTGGGCCAAGAAATATCTCAAGACTGATTTTTCTAAGGTTTTATGGACTGATGAAATGAGAGTCTTGATGGGCCAGATGGCTGGATTGGTAAAGGGCAGAGAGCTCCAGTCCGACTCAGACGCCAGCAAGGTGGAGGTGGAGTACTGGTTTGGGCTGGTATCATCAAAGATGAGCTTGTGGGGCCTTTTTGGGTTGAGGATGGAGTCAAGCTCAACTCCCAGTCCTACTGCCAGTTTCTGGAAGACACCTTCTTCAAGCAGTGGTACAGGAAGAAGTCTGCAAGGTAAGAAAAACATGATTTTCATGCAGGACAATGCTCCATCACACGCGTCCAAGTACTCCACAACGTGGCTGGCAAGAAAGGGTATAAAAGAAGAAAATCTAATGACATGGCCTCCTTGTTCACCTGATCTGAACCCCATTGAGAACCTGTGGTCCATCATCAAATGTGAGATTTACAAGGAGGGAAAACAGTACACCTCTCTGAACAGTGTCTGGGAGGCTGTGGTTGCTGCTGCACGCAATGTTGATGGTGAACAGATCAAAACACTGACAGAATCCATGGATGGCAGGCTTTTGAGTGTCCTTGCAAAGAAAGGTGGCTATATTGGTCACTGATTTGTTTTTGTTTTGTTTTTGAATGTCAGAAATGTATATTTGTGAATGTTGAGATGTTATATTGGTTTCACTGGTAAAAATAAATAATTGAAATGGGTATATATTTGTTTTTTGTTAAGTTGCCTAATAATTATGTACAGTAATAGTCACCTGCACACACAGATATCCCCCTAAAATAGCTAAAACTAAAAACAAACTAAAAACTACTTCCAAAAATATTCAGCTTTGATATTAATGAGTTTTTTGGGTTCATTGAGAACATGGTTGTTGTTCAATAATAAAATGAATCCTCAAAAATACAACTTGCCTAATAATTCTGCACTCCCTGTACATGGTATCACTATACACAGATGTGTGAGAAGGATTATACTTTTCTATAAAATAGGTGAAAACAAGGAAATTTAATTTAATTTTTAATAGGCAAAACTGGAAATATTACAACATAATAGTTTACTTTTGGTACCATGTTAAAGCTCCACCTCTTCAGCCAAAAAACACCTTCAAAAGATTTTGCTGTGGGCATTCAAGCATCTAGTAACATAGTAACATAGCTTGTAAGGCTAAAAACAGACATCCGTCCACCCAGTTCAGCCTGTTATCCTGCATTTTGATCCAGAGGAAGGCAAAAAAAATCCTGTGACAATTTTCCTTCATTTTAGAGGAAAATAATTCCTTCCCGACTCCAATCAGGCAATCAGAATAACTCCCTGGATCAACGACCCCTCTCTAGAAGCTATAGCCTGTAATATTATTACACTCCAGAAATACATCCAGGCCCCTCTTGAATTCCTTTATTGTACTCACCATCACCACCTCCTCAGGCAGAGGGTTCCATAGTCTCACTGCTCTTACCGTGAAGAATCCTCTTCTACAGGTCCTTCTCAAAAAATTAGCATATTGTGATAAAGTTCATTATTTTCTGTAATGTACTGATAAACATTAGACTTTCATATATTTTAGATTCATTACACACCAACTGAAGTAGTTCAAGCCTTTTATTGTTTTAATATTGATGATTTTGGCATACAGCTCATGAAAACCCAAAATTCCTATCTCAAAAAATTAGCATATCATGAAAAGGTTCTCTAAACGAGCTATTAACCTAATCATCTGAATCAACTAATTAACTCTAAACACCTGCAAAAGATTCCTGAGGCTTTTAAAAACTCCCAGCCTGGTTCATTACTCAAAACCGCAATCATGGGTAAGACTGCCGACCTGACTGCTGTCCAGAAGGCCATCATTGACACCCTCAAGCAAGAGGGTAAGACACAGAAAGAAATTTCTGAACGAATAGGCTGTTCCCAGAGTGCTGTATCAAGGCACCTCAGTGGGAAGTCTGTGGGAAGGAAAAAGTGTGGCAGAAAACGCTGCACAACGAGAAGAGGTGACCGGACCCTGAGGAAGATTGTGGAGAAGGACCGATTCCAGACCTTGGGGGACCTGCGGAAGCAGTGGACTGAGTCTGGAGTAGAAACATCCAGAGCCACCGTGTACAGACGTGTGCAGGAAATGGGCTACAGGTGCCGCATTCCCCAGAAACAGCGTCAGAAGCGCCTGACCTGGGCTACAGAGAAGCAGCACTGGACTGTTGCTCAGTGGTCCAAAGTACTTTTTTCGGATGAAAGCAAATTTTGCATGTCATTCGGAAATCAAGGTGCCAGAGTCTGGAGGAAGACTGGGGAGAGGGAAATGCCAAAATGCCTGAAGTCCAGTGTCAAGTACCCACAGTCAGTGATGGTCTGGGGTGCCATGTCAGCTGCTGGTGTTGGTCCACTGTGTTTTATCAAGGGCAGGGTCAATGCAGCTAGCTATCAGGAGATTTTGGAGCACTTCATGATTCCATCTGCTGCAAAGCTTTATGGAGATGAAGATTTCATTTTTCAGCACGACCTGGCACCTGCTCACAGCTGCCAACACCACTGGTAAATGGTTTACTGACCATGGTATTACTGTGCTCAATTGGCCTGCCAACTCTCTTGACCTGAACCCCATAGAGAATCTGTGGGATATTGGGAAGAGAAAGTTGAGAGACGCAAGACCCAACACTCTGGATGAGCTTAAGGCCGCTATCGAAGCATCCTGGGCCTCCATAACACCTCAGCAGTGCCACAGGCTGATTGCCTCCATGCCACGCCGCATTGAAGCAGTCATTTCTGCAAAAGGATTCGCGACCAAGTATTGAGTGCATAACTGAACATAATTATTTGAAGGTTGACTTTTTTTGTATTAAAAACCCTTTTCTTTTATTGGTCGGATGAAATATGCTAATTTTTTGAGATAGGAAATTTGGGTTTTCATGAGCTGTATGCCAAAATCATCAATATTAAAACAATAAAAGGCTTGAACTACTTCAGTTGGTGTGTAATGAATCTAAAATATATGAAAGTCTAATGTTTATCAGTACATTACAGAAAATAATTAACTTTATCACAATATGCTAATTTTTCGAGAAGGACCTGTATGTTTGTGTGCAAACCCACTTTCCTCCAGACGCAGAGGATGTCCCCTCGTCACAGTCACAGTCCTGGGGATAAATAGCTTATGGGAGAGATCTCTGTACTGACCCCTGATATATTTATACATAGTTATTAGATCTCCCCTCAGTCGTCTTTTTCCTAAAGTGAATAAACCTAATTTTGATAATCTTTCAGGGTACTGTAATTGCCCCTATTCCAGTTATTACTTTAGTTGCCCTCCTCTGAACCCTCTCCAGCTCTGCTATGTCTGCCTTGTTCACAGGAGCCCAGAACTGTACACATTACTCCATGTGTGGTCTGACTAGTGATTTGTAAAGTGGTAGGACTATGTTCTTATCACGGACATCTATGCCCCTTTTAATGCAACCCATTATCTTATTGGCCTTGGCAGCAGCTGCCTGACACTGGTTGCTACATCTGAAGGCCTGAGTCCTGAAAGGGTTAAAAAGACCATGGCAGCAAGAATATCAATAGGGTCAAAGGTTTCAACAGGTGTTATTGTTACAATGCTGGTGTTGTGAATACATACACAGAAATAAAACATTGAAAACAATCTATCCATGTAGTTAAAATAAATATATACTGCATATAATTCCTGCTTAAAAACACACCTTACAGGTCCTAAGTGTTGGTTGTTATAAGAGGTGTATACCAGGAATGCTAGAGGCAATCAGATGTGTAGGCTCCAGATATGAACATTATAGAGGGATATGACCACAAAGGACCTAGTCAGGGTTCTGTGCACAATTCATCAAGTGAGTTGCGCCCAATTCAAAATACATATACTGGGTTGCTATAGGCTATAGGTAAGGCTCTTTTCTTGCTTGGATTTCACAAAACATCTCATAATATATATATATATATATATATATATATATATATATATATATATAAAAAAGAATATATATATATATATATATATATATATATAAAAAATAAATGTATCCACACAGTAAAAACATATGGAAATGTATGGACAGATAGTGAGCAAACGGCACTGCTGTTCACACACACTAAACCATTCTTGAGGAAATCTCCTCTGCATCTCCACGGACCAATATATGTGAGAAACCAAAATAAGGTTCAGATGATTCACATACAGTAGTTTAAAGGAATATAACCATGAATAGAGAGCTTCTATGGATAAATAAGAAACTGTAGTTACTGTTACAAATAACATAGGGTATATTCCGAATATATAAAAAATGGACCAAGATTATTACAGCTGTTATTTCTTATATGCCACTGTACTGGTGGGATAATCTTTTCTACTATCAAAGGTTAAGGGGAAGGGAAAACACCAAAAACATGACAATGAATAGACAACAATCTAGGCCCCAAAAGCTAAGTAAGAGGGATGGTGACCTCCTAGTAATCCCTAGGCCTTTCCCTAACTCCTGCCAGTATGAGCAGATCCTGATGGTGGAAATACTCATACACTGGATAACTAAAGTCCTGCTAAAACTGACGAGCACTAGTATAGATAGCAGGGGATGAGACAGCTGTTTCCTTCCAGAATGAATGAACCTGTGTGTCCCTGAGGCCTAGAAACAACACACTCCAGATAATAAGAAACAGTGAAGGCAACAAATACTTAGCTTAGAGAAGTATGGAGAAGCAGGAGATCCAAGACAAACCAGCACTAGCAACTCCAAGCAGAAACTATCAACCGCATGGTCAGCAGTGTGAGGCGCATCTAAATAGAGCCTGATCACTGATAACGAGCGGCACCTGAGGAGAGGTGAGATCCTGCCAAACAACAACATATATAGAGGAAAACAGAGAGACCTGTAAGATAGCCTCACGTGCAGCAAGTCTATCCGATCTTCTCACTTCTCTCACAGGAGGGACCGTGACAGTACCCCCCCCCCCTTCTACGTGTGACCCTCGGACACCCAGGACCGACTTTATCAGGATGCGCCCTGTGAAAGGCCCTCACAAGGCAACTGGCATTCAGGTCAGTCGCAGGAACCCACATTCTTTCCTCTGGACCGTAACCCTTCCAGTGCACGAGGTACTGAAGAGATCCACGAAGAATACGTGAGCTCACTATCCTGGCAATCTGAAACTCAATATTACCATCCACCATGACAGGAGGTGGTGGCAGGTAGGACGGTTCAGCAGGTTCAACATATCCTTTCAGCAATGACTTGTGAAACACATTATGAATCTTCAAAGCCTGCGGAAGCTCAAGACGAAAAGCAACCAGGTTAATAATGGCAGAGGTCTTGTATGGCCCAATAAACCTTGGCCCCAACTTCCAAGAGGGTACCTTCAACTTAATGTTTCTTGTGGACAGCCACGCAGAATCACCCACTCTCAGGTCCAGACCACTCACACTTCTCTTGTCAGCCATACGTTTATACTTTTTGCCCATTTTATTTAAATTGTTTTGTATCTTCAGCCAAATAGATGACAACGAAGAGGAGAATCTTTCCTCTTCAGGTATACCAGACGTCTTAGTACCAGAAAATGTGCCAAACTGCGGATGGAACCCATATGCACCAAAAAACTTTGACTTATCAGTGGACTCCTGTCTACGGTCATTTATGGTAAACTCGGCAACTAAATAATAATCCCCAGTCTCTGACTCTCGTCCCCAGAAGAGCTAGGACGCAGTCTGAAATATAATTTGCACGAGTCCCTGAACCGAACAAAGTTTTCACTTCCCCCGGAAAACCTATCCGGAAGAACAACCTTCAGTTCAGGGCAGGCCTGGTTGCCGCTGCCGTAACCCACCGCATGTGGTCTCTGAAACTGTGCAACGGCCGTGCGGAGGTTTGCCACCTCCAAAGACCGCCCCTGCATATGATCGACCAGTGCAGAAACAGTATCCATAGCTGCACTGATAAAACAAAGGATAACGGTTTTGGCGGTTGATAATGTCACAGGTTAAGGGGAAGGGAAAACACTAAATACACACCACAACGACTAGACAACAATCTAGGCCCCAAAAGCTAAGGAAGAGGGATAGTGACCTCCTAGTAATCCCTAGGCCTTCCCCTAACTCCTGCCAGTATGAGCAGATCATGATGGTGGAAATACTCATACACCGGATACCTAAAGCCCTGCTATAACTGTCGAGCCCTAGGATAGGTAGCAGGGGATGAGACAGCTGGTTCCTTACAGAATGAAGGAACCTGCGTCTCCCTGAGGCCTAGAAACAACACACTCCAGATAATAAGAAACAGCGATGGCAACAAATACTTAGCTTAGAGATGTATGGAGAAGCAGGAGATCCAAGACAAGCCAGCACTAGCAACTCCAAGCAGAAACTATCAACTGCATGGTCAGCAGTGTGAGGCAGATCTAAGTAGAGCATCATCACTGATAACGAGCGGCACCTGAGGAGAGGTGAGATCCTGCCAAACAACAACATAGAGAGAGACCTATCAGATAGCCATACGTGCAGCAAGTCTATCCGATCTTCTCACCTCTTTCACAGGAGGGACCGTGACATCTACCCGGTAACTGAATTATAGTACAGAATAACTTCTATGATTTTGCTTAGAGTAAGGGACATAGGGGGATATTTATCAAGACAGGTGATTTCAGCGCTGTCTTGATATCCCCTGCACTGCCGGAGGATGCAACAAAATTTATGACAAGGCGTAATCCTGATCATAAATTAGGCTCATCCTTTATCAGCTCGTGTGCCTAAACTGAAATCTATGACAGCTCGGAGCTACCGTAGATGTCTGTGATCATTTGCACCAGAAAACTGGCATAAATGAAAATTATTTAGTCTCGACTGTTGGTCACGCTCCTCTCCTATCTTTGCCACGTCCCTTTTGGAAAAGTGATGAGGGCAGCATAAAATGGAGCAATTGTGATTATTATTTTTTTTCCAGAAAGTCACACTTAAAAAGTCACAAACTCACAGCTCGCGACTTTTTAAATTCACTTTTCTGGCACAAGGGAAATGATAATTCTCCATCATTACTTGAACATCTAGTAATGTATGTGACTTTAGGCCTGTTGTATCTATTTTGTGGGACATGGCCAGATGAAGTGATTTTAAAAAAATGGGGGTTTCGTCATAAGGTACAGTTCTCAAATATTCTATATTACTAATATATCAGTTATTACTCTTCCATTTGCTACAATGTATACTGGTAAGGAACCACTCTGTAGTCAGGGGACCAAACAAACATACCTGAATAGATGTTGTGCCTGTGAGCACAGCAGGTATTGGTGAGTGCTCCACCATTTGAATGTGCAGAATTACTAAACCTGTAGATGGTGTAAACTTAGACAGACTGTCTTGACCTGCATCAGATTTATCATAGTGGCTCTGTTATAATGTTAGACACTTTAGTCTAACATTATACCAACTACTGGTTGGCTTAGAATTGTGCAAAATGGCACATCTTAGGACCCTTCCCATGAAGCCATGACCATTTCTGTTAAGCCATGGCCCTTTTTTAGACTAGGTGCAGAAACGTTCTCTAAAACCAGATGCGCTGTGACACTTCTGATGGAATTTACACCAAAATCTAGGTGCACTCACATGGGCCAATGTAGGTTACTCTCCTGCCCTCGAGTGCACCTGCTTGTTTTTCTCTTCCATGTGGCATTGCAGGAGAAAAAAGTAGACATGCATTGATCAATATTTTTAATTATGACACGGACATCGACTACAGGAGATCCTTAGGTACAGTTTATCTTCTTTTTTAAGTAATTCCCCCAGCCTTATGCTTCTTTTCCTTGCCTTTCAGATCCTAGTATCCCAACCTGTTTTATGTGTCCTCTAGGAGGTGGAGCGGTAAATCTAAACATGAATGATCAAAGGAAACAGGAGATAATCAGTTTGTCAGTCTGCAGTATTTTCTGTATGTTACTGAAACAAAATGTATAATACAAATTCTGCTGTAAATACAAGGATAAATGACTGAGGGGATGGGGCTTTGGCTGGGTTCACATCATGTTTTTCCCATCCATTTAATGTATACAAAAAGCATATTCGTTAAACGGATGCCTCCGACTGATGCCATACAGTGGCATCTGTTCACCATAGAGTTCCATTGTAAAAAAAAAAAAAAAAAAAAAAAAGTATGTTTTTTTACCAGACTGTGCAAGATACAAGAATGTAGTGTGCTGTGTTTTTGTATCTTTTTTTTTTTCTAACGTAT
Source organism: Bufo gargarizans (assembly GCF_014858855.1). Lineage (NCBI taxonomy): Eukaryota > Metazoa > Chordata > Amphibia > Anura > Bufonidae > Bufo > Bufo gargarizans. Next base: position 494,217,014 of record NC_058081.1, on the reverse strand, counting down.
ACATGAAACATGATGTGAACCCACCCATAACAGTCTTTTTTTTCCTGCTGCATACAGAGCAGAGGGAGGAGGCTCCTGCTGCAGCCAGTTGTCTTAAAGGGAATCTTCACCATGAAAATACAATGTAACCTGCAGGCAGCATATTATAGAGCAGGAGGAGCTGAGCAGATTGATATATAGTTTTATGGGAAAAGATTCAGTATAACTTGTATTTTATACATTTACATTTTTGCTCATTCTGGGCTTTGAAGTCAGTGATTGACAGCTATCTCTGTATGCACAGTCATAGAGGGAAGGCTGTCAGTCCAGGGGGCGTAACTTTAGGGGAAGCAGGGGAAGCGGCTGCTTTGGGGCCCTGACCCAGAAGGGGCCCATCCAGGAGGAGGAGGACTAAAAGATTTTGTCAGGGCCCCCTCAACAGTATTACACAATGAACTTATATACAGTGACAGTATAGACGGATGGAACAGCTGCCGGCCCTGGTCTGAGAGAGTGATCTTTACTAGCCACAGGAATGGGGGCGGCATGAAAGGAAGGGGTTGCGAAACAATTACTGGGGGAGGGGGGCCCCAGTCAAAAATTTGCTGTGGGGCCCAATCATTTCTAGCTATGCCACTGTGTCAGTCACTGATAGGTCTACCTCCTTAATTTCAAAACAAGAATGAGCATGGATATAAATGAATGAAATAAAAGTTAGGCTACATTCATACGACCGTATGTGTTTTGCGGTCTGCAAAACACTAAGCCGCAATAAATACGCATGACGTCCTTTTGGCATAAGTATTGCATCCGTTTTTTTTGCACATCCATTGTAACAATGTCTATCCTTGTCTGCAAAAACGGACAAGAATAGGACATGCTCTACTTTTTTTGCGGGGCTACAGAACGGACATACGGATGTGGACAGCACGCGGTGTGCTGTCCGCATTTTTAGCGGACCCATTGAAATGAATGGTTCCTCATCCAATCCGCTAACACTAAATACGTTTGTGTGAATGTAGCCTTATACTGAATATTTTCCCACAAAGTATATATCAATCTGCTCAGCTCCTCCTGCTCTATAATATGCTCTTTGCATTTTCACAGTGACCGATTCGCTTTAGATCCAGACACAGCACAGCGAGGAGAAGGAGATGTGTATTCCTGAACTTCTGGTACACATAGAGAAGATTTCTTTATATATTACTGAGTTTTAATTATAATATAAGACAAAATATCATCAATGAAAGGGAGAAAGTGTTGGGATATACTGTATATATTTTATTGTATTATCTTTTGTACATTTTCTATGTTTAGTGTTCCTGTAGTTCCTCCCAAGTAGGAGTTAGACGGCATAAGAAACACTGCTTTAGATTACAGATTTCCCTCTTTACTTTATCTTGCAACTTCCATTTTGTATTATTCCTGTAATCTAAACAACTGTCTATGGAAAAATATATGGTCAGGAAAAACAAGCATGAACAAGTGAAAAAATATCGGAATAGTCATCCAAGGGAGAATATACTTTTCTATCTATTGCTATTTATGCAAACGGTGGATACACAGTCGCAGGCTTACATGGAAGAAGATAATGCATCAGAGGAACAAGATGTACTCACAGACATAAAGTACTTGCTACAGCTTACTGTATTAGTTCTGTGTCGGCAAAGTTATCTTCAAATAAATATTGGATTAGAAGATCCGAAAATGTATTAAATTAAAAGGTAATAGTCAATGGAAGATATGGCATTAGCGGAGGACATGAGATAACACATTAGCACAGAGCTGGCAGCTGGTATAATAGATTAAATTTGCATAAGATACATGCTGATATTAAAGTACCAGTGAAAATATGCGACTTGTCGAAGACTTTGAATTAGCCCAGAATAAACATAGTGTCTATAAATATTGCACTGCCACATGACAGACAGCATATGCCGCTCCTGAATTACACTCATTGACAAAAAAAACTAACTCACCCAGATAGAAAGGATAGGGTCTTGCCATAGGAGGGAGTAAAAGTGCTTCACCTGTTGCCCTATAAAAGGGCTCTCAGAGGCTACTTTTAGGTAGTGTACCTCTTGGAGAGCGTTCATTGACTGCTAGACATGCCTCTATGACACACTCAGAAATAGTCATTTGCCTGTTGACAGACTTTGAGAAGGGGCACATTGGTGGGATGAAAGAAGCAGCATGGTTATTTGATGAAGAGCTTACAATCTACACTATTGAAAATTATTTTAGCAGTTTTTTAGTGATATAATGATCTGAAAAAATAAAAATAAAATGGCACGACAGGCTATACAGGATGCAAGTTGGCACTGTTTTATAGTGCTAAATCTCTACTTCTATATCACTACTAAACCAGCCACAGATGTCATCAAAGGGCTTGACCATTTTGGACAATCCTTTTTCTGTTAAAAGGATTTCATGACAATAAACTGATCACACGGTGTCTTGCTGCTTCAGGGTCGCCAACCAGAACTTATCCCAAAATCACAGACAGATAACTTTTTTTAATGGACAAATTGAAAAACCATAAGGAATGATAAAGATTATAAGTAATCCATGTCTATAGCTCAATATACTGATAAGAACTCATCACCAGCATTTACTGTGAGCTGTAAAATGCTGATAATTACCACTAAAATCTAGTCAAGTACCGCCAGCCTAAAAAAAAAAACTACGGACACATCTATTTATTTTCACGGACACAGGAAAAAAGTTGCCTATTTTTATGGACTATTCAGGAATTTCTGGATGGTTGGCAATGCTGTCCTGCTTAGATCACCAGCAATCAGATGACATTCCCCTGCAGCGACAACACAGGAGGAATTCAGCATTACATGGAGCCTATTGAAATTATTGGACTGTTATACGCTGTGGTTGATGGTGCTGAAAGGTATTGTATTGCCGATATGTTTCTTACCAATTAAAACCTAGATACTGAAAAATAATATTTTGTTGTAATCTGTTTTTATTTTCTGATTGTAGATTTTTACATTTTATGTATATGATTATTAGGGACAGCTATCTTGCCCGAGCTACCGCTAGCAGCATTTAGAAGTATCATCTAGCCACATGGACTAGTGTTGAGCGAACTGAGCTGTCCCGTGTCCGCACAGCATTAAAATGTATGCCCGCCGGCGAGGCGAAGTGAGTTATTGCGGCCATCGATTTTTTAACTTTAAAACTATTTTAAAACATGGATACGAAGTTGGCTTTGGTACCGGCTGGTACCTCGTTACCAAAGCCGACTTTGGATTCATGTTTTAAAATGGTTTTAAAGTTGAAAAGTCAAATCCCGAAAAAAAGTTAAATCCCGAAGAGTATTAGTATGTGGAGACTTTTTAAGCTGCGATCCTCATCTATTGCCAATTGTGGATCTTGTATTAACTAAAAAGATCTGTTATTGTAATCCTGCCTGAGTGATGTATACACATCAGGAAGTGTTGGCATATTATTAGGCTTAGTGGCCAGTGTGAAAACTGCAGGGTTTTAGGAATTATTTTAAAATATAGATAATGCCATGGAAAATAAAAAAGAAATTGCTCAAAAAATTCTAAAAAAAAAGTTTGACAAAACAACTTGATTAAATAGATCATTTTCTGATGACACTTTCCCCAGAAATCAGAATTTCCTAATATTGGACTTAAAATGTTTTTTTTTTTTCAAACCAATCACTTTAAGGATTGCGCAAAGCTAGATGACAACATCTGAAGTGCTTGTCACGTTGGCTATAGATTTTCTATAAATAGAGGTAACGAATGACATACAGAGAATAAAATTTGAACAGCTCAAAGAAGACAACTCGAGGACTCATGTATGATTTTTTCAGGGGGAGATGAATTCTAAAGGACTTGTCCATGTCAGCTAACCTTTGCTGGTCTCCAGCAATCAAGTTCCCAGCATCAAGACCCTGCAATCATCAGTTATTGTTATTGTTCGCAATGGTTGCTTGAGGTTCTCCAGAGCAGAAAACCATGCCATATATAGCTATTGGCTGTGGCTTATAAGAGAGGAACATGAACAGAAGAACCTGCCATATTTACTCAGCATGGTCTAATAGGATATATAAAGAGTCAAAAATTGAGCAATCATAGGAAAACATATTTTCTTCTATGTCAGTCCAATTCTTATGGGATTATTCTTCCTACTGTCAGGATCTGTATCTAACTGGGTTACTTGATGTCCCCATAAGTCTGTAGACTCCTATTGTCCTTCATCAGGAGATTGATTCATCGTTTAATACACGAGTTTACATATGAATTGACCTGAGCTAAAAGAAAAAAAGATATGGTTGCAATTTTCTTCCACTTGTGAGTGTGGCAAGCACAGAAGATGTGGTGAAGGGTTAATTCTAGGCTCTTTCATTGTTCCATGTTTGTATAATTTACCCTGTTAGTGTATTTGGCCCACTTGCAATTCTCCGATCATGTCTTATATTCTGATTGCTTGTTAAATTTGCCTCTAGCATCAGACTACGGTGCAGCCGGTTTAATTGTCCAAAGCACAGAGATACTGGATGGTGGTCCAGGAGGAGGGTCGTAATGGAACGCAAACCCAATGGATATGAAAATATATCCTTTAACAGAATTCTTAAGGTTTTTCTTCTTTTTAAATTCATGGGCTAATTTAATGCCGGGGCATTCATGTGCAATATGGTAACCTGGCACCCGCCTTGTCATGTCAGTGCTCCTGTATCAGCCTATAGTTCCAAAATACCTTCTGATGCTAAAAACAGAATTTGCAAATATCACAGTTCACCAACACGTCACACACAGGGACACAATTATCGCTATTGAGCCATTTAAATATGAATGGAAATGTCAGAACAAGACAATATGTAGGCATTAGCTATGCTAGCTAGTTTCAGGGCTCTGGTTACTTTTCTTACCTTAATAAAATAATTTCTCTGCCATTGTTTCTTACTATTGGTGACACACATTTATATGTGCCACCAACTTTTTCCTGCACTATAATAAGTGACACCCCCAGATCTTCAAAGAATGAAGGAATCCAGCATCATCATCTGCATATACGGTAAAGGGCTTTGTTACGAGATCACTCACTTCATGTGCGCTAAATAAAGCAAGCAACTTTTCAAATAGTCCTGATTAAAAATCTAAAGCTGTTTTGTGTATATTGCTCCTATAAAGATCTATATATCTCCATGGTCATGTAAATCACCTACTACAAACCTACAACATGTACATAAATATGTCATAAAATAAAGCACACCATAGGTATAATATGTCTCAGTAAGGTTTAGCTACTATGTAAACTGCAACAACCCAAGAATAATTTCCTCTGGTGGGGCCGCAGAACCTCATTGCTATACTGCATGACTGTATCCATTTTGTGGTCTGCAAATCGCAGATCGGCAAAATAAGGATGGGGAGAGTGCACGGGTGACATCCACGTGCTGTCCGCATTTTCTGCGGCCCCATAAAAATGAATGGGTCCATGTGCGATCCGCAAAAGATGCAGATCAGACGTGGACCGAAAATACAGTCATGTGAATGTAGCCTAAATGGGCAAATAAGTTCAGAATAGACCCCTATTAGAGTAAGTAGGTATACTATCCGTTTGACAAATAATGATCTGAAGCGAAAGTGACCACCATCTCAGACTGCATGTTTCTCACCTAACTTAAATATGAATTTATGCCCTCCTGCCTTTCTTTCTATTTAATGAAGACATGTCCCCATCATCTAAGAAACCCTGTCTGACCCTGCAGTCAAGGGCAACTCCCTGCTTTTGTTTATATACAGATAGATGGCATCGTGCAGGGTTGCCAACCATAATTATTATTTTTTTTGGACAAGTTATCCCAAAATTATGGACAGCCAACCTTTCTTACGGGAAAATTGGAAAACCATAATGAATGATAAATTATAAGTAATACAGGTCTACAGCTCAATATACTGATAATAAACTGATTACCAGCATTTACTGTACTGTGAGCTGTTAAATGATGATAATTACAATCAAAATAATCTAGTCAAGTACCACCAGTCTCAAAGATCATGGACATGTCTATTTTTTTTTCATGGACACAGGAAAAAAGTTGACAATTTTATGGACTGTTGTCACGACCATGATCATGGTCATGACTCCTGAACCGCATGCTGTTGCCTGCGGTTTCGTTTGGTTGTTTCAACCACAGGTGAGGGCCGCTTATATGTTGCCTCACTTGTGGTTGCCGCTGGCAACATGTTCTTATGATGTATGTGGCAGTATAGCAGCCTGAGCTAGGCAGCTTGCTGCAATGTGCATGCGGTTGCACCTGGCAAGCCTATCTTTGTTAGGTGTGTCTTTTGTATGTCTGGTGTGCACAGGGTTTTAGTTATGTGTGCACTTTCCCCTTTAAGTGGTTTCACTTCTCTGGTTGGTGTTGGAAGGGTAAATTCCCTTTCCTGTGGGTGTGGCCACTTTGGGCTATAAAGCCTCTTTGGAGACCTGAAGCTGAGGGGTTCTTCAGCCATGCTTTGCTGGAGACATCCTCCTGGCAATTCACCATCTGCCAGTGGGGGCCACCTTTGTGGTCATAAGTTTATGTTATATGTGATGTGCAGTTGATGTTTTCCTTTTGTTATTTGGTGCAGCTATGGATCTGGGTTCCTGTGTGTGGATGTGTGTTTGCTGTGTTCATTTAGTATTGTGTGGACATCAGCTTGTCAGCACAGGGATCCAGTCAGCAAGGCTGTGGCAGGTAGGTGGAACTAGTGCAGTTCACCTGCCATATCCATAGGTCTGTTTGTGTTCCCCTCTTCCTTGCAGCTTGGCCAGTGAGACTCCTGTTCCTCCGTATCCAGAAGGAACAGGTCGTCTTACCCTTCTCCTAGTTTAGGGCCACCCTGAGGGCTAGTAGGGAATTCAAGGTTCCGGGGTATGAGCCCTCCTACCATCAGGGTCGGCTCATACAGCTAGGAGTCAGGGTCAGATTAGGGATGCGATTAGGAGGTGACCTGCTCCCTAATTCTGTCGTCCTGGTCGAGCAGCTACCACCATCTTCTGTCATTGCACGGCTGAGGGTTTTCCCCATCCTCAGCCGTGACAACTGTCCAGTAATTTCTGGACGGTTGGCAACCCTGGCAGATGTAAGACAGTAACATATGACTGCAAGATCAGGGTGTGTTTGTAGTCTGTAACCATGGAGACATATAGGTATGCAAAAAAACTGTATATACTAAATCAATTCGATAATTTTTTTTTATTGTAAAAAAGGTTACAAAATATAACACATCCTGGGTCATACATCAATCACAGTAACCAGGAGGAACCTTAACTTTGCCGTATCAGAATGCACTGAGCACATTAGATTTCTTGCCAAGGTCACATCTCTACTGAGTCTGCATGAAACCAGGCTTGAGTCCTCTTTTGCTAAGGTCTCCAGGCTACTGCTAATAACCCACACTGGCGTACTATATATGGCCTGATGTGATTCTCTATATGCATTTTCCTTATATAAATTATCTTATAGGCACTAGAAGTTTAGAATGATGTTTGAAATGTTGCTGCAGTGAGTGTTAGCGCATGCAGAAAATTTGAAACATATAGCAATTTAGAAAAAATGTATATTCACATGTCTAAACATATGTAGGGCAATAGGAGAGCAGATGGGAGAAGTGAAGCGCAGTGTTAGTAGAATTGCATATTAAGGAGGGCATGCATGTGATACCATGTGGAGACATTTTCAGGTAGCACATTATATTAGGAACTGTCATCTCACAGTCAGTGATGTTTTTCAATTTGCATACAAGAAATGTCTCATCTGCAATAAAGGGCAGATCAGTCAACAAAGCTCATCTCACAAGTGCGATGGAGCAGTAACAAGTAGGGTCCTAGTATCAGCAAACTTCCTTCCATCTTACCCAATTAATAAAATGTCATACTGAAATAATACCAGGAGGATAACACACCAGTTTGGACTACATCAGGACCTCCTGGGGGTATCATTATGACCTCTTTTAATTGTATTCTACACTGAGGAGGCATCTTCTAAACATTATGGTCCATGTCATGGTTGGGCCTTGGCAGAACATGAGTCTATCCAAAGACCCCCTAGCTAAGCCAAGCTGACCCTGATTGTATATAAGTTGTGTAGTGAGCATCTGGTGGCATTTCCAGAGCATCTGTCCAGCTATTATATCCAACTTTATGGTGAATAAAACCATAATCCCTACACACAAATAGGTGCAACTACTTTATCGGTGTTCTCTCACAAAGACAATCACTTTTAAAGTTGGCCCAGCCATGAGTCCACCAGAAGGCGGTCAATCAAATGAATGGCTGACCAAATAATACATGGATTGGCTGAGAGGCTCTCAACTTATAGAGGGGAATCTGGGGCCTCCTTCTATGACATTCATATGTCCTTGTAGGTCATATGGACAGGCGCTGTCTGTCTTCAGTGCTTGCTGTCATGACAAAACCATAAAAACGCCATAAAAATTTCACAAAAAACAAATACGGTAATTTACTAAAATACTATGTGTGAAACCAGTCTATAACTAGTCAGAATGTTGCTGACTTATTATAAACTGTTCTTCTGGTTACTTTTAATACTGATTATAAGAATTTACTATCACTGACACTAAGCCCCAATGAGTTCTTCATCACCTCTAAGTGAACCTTCATTGCACCAGTCCGCAGCAAACCCATCTTGGCTGTCAAAATATCTTTAGCTCATGCTCACTTAAAGGTCGATATTCTGTCATACTTTTGTACCATCATGTAACTGCATCTAAGATTTTATTTCTTAAGTAGCCTATTGGTCGCAGACTCAGGCTGTCTCAGAGTATTAGGATCAGGGCTCAGAACTATTTTATTATGTTTTATTATCATCATCTCTTAGCTCATACAAATGTGCAGCTGACTGTGATAACTTTTAATTCTGGCTGGTGAGCGGATCAGTTTTCAGTATTGGAGAAGATGACTTGTGCATTTCAAGAAAATGACACCTTGCTAATAAATAAGTGCGGTGCTATGTAAGAAACAAAGGGCAGAGGAAATCAAGTCATAGGCATGAGTAATATTATAAACCAAGTACAAATGGGATCAGGCTAATAGAAACCAAACCACCAGCACATAAAGCTTAGAAATTACAATATTTATTTTATTTTATTTTTATTATAAATTTTAAAAAAATAATCACATACAATAAATACTACATGATTACAATTAATAATATCATATTTATCCTCATATCATTATTTAATCTCACATCTCACATAGAAAAAGAGAATAAGTGTTCATGCATACAGCAAAGCCTCACTGATCTAAGGACTAATGGAGGGGGCACAATTTATGCATTACAAGAAAAATACATTGCTCTGTCTTTCAATTTCTTTGTAGAAAGAAGCAGAAACTGTCACCAAGAGGCTGAGAATACTACAGGCTTTGTGGTCTGATGTCTATTTAACCCCATAGTGACCACCAATACGCCTTTTTACTGCGGTCACAGTGGCCCGGTCTAAGTGCTGCATGGGTCCCCCATGCAGTGGAGAGTGGGTGCTTGGCTCTCACATGAGAATCACGTTTCTGCTCTAACAGCCCTAAACCGGCAGGCAGTTTAACCCCTTACATGGGGTTAACCCCTTACATGCCACTGGCAATGGCGCCCGCTGCATGTAAGCAGTGACAGAGGGAGCGGCCTCCCTCTATCTCCCATCGGCACCCTGAAAATGCAAATGCGATCACGAGGTGCCGATGTGTGTAAAGGCTAGCTGGTACCTGGTATAGCCCCTAGGCCTGCCTTGAGTGTTTTTCAGCAGGTTGCACATCTCTAGCACAGCCTGCTGGTCAATGTCAGTTTAGCACATAAAAATGCAATTCACTATAGGCATAGTCCATTTTATTTTAAAAATAATCAAAATGTTGCCTGTTATAGTCCCTCTGTGGGACTATTAACCGGTAAAAAAAAAAAAGTACTAAAAAATACACTTTTCAATGAAAAAAATAGCAAAAATAAAATCTCCTCCACATGTTTGGTATCACTGCGTCCGTAATGACCTGCACTACACAAATATCATGTAAATTATCATAGGAGCAATATATACACAAAAAACTTAATAACAAGCAATCAAAAAGCATAATTTACCCCCAAATAATACCAATGAAAACTACAACTCATCCCCCAAAAATCAAGCCCTCACACAATTCCATAGAAAAAAAAAAAAGCTATGGGTCTTGGGAAGCGGCAATACAAAAAGATTTTCTTCCTTTTAAAAAAGGAGGTTTTATTGCACAACAGTAGTAAAACATAAAAAATATATGTATTTAGTATTGCTGTAATCTTACTGACCCACAGAATAAAGATATTTATGTTATTTATACAGAAACATGAACGTTGTAAAATTTATAATGTAAAAACTCAGTGGCAGTATTGCTATTTTTTTCCCATCTCCCACCCAGAAACAGTTAAAAAAAGTTGAAGGGGTTGTAAGGATAGGTAATAGATATCAGGTCGATGGGGGTCCGACTGCTGGTACCCCCGCTGATCAGCTGTATGAGGAGACGGCGCACGCAGTGCGCACGTGCCGTCTCCTTTCTCTCTTTCTGTCTGCTGCTACTGTCTAAGGTCTTTGCCATATACATACAGTGGAGAGCAGGAAGAAAGCAGGGAGATGGCACGTGCGCTGTCTCCTCATCCAGCTGATCAGTGGGGTCCAAGCAGTCGGACCCCCGCCAATCTGATATTGATGACCTATACTGAGGAACACTGCTCCTCTGGAATGAACTCCCAGCATCATAACGATTTATGATGCTATGAATTCCCGTCTCACCATGGGTCTGCTGATATGTAGTTATTGCATTATGTGACTACAGTTCAGTTGACCTGTGGTGAGATTAAAATTCACAGCATCATAAATCATTATGATGCTGCAAGTTCACTTCAGAGGAGCAGGAGCAGTCCAGAAAATTGTGCTCCCACATGGAGTGTGTTTCCATGACTGAATACGCTCATGTAAAACTGGCCTAAATGTTGGAATAAGCTGTACACACATAGGAACAGACTTACCAATTAGTGACAAGCGGCAGAGGCAATATTCGAATTCACGATATTCTGCGAATATTTTGAAGAATATTCATCATTCATTCACAAATTCGAGAATTCGCGATTATTTTTTTGATTGTGAAAATGCATGTGCAATGCAGGTGTGGGTCACTTTTGCTACATTTTCCAAGCTGCTAGAAGTTTCCTGAGACTGGAGAAAATAGTTGGCACCCCAGAACATTAAAAATGGCTTTATATGCAGTTAGAATGCTCCAATATATTCGCGATTGCGCTAATCAGCACTAATGATTTGAATATTTTGGCGCAATACGTGAAACTTCACATTTTAACAGGTCTGACTACATATTACTGATTGATGCACTACGTATTTTTGTGACATCACAGCACTATGTCTGTAGCATGTATGTATGGACAGCAGAACCTATCAGCTACACTATATCAGGATATAACCTACACTGACTATCTCCCACTAACTATCTGTATTATATATATATATATATATATATATATAAAAGCTATCTAACTATCTATATATTGTAGTGTGGAAAGCACAGAGCACAGCAATGACACTTCTGTCTCTTTAAGAATTTAAAAAAACTGCAGAAAATGGCTGCTGGGGAGGTTCTTCTATAGTAAGGGGTAGGCAACTTTCCTATTGGTTGCTAGGGATGTTGCTAAGCTCAGACAAAGACATTGCAGACTTCTCATTGGCCCACAAGCAAGAAGGGAGGTTTCTGATGAAAAAAAAAATCTAGAATATTCGAAAATACGAATATATTTCACTATATTCTAAATATTTGCGAATTCTCGAAGTGCCGATTTTAGTGATTAATATTTGCATTGCGATTTGAATATTTGCGCCCAACACTATTACTAATGTCTAAAAGTGAGACAGTGTAACTTAGACTACACAGTCTTAAACTGCGCTTGTGGCTGATGCTGGAGGATAAATCTGTTGCATCTTTAGATTGTCTAATCAAACTTTATACCATTTACTGGCTTAGTTTTCAACAAATTTTGGCGCCTCTATTTCTAAGCCATGCCTCTTTCCTCAAAGGGCCACATTGCCTTTCCACTAAGCCATGCCCCTATGTCATCCAAGGTTGAAAATGTGTCTAAAATGGTTAATAAATGTGGTCCAAGGCAATTCTGGAACTTTCAACAGTAAATCCCCACTGTGCAAGTTTTAGGTCAAGATTACAAAGTTCTAATATTATAACTTTGTTGTTCCTTTTAAGAACAGCAGGAAAATTGTGACAAAGAGAATGACACAAAATGGAGGAAGTATCTTTGTAAAGCTATTTTGAACTAGAATGGCATTGAAAGCATCCCTATGTGATCAGGAAACATTTCAATCAGAAATCTGAACATTAGTAACATAGTGATGGAAGGAAAATGGAAAAAGGAGGAAGCCCTGAGATGAGGACTCCTATAAGGTTAAATAATGGTGCCATGATGCCACAGAACATGCTGTCTCATGACATCCAGGTCCATTAGGCCCACCTCACACATCAGTTATTTGGTCAGTTATTTCCATCAGTTTTTGCGAGCCAAAACCAGAGGTCGAGGCTACTCAGAGATAATGTGTAGTGTTGAGCGAACTTGTGTTTTAAGTTCGGCGTCTAAAGTTTGGGTTCGGGTTATCGGAGTATCCCGTTATGGATTCCGCTACCACGGACCATAACGGAATTTAGAATCCATAACGGGATACTTCGATAACCCGAACCTGAACTTTAGACGCCGAACTTAAAACACAAGTTCGCTCAACACTAATAATATGTAATGAAAAGATATTCACCTGTTCTGTGTTTTGGACCCCCACCTGGTTTTGGCTCCCAATGATGGAAATAACTGATCAAATAACTAAAGTGTGAACAAGGCCTTACTTGGATAATGATGGCACCTCGTATACATTGTTTATAAACAGTATATTTTCTCCCATGCAAAGTATTCAACTGATGTATTTAGCTACAACAGAGGCTTAAGACAACTGCCTCCTTATTTGCATATAGTTTTTTGCTAACACAAGCCTTCTTATTTGCATATTATATCACAAAGTGACAGGACAACTGATTTTATAGCCTTTTCTCTCACAGTCCATCATTATGCTAATAAATTGACCTAATTGTTCATTATAAATAAGATTATTTTCTCCAATCGATGAGTCGTTTCAAGGTCTACAACACCAGCCTGGCTACTCGCAATCTTCAGGATCTACTCAGCCAAATATAATAAATGAATGACTCATCCCTGAATATCAGAATAAATCTATTAAAAATTATTAACATCATTAACATGGCAATTTGTCTCTTCCCATGTGAGCTACTTCCATACTAACATCTGTCAGCCTGTCTGTGTAGGACAGAAGTCAGCCCAAGGTGTCCTGGACCTACACCTATTTTACCCCAAATTTAGTGGCTTAAAAGTTATTTCAAAACAAATTCATAGCCATTTTCACTGAAAGAAATTGACAACATGTCCAAGAACAACCAAGAGTCATATAGCAAAAAATATTCCATCCAAAGTATTGTAAATTCTTGGGTCTCTTCAAGCATGGTCATCAAAATTTTTGCTTCTCCTCCTTTCACTTCCAAGAATATATACTGTAAGACTGTTTTGTTGAAGTTGGCTAAAACTGCCCTACATAAACTATCTCCCCCAAAAGGCATTGTCTTGAAAGTTAATCTAAAATATATTAATTAATGGTCATTGTTCATCAGATGGCAAGTCCAAGATCATCCAAAAACCACTATCAAGGGACCAAAAAGAAATTAATGGATTATTTGGAAACTGGTTTGGTGTTCACTTATGACCCATTAACGTTGCACTGCTTACCCTCCATTCACTTAGAACATAAAATACTTTAGGGTCACAAGTTAGCCAGGGGTGTCCTACATAAACTATTTTTATACAAGAGTTAATATAAATCATGTTCATTATCATTGATGGTTGTTAATCCTAAAACAAGAAGTCTAAGAACAGTCAAGACAGGCCAAAAAGAAATAAAATCAAATTCTAATAAAATTATCCAGATCCTTGGTACATGGTTAGGGGTTAATTAGGTGGTACATATAGGTGTTCTTGCTCCTCCTCTCATTGGTTGCTGGATGCCCATAGAGGTGACTAGGAGCAGCACATTATATGTGCAGAGTCTGTGCTCCTGAACATAGATGCCCAATTGCATAGGTAGGTTTAGCGTAGGACCTGCCTGACCTGAGACCACCTTGGCGGAGGTAGGCGGGTACAGATGTGTTTTGATCAAAATATATTGGCTAAGAGTCTTATATTTTATTACATCAGAGTCAGGGCTTAGTCCATATATAATGCTTGCATCTATTTTGTAAGTGCATTATTATCTTTTTTTCTGTGATTTTTTAAATGGTTAGGGGAAACATTTTTCAAGGGCACCGACGTGGTGCAAAGATTAGGATTCACACAGAAAGCTCTTAATCTGGACAGGTCCAAAAAATAATTGAAAACCAACAAAAATGGGGTAGCATTATGACTAACTCAAAAATAAATAAGGGTTGTCTAAGTTGATGGATTTTCTATAAAAGCTATTTGTATAGTATGCAGGTTCCAGGAATTTGGTGCTGTCTATGGTCCTGAGAAAACAATTAACCCCTTAACTGTCTCCAAGTACTATCTTCTAAAATGCTGCAGGCATCTATTACAACAGCTGGGTCTGGAAGCAAATAGAATTTCATCTGTGTTCTTGCTCCATTAGATACTTTATTATCCTGAAAGAAAATAAGCAGGAAGACTAGGAAGGAGCTCATCGGCTCCCACACTCTGCTGTTTGATATACACCTCCTGTATATTACGCAGTCAGGTTTTTGTATCTGTTAAGGCATGGGGTTGTCACCAGCGGGAGCTGAATAATGAACATCGTGAGACTTTATTCATAAACAGCTTGTAATGATGAGACGGCTCCTATGCTTCATAGAAAGCAATAAGATGCTGCCTTGCTATGAGGTTTACATGAGCACCCTAAAAAACACTGAAAGTATGTCCATAAAGCTTGCACGCAGACCCAAACATTTCTACGGGCCGCAAAACATGCAGACATCACATGGATGTCATCAGTGTGCTGTCTGCATCTCTGCAGTGTCCTATTCTTGTCTGTTTCGCAGAAAAGAATAGGCATTTCTATCACTGAAACAGAAACAAGTGCAGGATGTCCACTGCCTGTATCTGTATTTTGTGGATCTGCCATTTGTAGACTGCAAAACAGGAACGGGTGCGTGCATGAGGCCTTAAAGGGTTGTCTCATGAAAAATACTCTACAGTTTTCAAACCAGGACCTGGATTTTTAATACTTTTGTTATTGCATGTAATTAAAAGTTTAGCATAGCCACTGAGTTATTTAATAAACTGTATCTGTACAGCATCACCTGCTGTTTATGTTTTTCTTATTTTTTTGTCCTGCTCACTGAGATGGCCGCACATGCCCAGTTTCATCCTTCAGCTGCCTCCTGAGCTGTGATAGGTAGAGCATGGACACGCCCCCTTAGCTGTGAAAGGTATAGCATGGACACGCCTCCTGAGTTGTGATAGGGAGATCATGGACACGCCCCCTGAGCTGCAGCAGAAAAGACACTCCCCTTGAGCTGTCAGCTTGATATAAATCTAGCAGAGCAATGAATGGGGAGATCTCTGGATTCATGTGAGGTACAGGGCTGGTTCTAGCTTTGTTAGAAAGAGACTGTCATGTACTATCCGATGTCTGATTTTTATTTTTTACATTAGTCATGGGATAACCCCTTTAAGTAAAAGTTCTGTTCATCTTGTTCATTACCTAACCTCTGTTTTTATGCTTTATTTTATGATCTGTTAAATAGCCTTGAAAATATAGAGACAAGACGGAAGAGAAGTTCAGAAGGCAATTAACTACAGACATAAATTTGTAATGACGTGTTTTGAAAATTTGAGTACTGTCAGAAGTCAACCTCAAGTTTGCCCTGGCTGGCCTTGAACACTGACCTCCAGCCCTATGAGTGCAGATATTTTAAAGGAACATGACATAGAAATGACAGAATCAAGTAGGATACATGAGCAAAATAAAAAAAGGACAATAGTAACAAATAAAGGAGTATGTTGTATCTAGTTTAAAAGGATGACTCTGACTCATTTAGGTCTCATGCATGCAGCGGATCCGCAATACACGGGCCCCGCCGGGTGCAACCCAATCCGGGAGATGCGGTGCAGAATAGAAGCACGGATCAGAAGGCCACGGAAGCTCTACAGAGTGCTTCCGTGGTGTTTCTGTCCATGCCTCCGCACCGCAAAATTTTATTTTACGGTGCGGACGGATCACAAACCCATTCAAGTTGAATGGGTGTCCATCCGTCCTGGCCGCCGCACGGATGTTGCCCGTGCATTGGGGACCGCAAATTACAACCTGGTGTTTTAGTGTAGCCAATCCTACTTAAACAGGGTAAAAATCGTGTGGAATCAAAAAGCTTCTGATCATTGCTGAATGACAAAGGAGACATACCGTATATATATATATATATTTCTTTTTTTTTTTACATTATTCATAGGATAACCACTTTAAATATATACAGTACAGACCAAAAGTTTGGACACACCTTCTCATTCAAAGCGTTTTCTTTATTTTCTAATTGTAGATTCACACTGAAGGCATCAAAACTATGAATTAACATGTGGAATTATATACATATAGTGAATAGGATGCACAGAGGTGTTGATCCTCCAAAAAAGGGTGCTCACAGTCCCACAGTGTCACCCCAGTTTCTCCTGGACGGAAGAAAACATCACTATACAGGATCGTAGATCGGCGATACCGGTAAGACTATTCAAACATTTGAAAGCTGATATCAATAATTTATTTCTAACATAGACCGCAAGCGGGATGCCGCCAGGTCAGAAATACCGTTTGTATTTGCCGCTTGAAGCACGATCCCAGATTGTCCACAGTCTGTACCTGCCGCTGTGCAGTACGATTACAGACTGTTCATAGACTATCCACTGTTCACCGCTACATGTAGCGGTTGCCTATATTCAAAGTCTGATTAAAGGGTCCCAGCACCAGTGGGACGGGGAAGGTCCCATTGTTACAGATACGTACCAGAAATTACCCCTCTTTCACAGAACAATTGGGAGTTAATTTCGGACTATGCACTGGATATAGCACTTTCTTATTCTCTACAGGTGGATACATCAACGCTGCTCTTACTGTGATTATTAATGAACTGCGTCCGCCTGTTTTAGGAAATTTGAGTCTAATTTATGAACTTTGTTGCTACCTGGACATTTTCCTTTTCATCTGTTCTTATTGTTCTGCTTGTGAGCCACCATTTTTTACCTACAATTTGTATATTTTATAATTCCTGCGCAGATGCGAGTTTTTTTATATTATAATTCACTTGTTTAAAACTTAATCATTTTATTTAAGGTGGCACTTAAGGTTGCTATTTTATGATTTTACTGTACATTACATTATTATCAAATTCAATTAATAAAGTGACTGTCCCTATATCCTAGGTGTGCCCAGTCTTCTATTTAAATATTTGGAATTATATACATAACAAAAAAGTGTGAAACAACTGAAAATATGTCATTATCTAGGTTCTTCAAAGTAGCCACCTTTTGCTTTGATTACTGCTTTGCACACTCTTGGCATTCTCTTGATGAGCTTCAAGAGGTAGTCACATGAAATGGTCTTCCAACAGTCTTGAAGGAGTTCCCAGAGATGATTAGCACTTGTTGGCCCTTTTGCCTTCACTCTGCGGTCCAGCTCACCCCAAACCATCTCGATTGGGTTCAGGTCCGGTGACTGTGGAGGCCAGGTCATCTGGCGCAGCACCCCATCACTCTCCTTCATGGTCAAATAGCCCTTACACAGCCTGAAGGTGTGTTTGGGGTCATTGTCCTGTTTAAAAATAAATGATGGTCCAACTAAAAGCAAACCGGATGGAATAGCATGCCGCTGCAAGATGCTGTGGTAGCCATGCTGGTTCAGTATGCCTTCAATTTTGAATAAATCCCCAACAGTGTCACCAGCAAAGCACCCCACACCATCACACCTCCTCCTCCATGCTTCACGGTGGGAACCAGGCATGTAGAGTCCATCCATTCACCTTTTCTGCGTCGCACAAAGACACGGTGGTTGGAACCAAAGATCTCAAATTTGGACTCATCAGACCAAAGCACAGATTTTCACTGGTCTAATGTCCATTCTTGTGTTCTTTACCCCAAACAAGTCTCTTCTGCTTGTTGCTTGTCCTTAGCAGTGGTTTCCAGATATTCTACCATGAAGGCCTGATTCACACAGTCTCCTCTTAACAGTTGTTCTAGAGATGTGTCTGCTGGTAGAACTCTGTGTGGCATTGACCTGGTCTCTAATCTGAGCTGCTGTTAACCTGCGATTTCTGAGGCTGGTGACTCGGGTGAACTTATCCTCCGCAGCAGAGGTGACTCTTGGTCTTCCTTTCCTGGGGCAGTCCGCATGTGAGCCAGTTTCTTTGTAGCGCTTGATGGTTTTTGTGACTGCACTTGGGGACACTTTCAAAGTTTTCCCAATTTTTTGGACTGACTGACCTTCATTTCTTAAAGTAATGATGGCCACTTGTTTTCTTTACTTAGCTGCTTTTTTCTTGCCATAATACAAATTCTAACAGTCTATGCAGTAGGACTATCAGCTGTGTATCCACCTGACTTCTCCACAACGCAACTGATGGTCCCAACCCCATTTATAAGGCAAGAAATCCCACTTATTAAACCTGACAGGGCACACCTGTGAAGTGAAAACCATTTCAGGTGACTACCTCTTGAAGCTCATCAAGAGAATGCCAAGAGTGTGCAAAGCAGTAATCAAAGCAAAAGGTGGCTACTTTGAAGAACCTAGAATATGACATATTTTCAGTTGTTTTCACACTTTTTTGATATGTATATAATTCCACATGTGTTAATTCATAGTTTTGATGCCTTCAGTGTGAATCTACAATTTTCATAGTCATGAAAATAAAGAAAACTCTTTGAATGAGAAGGTGTGTCCAAACTTTTGGTCTGTACTGTATATATATATATATATATATATATATTACTATGAATAATGTAAAAAATGTAATATATAGTACATGACAATCTCTTTCTAACAAAGTTAGAACCATCTCTGTACCTCACATGGATCCTGAGATCTCCTCATTTATTGCTTCAATTGTTCTGCTAGAGTTACTTCAAGCTCCCAGCTTAGGGTGCATGTCCTTTCACAGGGCTGTGTCCAACGGTTGCAGTTGGTGGCACTTGAAGCACAGAATTGAGAATGTGTTTCCATCTCAGTTAGCAGGACAGAAAAATTAGAAAAGTAGCAAACAGCAGTTGGCGCTGTACAGATACATTTTATTGAAACTCAGTAGCTATAATACATTTTAATTATCTGCAATTACAACAGTATTCAGATCCAGGTGCTGGTTTGAAAACTGTAGAACATTTTTCGTGGGACGACCCCTTTAAGGATTAAACAGGATTCCATTCACATCATCATTGACAACTAAAGGACTCTGATAATTAGACCACTTTTAGAAGGGAAATTTCAGACTATAGTTATGAATAGAGTTACGCAAATTGAAGTTCACAAAGTGGACTTTGGTTTGCAGCGAAGCCGAATTTCCTCGTGCTTCGTGGTAATGAATCAATTTTTACTAAAATAATGATAATACCCAAAAGAAAATCTGTGGCCACCTTGATTGAAGATCCCACGTGAAATCTCATGTGCAGTGACGTATGACATCACCACGCCGGCCACCATGATGATGTCATCACGCACCGTGCGAGATTTAACGCTGAATCTTCAAGTAAGATGGCTATAGAGGTCTCTTCGCGATCAAATAGATAAGGTGAGTATTATTATTTTTTAAACAGATTAACTAATGACAGCCCTCAATGGTCATCTCAGATGCCGCAATCAGTGATGAACGTGGCATTTGAGGGGTTCATCGACAGGGGAGGGGGCAGCACAATTGCCGTTCTGCCTTCATTACGCACACTACTCACAAAAAAAATGTGCTACATGATGACAAAGTACTTCATCTCTAGTTATGAAAATGGTAAACTAGGATCCTGTCACATGGTGTTTTTTGACAGCGGAATTTGACGTTAATTCTGGGGCAAATTCTGCACCAAAAGGCCAAATGCAGCTTTTTAATTCAGAATCCACACTAAATTCTGGTGTCAGAAACCACTGTGTGAATGGGACCACCGAATTCCAACACAATATTGTGTTTAGCCTACTACTGAAGGACCATTGAAATAAAAAAGTATTGTCCAAAATGGTATGGCGTATTTTGGGTAGTGCAGCTCAGCCCAATTCATTTTCCCAATTCACTGAACAACCTATTTAAAGGGGTTGTCCAGGTTGAGAGCTGAACCCAGAAATATCCCCATTTTCACCCCACCAGCCCCCCTGATATAAGCATCGGAGTATTTCAGCTCTGCATTGCTTCTGACTAGCGGTGTTGCCGGTGACATCACTGGCTCTAATGGGCGGCCTTTTACAGGCTAGGGCAGTGCTTAAGCTTGCCCATCAGTGCCGGTGATGGCTCACTGCTAGGCGAAAGCCTCTGCCTAGCTTTCCCCATGGAGAGCCTGGTACGTCACCGGATCTCCTAAAAAAGCCTTTGCCTGCGCGGTTCAGAGCAGGGCAAAGGAGAGCATTGGAGCATGAAATGCTCTGATGCTCATATTAGGGGGGCTGCCTGGGTGAAAATGGGCATATGTCCAGGTTCAGCTCTGAACCCAGGCAACCCCTTTAAAGGTTTATTTTCTATTCTCATACTACCCATTAGAACGTTGGCAGTTTTGAAAATAATTTTATTAAGTAAATGTCCACAACTGTTCGCCAGTGTTGGTGCAGATCTGGGATTTTTTAAGATGATACAGGGTTACTCATTCAAATGTATAATTTATATATTTTTACAATGTACAATGAAATATAACGGCTTATTTTAGCTCTGACAATGGAAGGTCCAGGGCTGACCCCGGACAATTCCCTTTATAGAAAGTACTGAAATGAGATTCAGAATTTTGCGGGGCAGTAAAATTCTGCATACAGTAGTCAAGAACACAAAAAGAATAGCATTAAAATATGGATATAAAACCCAGAATGAGTCTGTTATCTGCATGTAGTGTGAGCCTGCCGGGAATTGTAAAATTAAGTATATGTCAAAAGCAGAACAGCAGAGTGCAGAGATCTGGAGGTCTCAAGTTTTCAGACCAAACCGTTGGATTTAAAGGGAATGTGTCACTGAAATATTTTTCTGCCAGTTAAAACCAGAGAGTGACACATATCCGTTTTTTTCTAACCTGTTTTTATTTTCTGAATGCTTATGTATTTATTTTATTTCCTGAACATGATTATGGGGGCTGCCATCTTGCCTGAGCTGTTCCTAACAACATTTGGAGAAATGCTTTACAACAGCCACTATGAGCCTTAGACACAATGGTCAGGAGCTGACTCATTGACTTCTATGGGAGAGTTTTCTAAGCATGCTGTGAAGAAGTCAGGAGGGAGAACATAAGCTGTAATATCACCTACTGTAAGTGGTGGACCCTGTGTTATCTATACAGAGGTGATATCTGTCATTACAATCCTGCCTGTAATGATAAGCAGATAACTACAATACAAGCTAACTGCAGTAAAATCAGGGGCGTTGCTAGGTTATAACATTCGGGGCCTGGGTCCCTGATGTTTTATCCTAGGCTCCGAATGTCCGGCCTACCTGCTAGATACAACCATATTGTCATCTACGGGACGGCAATACAATTGAATCTAATGCGGTGGAAGAGCTGAAGGACCTGTGGTGACATCACAGGTCATGTGACCAGTAAAACAGTCAGTGGTTGAAAAGGACCTGCGATTATGTCACCATCATGTGACCAGTGCAGGAGAGGGCAGCAGTGAAGAGGGGAAGAAGTTGAGGTGATGTCTGTTACATCAGGAGAGGTAAGTGAAGGGAGAGGCAGAGTAATACTGGGAGGTTATTTAACTGGGACTGTATGTTAGGGCTGAAGGGAGGGTTGTCATTTATATGGAACTGTGTGTTGGAGGTGGCTGGGGAGGGGGTCATGTTATTTACATGGGACTGTATGTTGATAGTGGCTGTAGGAGGGAGTGATGTTATTTATATAGGACTGTATGTTGGAGGGGGCTGGGTGATGTTATTTACATGGGAGTGTATGTTGAAGGCGGCTGTGGTAGGGAGTGATGTTATTTATATGTGACTGTATACTGGAGGGGGCTGTGGGAGGCAGTGATGTTATTTACCTGGGACTGTATGTTGATGGCGGCTGTGGGAGGGAGTGATTTTTTTCACATGGGACTGAATGTTCAGGGGGGCGATGTTATTTACGTGGAACTGTATGTTGAAGGTGGCTGGTGATGGGGAATGATGTTATTTACATGGGACAGAATGTTGAGGGGGTGATGTTTACATGGGAATGCATGTTGGAGGCGTCTGGGGAGGGGGTGACATTATTTATTTGGGACTGTATGTTGAAGGCGGCTGGAGAGGAGGTGATGCTATTTACATGGGACTGTATTTTGGAAGGGGCTGTAGATAGAGAGGGATGTTATTTAATGGGACTGTATATTGGAGGGAGTTTGAGAGATAGTGTGATGTTATTTACATGGGACTGTATGGCGGAGGGAGGGAATTTTTTTTATTTACATGGGACTGTATGTTGGAGGGGTGAAGGGAGGGGAGTGATGTTATTTACATAGGACTGCATTTTGGAGGGGGCAAGAGAGATGGTGTGATGTTATTTGTATGGGACCGTATGGTGGAGGCAGAAATATAACAACAGGGGGCGCTGCAAATCCAGGGGACATTATAGGCGTTCTTATTACTACTGAGGGCTCTATAGGAGGGACTTATAGATCCATCTTATTTCTACAAAGAGTACTATGGGGGGCCTTATTACTACTGAGGGGTCTGTAGAGAGCTTTATTACCACTGGGGGAACAACAGGGGGCCTTATTTGTACTAGGGGCTCTGTGAGGATATTATTAATACTGGAGGGCTCTTCTACTAATGGGAGCACTCATGGGGAGCATTATCATGGTTGGAGGTACTGTAGGGGGCAGTATTACTATGGGCGCACTAATTTATTTCACGATAGTATCTGGGGGAATTGGGGGGGCACAGCGAGCAGCAGGATAACACTGTTGGGACTCCAGGTTGGGGGATGATGATAGAAATGTGAGGAAGCTAAGATGTCTGTGTGTCACACTCTGCAAAGACGAGGCGCGTCTGAAAGAAGTTGTACGGACTGAATGGAGAAGATGACAGAGAAGATCTACATCAGAGGAGAGACGTCACCTGGAGGCACTGGATGTGAGAGGTATGTGCTGCTGTATAGCAAAATGCAGTGTGTGGGGGGAGGGGGGACGACTTAGAGAACTGGGCCATATTCATTGGGGCTTGGGATCTTTTGAGACCCTAGCAACGCCCCTGAGTAAAATTATCTGTACAAACCAAGAAGTGCGTCTATTGTTAGGCTTAGAGGCCTGTGCGAAAACTGTTGTTATTTTTTTTTAACATCGTTTTTGAAATGTAGTCAGGAGGGAGAACATAAGCTGTAATATCACCTACTGTGAGTGGTGGACCCTGTGTTATCTATACAGAGGTGATATCTGTCATTACAATCCTGCCTGTATTGATAAGCAGATAACTGCAGTAAAATTATCTGTACAAACCAAGAAGTGGCGTCTATTGTTAGGCTTAGAGGCCTGTGCGAAAACTTAGGAATTTGGGGATTTTTTTTTAAAACATAGTTTTTGAAATTAAAAATATCCACCAAAAATTCTTTAGAAAGATTGTTAACATATAGATGCGATTTAAGCCAGTGTTCCTCAACTCTATTTCTCAGGGCCTACCTGCCGGTCATGATTTGAGAATATCCCAACAGAATGAATACCGGAGGTAAGTCCTGATGCATTGTCACTTATTATATCACCTGCTCAATACTAAGGAAATCCTGAGAACATGACCGGCAGGTGAGCCCTGAGGACTGGAGTTGAGGATCACTGATTTAAACAATAGATCACTTTCTGATGACATATTTCCTTTAAGATGTATATCAATTAAATATCCATGTGAGACATATTTCTATATTCTATTGCATAAAAACAGAATACAGTATTTCATGATTTATTATTTCTGCTCCATAATAATTGTAAACTCTTAGCTTACTTTCTTAATTGATCATTCCATTAGAACACTGCCTCCAGTGGCCAAATATATTACTTGTTTTACAAGGTGTAAGTTTCCAGCATACTGCAATAATCCAGTAAAGTGTGCTAAAAACCCTCAGCATTCCTTCTCATGAGAGATATTTGAGTCATTAAAGAAGTTAATACAGATGACTATTTTGAAATATTAGTATTAAATATCCATACTCCCATTTATTTAAGTGATCTATCTTTTGCAGCCTGTGACAACTCTGTGGGCTATGAGCTCTGCGCTTGGACAGCGCTACAGCCTGGGAGAAGGAACGTCCAGGGTGAAACAGGGCAGACTCCGTTTAGTAGAACCAATTCAGTGAAGATCCCGGAGGACACAGCGGGCGAACGGAGCGGCGCCCAGGGATAATAGTAAGTGCAGGGAGATCCCTGGGCGCCGCTCTATGTAGCCTGATAATTATCTTACAATGTTTGGACCGATGAAAGGTCCTCTTTAAACTCCGGTCCGGTATTTGGCCTCACCTGGCTGGAAACTAGCCTAGCCACACATGCTGGGAGGAAAGTACCTGCCTTGCCAGACACAACCCCTCACTGTGTCACAATATGTATACATCACTGCAAATGTTGCAGCACTACACATATAGAAAAAAACTATTTTATGGTCCATTCACACGTCCGCAAGTGTTTTGAGGATCAGCAAAACAAGGACACCGACCATGTGGCCGGCACTTTAAATAGAAATGCCCTTTCTTGTCTGTGTCTGCGGACAAGAATAGGACATGTTCAATTTTTTTGCGGAACGGAAGTGTCTTTTGCGGCCCCATTGAAAATTAATGGGTCTGGGTCCGTTTCGCAACTTCGCAACTTCGCGGAATGGATCTGGGCCTATTTTGCGGACGTGTGAATGGACCCTTATAGGATTGTACTGTATATGTAGGGCAAAAGCTTCGGTCAGACTGTGACCTGCTGCAGCGTCGACAGCAGGGAATATGATATATAACATATATACACAAAATAGATATACATGGGAAACTCTACACTACATGATTTGAAAATGTAAACTGAATAAACCATTTGCTTGAATTTTCAAGCAGAAAGACAGACAGATAGATAACTAGATAGATAGATAGATAGATAGATAGATAGATAGATAGATAATAGATAGATGAGAGAGATAGATAGATAGATAGATAGATAGATATGGAGGATAGATAGATAGATATGGAGGATAGATAGATAGATAGATAGATAGATAGATAGATAGATAGATAGATAGACAGATAGATAGATATGGTGCATACCATATCTGCAGAATATTTAGCAACTTTTCATTTCTCTTGCCTTCTGTCAAAAGTGGAGAGAAAAGTAGGTGGGACTTAACCTGAGAGGCGTAGTCTCCAGTGCCCCAGTGAATAGTAGATCCTGTCCTATCTATACACAGAGGTGATATCTTTACAGACAGGATTAGAATGACAGATCAGCAGGTAACTGTTACTGCAGTAAAGTGATCTGTACAGACCAAGAAGTGGTGCCTATTATTAAACTTAGTGGTCAGTGCGAA
The DNA here is from genome assembly GCF_014858855.1 of Bufo gargarizans. Taxonomy (NCBI): domain Eukaryota; kingdom Metazoa; phylum Chordata; class Amphibia; order Anura; family Bufonidae; genus Bufo; species Bufo gargarizans. Next base: position 494,191,247 of record NC_058081.1, on the reverse strand, counting down.
AACTGCAGGATTTTGTGATTTTTTGTTTAAATATAGATATTAATGTGGGAAATTAAAATTGGGATCTTTATTAAATAATTTTATTATGCATTTTATATGTGCTGAATGTAAGATGCAGCGCCAGGTATGCTGTGGAATAATTTTTTTGGGGCTGGTAGGGTGTAATAGGTTGCTCTTACAAGAGGCACCCTGCCATATTCAACTTAATTTGTATTCTGAGGATGTGGACTATTCACACACACATTGACAAAGATACCCACACTCTGATAGAACTGTCAGATTGCTATGCAAAACTCATCATTCACATATGTAAATGATTACAGGTATGGTCGGATTAGATACTGGGACTTGTCACAAGAGGGAGTAAAAGTGCTTCCATGTTGACCTATAAAACAACTTTCAGAGGCTACTTTTGGATAGTGTACCTCTTGGTCAGAGATCATTGACTGCAAGGCTAGACATGCCTCTATGATGGACTTAAAGACAGTCTGCTCAGCTTACAGACTTTAAAAGGGGGCGCAAAATTGGACTGACAGAAGCAGAATGGTTGGTTCAACAAATTGCCCGCCATCTCAGCTGTTCTGACCTAGCTGTTAGAAAGTTTTGGGAACAGTGGTTACGTGCACAATTGCCTAACATGCTCTGGATGGCCCAGACAGATCACCAGTAGAGAAGATTGCTTGATCCACCAATAAGCATGAGCAGTTCCCACCATCCAGATACAGGTGGCACCTTTATTACTTAGCCCTGTCTCTGCCTAGACCTTTTCCAGGCACTTAGCAGATGGAAATCTGGTGTCACAGCATCCATTATATGTCCTGCCATTGTCAGTCAGACACCGTCGCCTTTGTTTGTAGTGGCATCATGAACGAGAAACTTGGACTGATACAGACTGGAACCGAATCATCTTTAGTGACAAATCTAGGTTCGGATTCGAAGATGATCAGGTTCGAGTATACAGGCCTTGTGGTGAGCGCTTCAATCCTGCCTTTGCTGTGGAGCGACATACTGCCCCAACTGATGGTGTATTGATCTGGGAAGCCATCGCATACAACAATTTTTCATCCCTAGTAGAGGTACAAGGGACAATCTATGAGTGTGCAATATCTGTAATATTTGTGAGCAAATATGCCGCAGGATGCCATATGGAACCTGTATGCCTCCATGCCCAACCTTATCTCATCTGGTACCCAGGCTAGAGGAGGCCCAACAGGGTACTAAATCCTCCTTTCAATTGTAGATAAACTTTTTCTTTTGCTCTAATATTGTAATCACTTATATATATCATTACATTCACACATAGAAAGTTGTATTTGATTCCAACTTCTTCTTGGTGCCGGTGCACAATTTTTTTTCCGTTAGATGGATAGACATGGTGGGACATGTGCCTTGGTTCCTGAGATCCTGATCTTGAGACCTCTGTGAGCATTGCTATTTTGCAAGTCAGCACAGTGGCTCAGTGGTCCTGGGTTCAAATCTGACCAAGGACAACGTCTGCATGGAGTTTAAATGTTCTCCCCAAGTTTGTATGGGTTTCCTCCAAGTTCTCCGGTTTCCTCCCACACTCCAAAGACATACTGCTAGGGAACTTAGAGTGTGAGCTCCACTGGGGACAGGGTGATGCTAATGTCTGTAAAGCGCTGTGGGATATTTCAGAGCTATATAAGTGAGTCAAAATATATCTATATTTTTTTTTTTAGGTTAAGCTGCATTCACATCACCGTTTACCTTTCCGTTCTTCTGCTCCGCCAGAAGAAGAGAGAGAGAAAAAAAAAACTGGATCCGCATTTCCATCTCAGATCCTTTTTTAGACAGAAATAAAAGCACTGCATGCAGGACTTTTTTTTCCCGTCTAAAAAAAGTATGTGAATATTTTTGACTGATTTGAAATCTGATGTCGTTTTAGGTACAATTTATACAAAAAAAAATACAGATACAGTAATTCTGAAGGCTTCACATAATTTTAAGCACCACTCTATAAGGTTATAAAATGTTATTAAACAGCATAGGATTTTGGACCTATTTAAATGTAGTGTTTAATGTTGGCCATTCATTTTGCAGGTCAGATATGTTAATGGTCCTCCATATCACTAACGTAGCAGCTTCCACTCATGAAATCAGGTCGCACGCATTAAGCAAATTATTTTTGAATAGTTAGCTTTAAATGAGGGACATTAAAGAGAAGAATCATTTTATACAGAAACTATTTGTGGCGGAGACCCCTTAACCTTGTATTCTGATGTATGGCACAATTTTGCATCAGTTTCCTTTAAGAACCCTTGGTCTGGCAAGCTTTTTCTTTTACATTCGTAAAGAATCTCATCTGTTTGATGCAGGTTCTGGCTCTGCGCTCTTTTGCTTTTTATCTCCCATGGCCAGATGTTTGCAGAGGGAACAGATGCTTATAGGAGAATGAGTAAGACTACACTAGCAAACCTGCATTTATCATGAATAAAACACTATTAATCTTCTCCGAGTCAGAATGGAGAAGCTGCAGAGAGGGAATGTATTTCTAAACATCGTACCATTTTCTCAACGCCCTACAGCG